>NC_057923.1:57584914-57893842 GCF_018873765.1 Telopea speciosissima
AAGCTATATAAAAAAAAACAGCTTTTAACAGAATTTTTTTAGTCAAAATTTTCCAAAATTGTATAACATATATATTGAACTTTTGGTTCTTTTTACTTATTTTATATATAATAAAATGGGAGAAAAATATCATAAAAGCATCAAAATTATGAGCCCAAGTCCATTCCACTCTAATTCTTACCAGCTGCCTTGGGTTTGGGCCTAAGTTGATTCATGGTGGTGTTCTAATGAATTGATCATCACTCCATGTCACTCAAAAATGGTGGGGAAAGTGCAAATATTTTTTCTTATATAATCAAATTTTAAAAATATGAAATTCAAGAAATTAATTGGTTTGTTAATTTCCCATGTAAAGATTGCCAATCTTCTCATATTTCATTGGTGCAAGCATGAAAAAGAGACATTACACCATTAATAGGTTAACAGATGTTAATTTTGTTTTTGCATCAGATTAGAAAAATGCAAAAAAAATAATTTAGATTCCTTATGAATCCTTGGCACTCCCAAAAGAAGTGTGGGATTGGTGAATCTATCCTATCAAGTCACTTATGGTCTTTCCAAGTGATTGGACTAGCTAGTTTCTTGAATGTATTTACCCCGAATTTGCATTCTTGGATCATAAAATATTTGTTTTCATCGCCTCGAGAATGTTAAAATCAACCAAGAATGCATACCAAACACAGCCTAAGGTTATCATACAATATTGAAGACTTTTTAGAATTTATATATATTAAGAAAATTACCCTTCCATGGCTTGGATCTTAAAAATCTGAATGGCTCAAAATTGAATAGTTTTGGCATTAACTTGGTAATGAATACTAGTCCATCTTGTATAAAACATCTCAATAGAAATCAATCTCTACTACTTTGGATGGTGTTCTTGATTCCTATGAGATATGGGAACTGAAAACCCACTGTGGTAATAGGCCATGAACCCGATCAGAATCATTCTCAACGAATCCATAAGAAGTGATCCAATTTTTCATTGGTCCGGGTAAAGACCAAAGATCTTGAGCGACCGATCTCGCGTAACAACTCAAAAGATAAAGAAGTATCGTTAATTTCTTTATGCTCGTTCCAAGTTCAAGTACCATACCAAGTTCTCAATAGAAATTCAGACAGATGGATTAAAGAAATGAGAGAGAGAGAGAGGTTGGAAGCTAAAACAACTCTTCATCATAGAATACATCATTAAGACAAACAGAATCCATCAATTCCATATCCATGTCAAAGCTGCTGGAAGAGCTACTGCTGGTAGTACCCTCAGAAACAAAATCCCCATGGCCCGTGACTAAGTTGACGGTAACGCTGATGTAGGGTTCATGGAGGATTTGAATTTAGTTATTAGATCATGGTACTGGAAGATAATATTCTGATGAGGAGGAAGGTTTGTATTCTTGTTGTTCTATTGAGGGAATAATGGTTTCTTGTGTTCTTCCTTGCTTGAAGGGAAAGATGAGAAGAAATGAGGCTCTTGTTTGATTGTGGTGTTTGAATTAAAACTGAGTAGAACACCTTCTTCAGCTGTAGAATCCATTCCCAATGAGGCTTTAAGGATATCTTGGCAAGTGTGGTGGCCTGTGTATTTGGTCCAGAATGTTAGTGGTTCATCTTCTGTTCTTTGAACTTGTTTTGTTGCTTGACAACCTTGATCAAATCTATAGCTGCACCTAAAGTAGCACCTGTACATCAAGAGAATTCATTAGTGCGTGCGGGCAGGGGTAAGGCGGTCTTTGCATGCGTGGCTCAGTCTGCACCACTCAGGCCGCTACGGGCAGTGTGCCATAGAGGATCTGGATCCCTATTTTTACTATCGTTTAGTGGGACTGGACTGTCCAACTCCCGCCACAGCTAGACAGGAGCCAGGTCCAAGGAAAGGAGGCTGGCTCAGGTTCACACACGAGAACCATCTTATACGCCCTTGAGGCGCACAAAAGGATTCCACTTCAAAGTTGGATTCCTTTGCGCCTCAAGAATGAGACGGTTCTTGTACAAGAACCTGAGCCAGATTCAAAGGAAAGTTCCTACGACCTTGGTACTAAAATTTTTTTTCCACAAAGGCACACACACACACACAATCAACTCTCTCTCTCTCTTTAGGCCGTACCCAGTGCACTAGGCTCCCGCTTTTCACAGGGTCTTACAGAGGTAGATGGTAGGCAGCCTTAACCCCCCCTTACGAAGAGGCTGATTCCCAAGACTCAAACCCACGCCACTGTGCAGGCGGTAACGAGACCTTGCCATCGCACGAAGCGGCAATCCTCTCTCTCTCTCTCTCTCTCTCTCTCTCTCTCTCTCTCTCTCTCTCTCTCTCAATAATGAGGAAAAATGGAAGACCTTAGATGTTTGGCATTGAGGATCTCTTTCTGTCCATATTTTCGCCAAGCATAACCGTCTTCAATAGGCACAGCCGTAATCCTCGTCCATGACTCTTGTACGTTTCTATAAATCAAGAAATATCATCAGTAACCAAACCTATTTACATATTAAAAATCAAAACACCCATAGCTGAAATCAAGAAATCCTAATTAGGCTTCCAACACAAAAAGTAACCAATAGGAACTCACAACAGAAAAAGACCAAAAAAAAACACTCTCTGGTCCCCCTTAATAATCTAATTACTAGTCACTAATCACTAGATTCTGTAAATTAAAGATTGAGTAATACTGGACACAAGGTGATCACCTTCTCTTAGATCGCTTTCGATTTTGATCCCGACAAGGCGGCGCCGGCGAAGTCGCAGGAACCTTGCCGGACTCACTATAACTCAGTATTGAAAGAGCTTCTGTGAAGGATCTCAATATCTTGGTCACCAAATCCTCCTCCGTGGCTGACACATGACCAGATGATCCAGTGAGTTGTTGATGGAGGACAAGTTGAAGCTGAGCAGCAAATCCACGACCCTTAACAAGTTCTTCAATCAGATTTTCCCTAACAAAGGGGGGAGAATAATCCATTAATGACTTTCTCAAGTCTTTCTCTGTTTCTCTGTTTCTCTGTTTCTCTGTTTCTTATAAGAGAGAGTCAAGTGGGAAAGAGGAAGATCCGAAGAAGTGGAGATCTATCTGCCTAGGGAATTAATTAACTCTTTAATTAACAATATAAACAAATTGCATTAATTAATTAGCATTAATTAATGTATAAGTTGGAGAGTTCGTCATGCTTGGGAAGCTCACATGACGTTATTCCCTATTACGTACCACTTCAGCATCACGTTTACAGGTGGTATAACCTACGGTTCAGATATTCTTTTTAAAAGAACGTACGGTTCAGATGCTGCTTGGTCTCTAGCCGGATCCTACTATACCATATTGAAATACGCATGTTTTAATTAAAACTTACTGCGATTAAGTAGAATTGGAAATTACCTTAATATAATGATAATAATTAAGGATTCCATCACCACCTATTGCAACTTGCAAATATAAATGTCACACTCTTACCCAAAAAAAAAAATTTACGGGATAAAATTCTCTGCACTTGGAGTGCGGGTGCACCCAAAAGGACACATGGAGGGTGAGTGAAATAACGGGTCCACACTTGGATGACTTATGTCACACAAATGGATAAGATTTGAGATCGTTCACGCGTTAGTTGACTTTATCTAATTATCTTAACCTCAAGAAAGAAAAAAATGGTGAAATCAAATTTGATGTAAGGAATCACTCCAATTGGTGGTTAGGAACATGTTTGTCTTCACCATTTTATCTTTTTTTTTTCTCACATGGAGAATTACAAGTAAATCGATGAAAACATTATTTATAGGTCATGAGTCAAATTTGGGACCATAATTCATTGTATGGTACCATGCATGGCATATTTTATGTAAAATGGTAGAAAAATATTCATATAATGAATATTTGACTTTTTGTCCATTTCTTTGCTTTTATATTACTATTCTTAGTAGAATCAAATTGGACTTAAGCTTAACACATAGTTTCTCGCGAAATCGGGATCGGCCTCAGCCAATGCGATTGATCTGTCTCGATTCTTGAATCTCATGTCATGGAATATCATTTAAGTAAATCCGGAGCATTGAATAAGATGAATAGATCATTTATAGGTCATGCGTCAAATTTGAGGACCATAATTCAATTGTATCGTCTTTTGCATTTTACATTTTTTGTACAATAATTTAAAATTATTTAAAAATAGAAAAGGTTTCATGCACGACCATGTATGTACGGGATTGTACCTTTATCCATTGAAAGGGGAGAGGGGATGCGTTATTACACTTCTGTGTGTGTTTTTTTAATATTTAAAAATTAGAGAGAAGATTGTCTAAGAGAGCGGTATTGGAGAAGGAGAACACACTCTTTGAATTTTTTTTTATTTTTTTTTAATTTGCTCAAATAGATAGGAAGGCTTTGGAGTTCCAAGAGTTGGAATCTTTTCTTATTTAAAAAATTCCTTTTACAAAAGGAAATTTTTGAGAGGAATAAAATATTTGTTTGATAGACAGAAAGCTTGGTTTGACCATCTGGTGACCTTTCTTGGGAATTTTGATGATTTTCATACACCTTTGAACATAATTTTAGTTAAAAATTTCCAAAATTTTGTAACATTTATATTGAATTTTTGGGTTCTTTTTTCGTATTTTATAGAGGGTAATATTTTGTGTCACATTCATGGTTCATAATCTCGGGATCGAAATCAGTCAAGGCCAATATGGATTCGATATCGATCCAAATCGATCATGATTAGTAAAAAGTGGTAAAATTTTGGGTTTTGTTGGATCTGTCTGTATCAATCAAAAAGAAATAATAAGAGATGTGTTATACATTTAATCTAAAGTCAAAATAGACACATAATGTAAGCCAAATCGCAAACATAAATGGAAAATTTTCAAAATGAAAGAAGTTAAAAAAACCTTAAAAATTCAAAGAAATTCGACCCTTGCATGCATATAGGATTGGATCGGGCGATCCGACTGGTTCTCCCAACCCAGTGACCGATCTAGCGTTCAAGGATTGTATCTCATGACTGGTTATGGTTGATTCCGATCCAATCCAGGCGAATCAACCAATCCGATCCAAAGATTATGATCCATTGTCACACTACTCAACTATGCCTAATGAAGGTTCACTTCACTATGACATTTTTACCCTTACAAAAATGTTTTTCCTGAGTTAAAGTGGGGAGATAATTTTTGTAAATTCACTTTTAGATTAATCATTGACTAAGGATGTAAACGGATCGAATTCGGGCGTTGTATCCAATTATATTCGGATGGATTCGAATAATTTTCAGATAGTGATTTTTTTATTACGGATTCTCCTAAATGGATATGAACGCGGATCGAATACAAAATTTCGACTATCTGATGACATCTTTACCGTTTGTTGATGAGATCGAGTTAGGGTTGAGACTTGAGAGTTCGGCAACTACCCTTTCTTCTACTCTTCTTAGTCTTTGATTTTCTTATGTTTTTTTACTTTTGATTTTATCTTGTATTTATTTTAATAGATATATGAATTCATGTATTGCATAATATATATAAATCAATAGAAAATCTAGAAAATGAATCACATTATCTTAACTTATAATATTATAAAAATAAGAAAACAAAATCCAATAAGGTAACTTAATTGGATAGACGGACACGAAGATATATTTCGAACATTTTAGTACCGTTGGAGTGCTAAACAAATTAGATAATAATCGAATGGATAGGGGGTATCATATCTTTGTCCGATTAGTTTTCGGACAGACTTTTCCCCTTCCTCTCCGTCCTTGCTCTACCCTCCCCCTCTTTCGCGCCATCTACCCTCTACATCGGCTAAAATATATCTTCATCATAGAATACATCATTGAGATAAACAGAATCCATCAGATCTATATCCATGTCGAAGCTGCTGGAAGAGCTGCTGCTGCCTCTTGAGGATGGGTTGTATTCTTGTTGTTCTATTGAGGGACTGCAGGATTTCTTGTGTTCTTCCTTGGTTGAGGGGAAGGATAAGAAGAAAAGAGGGTCTTGTTTGGTTGTGGTGTTTGATTCAAAGTTGAGTAGAAAACCCTTTTCATCAGCTGTAGAATCCATGCCCAATGAGGCCTTGAGGATATCTTGGCAAGTATTGTGGCCTATGTATTTGTTCCAGAATGTTGGTTTCTCATCTTCTGTTCTTTGAACTTGTTTGGTTGCTTGACAACCTTGATCAAATCTGTTGGTGCATCTGAAGTAGCACCTATAGATCACCACAAGAATTGATTAATTAGCTTATAGATTTACTCATTAACACACTCTCTCTCCTTCTCAAGTAATGAGGAAATTAAGGATCGACATCTTCTACTTTCGCCTGCCCCTACTTCCGTGTGCGCCCTACACACATTGAGACGTGCAAAGATCACCTTACCCCTGCTCGGGCAAGACGCTCGAACAGGGGTAAGGCGGTCTTTGAGTGCCTCGATGTGTGTAGAGCGCACACGGAAGTAGGGGCAGGCGGAAGTAGAGGATGTGAACTCGGAAATCAAATGATCAAGACCTTAGATGTTTGGCATTGAGGATCTCTTTTTGCCCATATTTTCGCCAACCGTAACCGTCTTCAAAGGGCACAGACGTAATTCTCGTCCATGTTTCTTGCATGTTTCTACAAATCAAGAAATATCATCAGTAAGCATATATAATAGAAATCAATCTGTTATCCGCCTAATGGGGTTGAATCTAGTATATGAGCATTAGATTGGGCCAGCCTAATATGAAAAAAGATTAAAAGGTTTGATTTAACGTGTTCCATCAACTTGTGAGTGTTTCCCATATCAATCAAGTACCTAACACAAACACCCATAAATGAAATCAAGAAATCATCAAACATAAAAAGTAACCAATGGGATTGAGTCCCCCCCCCCCCCTTCCCTTAAGATTTGCCTTACTAAATTAAGGGAGAATGTTCTCTCTGCCACAACGCCGGCTGCACCCAGGCACATGGGCAGCCTGTGCAGGAGGCAGTGTAGTTATTGCGCCTACCCCCATGTGCCTGGGCGTAGGCTGTGCTGTGACACAGAGAACATTCTCCCTAATTACTAGTCACTGATCACTAGATTCTGTAGATTAAAGATGAGTAATGGATACAAGATGATCACCTTCTCCTAGATCCCTTTCGACGTTGATCCCGACAAGGTGGCCGCGAAGTCGCAGGAACCTCGCCGGACTCACTATAACTCAGTATTGAAAGAGCCTCTGTGAAGGATCTTAATATCTTAGTTACCAGATGCTCCGCCGTGGCTGACACATGACCAGATCCGGTGAGTTGTTCATGGAGGACAAGTTGAAGCTGAGAAGCAAATCCACGACCCTGAACAAGTTCTTCTATCACCTTTTCCCGAACAGAATTTAAGTTTCTAGCAAAGGGAGGAGAATCCATTTAATGACTTTCCGAAGTCTCTCTCTTTCTCTGTTTTTTGTAAGAGAGTCAAGAGGACTTGATGGATCTCAGAAGGCAGATGGAAAGGTCAAGACTTTAATAATAAAAAAAAATTTATTAAATGGGGTAGCAGGAAGAAAGGACGAAGGATATAGCGAATTAATAACTCTTTAAAAACATTATACGTAGGGTTGTAAACGGATTGGATTCGGCTCGGATAGTGCTCTATCCGCATCCGCATCCAATTAGCTATTGGACGGATTCGGATAGTACAAAATGGATACGGACACGGATACGGATCGAATATTTTATCCGTTTACATGTAAATATAGCTTTTCGGATAGCTATAGTCTATCCGTATCCCCATCCGTTTAGCTTTCGGACGGATTCGAATAGTGCTAAACGGATACGAACATGGATATGGAAACGGATTTTGGCTATTCATTTACACCCCTAATTATATGGTCGTACTTTCAACTACTAGATGTGCTTAATTGTGTATAGTACATGGTTCCTCATTCTCATCCAATAGTTGCAGGCATGGTTGTGCAGTATGCACGGTTGTGGACGAAACCTTTTGCCTAAACATATTCCCATTCAAGGTTCATAATTTTGGTATCGAACTTTGGATCACTCATGGTCAATACCGATCCCGATCGATCAAAAATGACCAAATTCCACGTTTAACTGGACCAGGCTTGGATCAGTCCAAAGTATTAATAAATACTTCAAATTGATGGATTTGGCTCCTGTCCTGCCGTGGCCGGAGCTGGAGCGTCCAGCACCAATCTAGGATGCTGCCACCTGGACAAGAGACCATCCAACAGCGAATTTTTGGGTTTCCTTAGTTTAACCCATTTGCTTCCTCCGTCCTCTCTCACCCAGCTTCAATGACGAACCCGACCCGTTTCCTTTTTGAAATTTGAAACCTAACGAAACCCAGATTTGTTTAACCCCTTTCGTCTTCCCCCTTTTTTTCTTTCCCCTTTCTATTCTCTCTCCATTTCTTGACTTCGTGACGAACCCTAGCAGCGGCGACACCTCATCTGGTTGCGACGAACTCTATTTCAGAGCGACAAAGAGGAGCTCCACTGGTTGAACGACGAAAGGCGGCGAGCAACGAACGGCGACAAGCAACGAGCGGCAGCGAAAGGTTCTTCATAGAGGTATTCACGTGCAGTTCTCTTAACCTTCTTCTACTGCAAACTTTGTATTATTCATAGGAACCAACAACTCCATCTTGCCATTTTGAACGGCGAATGTCGAAATTAAACTCTGCCTATTACATCTAGCAGAGATAGCAAGGTCATTCGTTACACCTATTAAGGGTCTATTCTTCTTAACAATGTTAACACAATAAAACTTTTTCAAGAAAAAATGCATATCTCACAAACATGTAAAAAATTCCCTTGGCCAAGTTGACAAGTCCTTTGTAAGCCATCAAACCGTGTCCTCACAATCTTTCCAAATCTCCACTTCCTAGTTAGTCAAATTGTTGGTGAGCTTTAGTCCTGAGAGAATTCCCTTTACCTCTGCTTCCTGAGCTGTACGACCTGTCCCTGTGAAACCAAAATCCATGAGCTGTACGACCTGTCCCTGTGAAACCAAAATCCATGGACTTAACTCCTCTCAAGTTCCCTGTCGGGTCAGGTTCGTAAGTTCCTCTCATAGGGGATCGAAAATGATGACCTCACCCCCTGCCCAAACACACCACCGGGGGAGTGAGGTCATCATTTCTGCCCTCCCTATGAGAGGAACCTACTAACCTGACTGGACAGGAACCTGATAGGAGAAAAATTCTACATGCAAAAATAAATGATTGATTTAAAATTGCAGTGCAGGCCCATTCCGCTTTTCTAGAGTCAGCCAAGAAGCTATCATCACATATTAAAGTCAAAACTCTATGTCGCGTTTCATCCATGTAGTTCTGCATAGATATTTCTGGAGTGGATGGTAAAGGTTCAGGATTCAGATGGGTGGATGGTAACAACTTTAGATCTATAATCCAACGGTTAATGTTTTTCATGATTTGGTTAACATTGTGTTTGGAATTGTGGAAATGGCAGTAATTTCTAGTAACCCAGATAATATAGAAAGTTATGGAAAAAACTGAAATAAAAAATCTTTTTTCTGAAAAGGGAAAATTTGGCTGAGTTGGAGGTATTCAATTCTCAACCCTACGGGTCCTGTTGCCCAAATATATTTTGAAAAAGGACACGATAAGAAAAAGTGTCATGATGATTCCAGTACAGTATTACAAAGAATATGCATGTTATCAACATTAAGAAATCTATTAAGGATGTCCATTCTTGGTAAGCATTTGTTTAAAATTTTCCAAATGAATAATTTTAATTTTGGATGACATGGCAGATTCCAAAGAATTGGTAGTTAAGAATTTGACAGACTACAACTTTTGTAGTCAAGATGGTGATAAGTGGAAGAATTGAAGGGACGAAAATTGCTGAGAAGAGAGGTATATTCCAAGTACGGTAATACCGTGTTCCCGTTGATTAATTAATCTATAAGTTGGAGAGTCGTCATGCTTGTGGAGCCCACATGACGCTGGCGTTTTGTAACGTACGGTTCAGATATTCATTGAAGGAAAAAAAATCGTACGATTGAGATACTGTTTGGTCTCTGGGTCCTACTATATACTCTATCCTATTGAAATGCGCACGTTTTATAAAACTCGTGGGATTTACGGAAATGGTTAGGAAATTGCCGATTACATAACAATTAACGATGTGATCCAGCCTATTGCCAATTTGCAAATATTAATTATGTCACTCAAACGACAAAATTTGAATTTGTTTCATATTTTGGTTGACCCTCATCGTCCACACCCAAACAAAGTGACATTCTCTAAAACTCTGTTTGTGTGACAGGAATGATAAGGTGGGAATGTTATAGTATTGGGTTCCAAAGTATAGTATGTTGAGAAAGAAGGATGCGGTTTTATTTTTTTAGAGTGTTACATTAACACTGTCTGTCTCACCCCAATTTTCCCGTCGCACTTAAATCACCTCAAACAAATGGGGCCTAAAAGTTATCTATAAAAAGAGTCGCATCAATCAAAATACACTTCGACAGTTTAACAATAAGAACAAGGAGGAGAGAGGTAGACGAGGTGAGGAGTTGTTGTAGTAACCCTCCCCCTCCCTCTCCCTCTCCCTCTCCCTCTCCCTCTCAAACCAAAAATAAAATGGTGAATTCAACTTTGGGGGAATGTTTGAGGAAGGGAATTAGTGCCAATAACTCATGGTTGGGAACATGTTCGCCGCCCCAATACCACTTTATCCTTTTTGTTTCAAATAATTTTTTGGGGTCAAAATTACGCGTACATCCCTTGTACTTTGCCTAAAGTAACAATAAACTCAAAGTTTCAAAAAACGCACTTGTACATCCCCCCTATTTTTCAAAAGAATACAAAATTAACAGTACTCCGTTACCAAGTAAATATTAAGTGAAGACGTGTGTTTTAAACTGGACATGAAATGACTATTTTACCCTTATCTTCCATAGTAGTGAGATAATTACCCATTAACCTAAGCAGTGGATGAAGAGATTCCCCCTTCTTCCATCTTCCTGCTCAAATTTAAAACTCAAGCACAGAGATCTTCATGCCACCATAGCAGAAACCTTTGCTACTGATAAAGTAGTAACGCTTTGTCACATTAAGGGGAATCACATCTCTCCCTAATCATGTTGTCTAGTTATGGATTGGATGACTACTCTCTATGTATTGATCGTAACCTGTCTTGTTCACCTCCAACATGCTCATCTGGTTCCTATCATACACAAAAACTCCAACACAAACACATCAGACGCAACTCACAACTAGTTCAGTTCTTTAATCACACATACAATAGCTTCCAAGTCACATTCCAGCTTTCATGAGTGCCTGATCTAAGTTGTTTTGCAATAGTGGAAGAAAAAAACTGATAGAAAAAACCAAACGTTCTAAATTTGATAGAACCTAAGCGTTACCCTCTGCTACTGTTTTGAGTTTTAGATTTGAGAAGGAAGATGGAAGAAGGAGGAATTTCTTCACCCACTGTTTAGGTTAATGGGTAATTATCTCACTACTATGGAAGATAAGGGTAAAATAGTCATTTCATGTCTAGTTTAAAGTCCATCTCATCATTTAACGTTTTGCAATTGTGTTTAGAAACATTTCTAGAACAGGGTTACCAAATACAGACTATTTCTCAGTACAAAAACAAGTAAAAACTGTTTCTATTATTTCTCAGCATAGAAACAACAAAAAGATTATCAAACGAAATAACAGTTTTTTCTTATTATATGGGGAAGAGAAAGATGCATTTAGAGAGCTAACACTCCATGTCTTTCATCAACAACAACTTTGACGTATAACCCATTTCGTAGGTTTTATGGTACAATTGGGTGTCAGCTTTGCCGGTGGTTGTCCTATGACTGCGCTTGCGTTTCTTATTATGGTTCAGATATACTGCTAGGCATGGATCCCACAGATCATATTAAAATGTAAATTTTTATAAAAACAAATAGCATTAAGGAAATTCCCTTAATATAATAATGATGCTAATGATAACAATCCACGAGTCTACATTACAATTTGCAAATATTAATGTTGCACAAACCGACAAAATTTGAGTTGGTTACACACTCTTGTTGACCCTACCTTGCCCTCTAGAGTCAACAACTACCCTCACCCCCTAAAAAAAATAATGAGATTTAAGACTTATCTTATGAATTCACTAATATAAAAAATGCATAATCTTCGGAGATTATGTGTCAAGTATAACCTCGGATAGAGTTTATTAGAGGTCTAGGGTCCATGTTGACTATCCCATTAAGCTGAGATTTTTCTTTCTTCCCGGACTGTTCCTCTTTCCTCTTACTTTCATTTCTAATTGCTTATTTCTTATTTTTCATCTCTCATTTTTTTTATCCCTCTTACGTTCGGTCAATTTTCTCAACTTTATTTTACAAGGATTTATGTAGTCGATCCCATTTAGTTGGGATAAGACTGAGTTTGTTGTTATTGTTGTATAATCTTCAAAGACTTTACGCTTTTACCTCTAAGATAAAACAATCCTAATTCCAAAATTCAGAACGAAAAACCAATTCGATAAGAGGGGGTGAGAGAGCTACATAAGTGGCATGCATCCTAAAAAGAGATAGACCATGATACAATTTAATGACCCAAATTCAAGCGCATTCAAAACACCACACAATCCCAAACTTTAGCCCAATCAAAATTCTTATCATATTTAATAATTATATTTTGGGCAAAAGATCATTATCTATTCATGCATGACGACAAATTTTTTTTACAAATCAATTTCATCCATTCCCTCTACTAGCAACCACCGAAGCCATGGCAAAATAACTGGACCATTTCTTTGGAGTTCAGTTCCTCTGCACGTACGTGCAGGTGCATGAGTTGAAGCTTCAATCAAGATCAGCCGAGTTAGGGCATAATAGGGTCATACAAAGTCGAGTTGAACCTCCATCTCTAGCTATATCCTTCTATTTTGGATTATCTCATATTTGGATCACTGTAGGACCAAAACTTGAGAGAGACCATTTTAAAATATAGATAAATCAAAGGTAAGAGATCGCTGCCTAATCATGTAACCCCCGCACTAGCGTAGGGGGGCAATGAGAGAGCGCACACGGGCATCAACATGATGAGATTTTTTCATTTCACGAGGGGTGGGATGATAATTTTGCTTGGTTCTGTGTCTGGGTGCAGGATCCACGCGACCAGGAAGCATTCTTTCTCTCATAAATCAATTTATCAATACCTTGATTGTTATCATAGATAGATTCACAAGGTTTGAGAAGATTGTTATAGGAGCATGCTGCTTAGAGTTTCTCATTGTCACTTTCCTCTAATTAAAGATTGCTTAATTAGAGGTGAAATTTTGGCCCAGCTAGCCTAAGCCCGTCATGGGCCCAATAAGGCTTGGGTTGGGCTTCCCAACCCAAACGGAGTATTATTCTTTAGGAGAGAGTCGCTTCTTGACCTTCATTTTCTAGTACTTCTAGAGTTCTAGACATGATTGTAATCTTTGAGTATTTTTTATTTTAAAATTAAATTCATCAATAATTTCCTTTTACCAAGAAACAAATTCTGAATTCTAGAATAGCTAGAATTCAATTTTGGAGAATTTTGCATTGAACATTTGAGTAGAAGATGGGGAAAATGGGTATGAAGAAGTAGTTTTTTCTGGGCTTCGAACTATTTCGATTTGGTTTTGTTTCATGTTTCTAAGAACGGTCTTATCAAATAAGGAATCAAACTGCTCTTGGTGTTCGAACTAATCATTAATGATTGGCTTAATTGGTAAACTTTCGGTTTGCGTTGCTAAACGATAAAATAATCTAATCAGGTTTTTTAATCATTTATTTTAATCTTCAATTATGTGATGGCAGATTAGATAAATGACATTGGATGATCAGATCACAAATCAAATATTACATGATGTTTGTTATGATTTAAAATACTAAAGGAATAATCAATTTAATGTTTAAACTTGTTTGGAAATTTCTAAATGTACCCTCTCATTCATGTCTTAGTGTGTCAATTCCAAGCGGCAAGGCAGTTTATGTGTTTAGGAGTGGGAGTCACGCTAGGCACGTGATCGGTTAACGCTCTCTCACCCATAAATCAATTATCAATACCTTGATTGTTGTTGTTGATTCACAAGATTTAAGAACGATTGTTATAGAAGCAAGCACCTTATTAGAGTTTCTCGGACTTGGGTCCTCTGTAGCGCGACACAGTGTGTAGCGCACCACACATCCAACGCCCTGCAATGTTTGGGTACACAGCCCAACACACCACCGGTGTGTTGGGATGCATGCCCAAGCATTGTAGGCCGTCGGATGATGCGCTACACACTGTGTCCAGCTACAGAGGAGCCTCACGCAGAGTTTCTCATTTTCAAAAGCAGGGGGTGATTTGCGTTTCATTTGAAAACTAGGGGGTGACGTGTAATTTTTACCCTAAAATATATCAATCAATGGAAGAACATATCTCCTTTGGGAGCAACTTTGTTCATATGAAATAAATTAGAACAGAAGACAACATGGATGAGACCAATAAAAGCTTTTTGAAAGATTCTAATTGAAATGATACAATACAACCATTATGATTCTACATTGTGTGTCAATTCCAGGCGGCAAGGCGGTTTCTTTGTCTAGGCGTGGGAACTACGCTAGGCACATGACCGATTAGCGTTCTCTCACCCGTAAATCAATTATCAATACCTTGATTGTTGTTGTTGATTCACAAGATTTAAGAACGATTGTTATAGAAGCAAGCACCTTATTAGAGTTTCTCGGACTTGGGTCCTTTGTAGTGCGACACAGTGTGTAGCGTACATCCAACAGGCTGCAATGCTTGGACACGTAGTGTGTTGGGCTGCGTGCCCAAACATTGCAGGCCGTCGAATGATGTCCTACACACTGTGTCGCGCTACAGAGGAGCCCCACGTGGAATTTCTCATTCTCATCTCTGGACTTCATAAAGATAGCTCTTAATCAGGGGTGCAATTTTCGCCAAGTGAACCCAAGCCCCTAAGCCCAATAGGTTTTGGGCTGGTTAAGGGTTGAGATTTCTAGGTTTGGGGTAGGGCCAGGACGAGCATGGGCTGAGCCCGACCTTGTATATAAAAATAAATATGTATATATAATATTATATTTATGGTCAAAAAACAGAACTAGCCCGGCCTTTCCTAGCCCTAAAATAACAAAAATAGAGGCTGCCTGGGACAATCAGGGCCAACCCGACCCAATAAGGGCTGGGCTGGGCCTAGTATGGGAGGGCTTGAGCTGCGATATCTCATCCTGACCTTGGGCTGGGTGGGCTTGGGTTAAGTTAAGGGGAGCTAGGGATGGGCTAGGGTTTTTAAAAATCTAGCCCAGTCCCACCCAACCCGGTTGCAGCCCTAGCTTGTGATTCTCTATTAAACTAAAGCAGGTAAGAATGTAGGATGAGGTGTTTATTCCACTATACTCTCATCTGCTCCCTTGCGTTCTCATAGACAAAAGAATCTTTACCATCTAAAGATTCTATGTGGTCTGGAGACTGATCCCAATAATAACAAGAAGGGGAAAGTGTTCTCTGAGCAAGCGGCATAGATAAGCCCACCTATAAGGTACGATAAAATGGTATCATATATTAAAGGGCAGCAAAGACATTTCATATGAGGGAAAGAAAGATAGACACCTAGATGCTAGTGTACCCTATGCCATTGGCTCAAAGATATGCTTCCTTAATAAGAAAGTATTGTTTCTCAAAAATCACTCATGAAATCACCCAAGTGATTATCAGAATCACTTCTCCAGCCAGCTCTCCCAAACACATTTTTCACCCAAAATCATTTCCAGTAATTAAGGGTGTCGATTTGGGATTAGAACCAGGAACCGTCTCAAAACCAACCCCCCTAAAACTTAGTACCGGATTGTTCCATTAATAAATGGGATAGTATTAGGTTCTAACTTTGGTGCCAAATAATAGATGGGATCGGGACAGTTCTGGGACGGGATTCCCAATGGTACTATTATCAAAATTATCGGTTAGGTACCGAAAGTATTAGTACCCTTTCAAAAGGGTATATTTCATGCTATTGTGTTGAATTTCTATAACTATAGTGTGATGTATTTTAGTGGTATTTTCTCTTGTGGAGGTTTCAATTGATGTACGTTCTAGTTCAATTTCTATAAATTTGTTTTGTGATGACACTAAAAATCATATATGGGCTTCAAGGCTTGTTTATTTCATCCCATTATTTTTTAGGCATCATTTTGAGAAGCTTACATGTGATCTTAGTAAAACCATGAAATTTATCTTGGTTTCGTATACAAAGTAGAAGCTTACATGTGCCCTTAGTAAAATCATGAAATTTATCTTGTTTTCGTATATTAAGTTGCTTTCTAACAATGGAAGCATCTTGAAACCAATAAAGTTCTTCTCCCATTTGTGCTAGGCTTAGAACCATTTAGGAATCGGTACCATCCCATCTCATTAATAATTGGAGCTGGGACCTAGGTTTGGTCCCGATACTAAATGGGACGGTACTGGGATTGACATCTTTAATACCGTTTTGGACCCTCCCCAATTGACAACCTTACCATCGGGCCGTGCTCAGCCCAAAGCATCAGCCCAACCTCAACCCATCCAACTGCATGCAACAAGCCTGAAAATCTCGGATTCTGATTCTCTACGGCCGGACAGGTAGCAGCCTTGGTGCGACCCAAACCCAGAGGCAAAATGACCGCCCTACCAACTGCCCAAGCATCTGCCCCGGTGGGGTCCACGCCCTTGTCTGGGTGTGGGCCGCTATCTGCCCGACCGTAGAGGATCCAAATTGGAAAATCTCAGCCTTAGCCGAGCCTGTAATCTAGAAAACCCAACCCAGGCACTATCGAATCCAGGGCGGGCCTGACCGTTCGCCGGGCCAAATTTGCATCCGAAATTGCAACTTTCACCCATCTTTGAAATTGTGAATGATTCCTTCTTCCACTTCCAATTTCTGTATTTTAGGGCTTTCATGTAGGGGGAGCTCTTTGAATCGGAGGTGAAAGAAGAAAGCACAGTTTTGCCCGAGCAATGAGATTATACTTGGGGTCAAGCTTCTCGATAATCCAGGCTTCAATTCAGCTGCTTCGTCGGCCAAATACAACAACATTTGGTTTACTCTGTGGAAGAACTTCTCAGTTCAGATGGGCTGGCAATTATTCATCTCGTTTCTGTTTTCTTCAAATATCATCTCTTAGATTCAATTCAAGCGCCGCAAACGAACCAGCTCTAACTGTATATTACCTTATAAACTCATGTGGGTTGTCCCCAGAATCAGCTCTCAGAGCCTCTAAACACATTGCTCTCAAGACCACAGCCAAAGCAGATTCTGTCCTTGACCTCTTCAAGAACTATGCATTCACGCAAGCCCAAATCTCCGATATCATTACCTTCAACCCAAATGTACTCAGAATCGATCCTGACAAAATACTGAAACCCAAAATCGAACTACTGTGTAATATGGGGATATCAGGCCCCAACCTCGCAAAGATCCTTTCCAGATACTCCAACTTCTTGACAGCGAATTTAGAAAGAGAACTCATCCCTTCATTGGAATTCCTCAGGAGTTTCATCCACACGGATGAAAGGGTCGCTATCGCTCTGAGTCGTATGACCTGGACCACCCGGCTTCCTGAAAGAATGACGCCCAATATTGAGATCTTGCGAGATCATGGTGTAACAGAGTCCAACATTTCGAGGTTAATGTTCCTTCATCCTCGACTAATGATTGGGAAATCTGAATGGTTTAAGGGGGTGGTTTTGAGAGCCAAGGAAATGGGTTTGGATCCTTCGACTACCGTTTTCATAAATGGTTTCCGGGTACTATCTGGGATGAGGAAGCCTGCATGGGAAGGAAAGTTGGCTGTTTTTAGTAGTTTTGGATGGCCGGTAGACGATTATCTTTGGTTGTTCCGGAAGCAACCCACTGTTTTTGGACTTTCAGAGAAGAGAATCAGGGCAGGATTGGATTTCTTCATGAACAAATTGAATTGGACAATTGCTGATATCAGGAAGTATCATAGCATATTACAATATAGCATGGAGAAGAGAATATTTCCAAGGTTTTCTGTTTTTCAAGTTCTGCTCGCGAAGGGTCTAATGGAAAATAATAGTATCGGCCCCGCCATGAGATTGACTGAGGATAAGTTCCTGAATAAGTATGTGTTCAGGTATCTAGATGAACAACCCCATCTGTTGAAATTGTATCAAAGTAAGATAGGTATTCTTGAATCATAAGGTGACTTGTAGAATGTTTCACTTTATAATTAAGAAATTCTGTATTTTTCATACATGAGTCACTTGCTCATTTAGAATGGTGAAATCTCTCCTTTGAATCATGAATAACCATAAAATGTACTGTAGCCCATTGGGGAATTTTTTTTTTTTTGGGGTAATGTGCAAGAGAGGGTAAGGTTAGTATAAGATATTGTTGGGAATCTATCATATGACCAATAGTCTGTTTCACTGTCAACAACTATATGATAACTTATGTGAGGAGGAGATTCTTCTGAAGCTGAGCTGACATTCCTTCTGGTGATGACAGTTGGATATATATATATATATATATATATATATAGTGTGTGTGTGTGTGTGTGTGTATATATATATCCTATAATATTAGCTAATTGATCATTCAGATGACTCGGGCCTTTGAAATCAAGTACAGAGGACACTCTGTGCATTTGTGCTTGTGTTATGGCTTCAATTTAGTGTTATATATTCCAGGGAGAAGGGAACCAAATAATTGGAGATGATCTGACGTTTTCTGTTTACCATGTATGTTGATGCCAATTACTGAGAGCTTTGACTGTAATGTAACTATTCTGCATTTTCAGGGAAAGTTTTTGAATGTTTGAAGACTAAGGTGTCCTTTTTTGTTAATTAAAGATTGTTGAACTGCATAGGACACCCAAAATTACATTTGGAGAGGAAACAACTACATGGCTTTGGTTATTTTATTAGATGAACGCCATATATTTACATGTTTAGGTACTCCCCCCCCCCCCCCCCACACACACACACACACCCAAAAAATGATGCTAAATTATTGGGAAGACATGTAGCTAAGATGGACAACATAATATGGACTCCAGATTTGTTGCAGTAGAGCAGATGTTCCGAATAAGTCTGGGTAGTAAAACTAAAATGCTTCTCAATAACTCAAGGACAACAGGTTTGATGATCTGCTGGAAGTGGCAGTACAAAGCATGAAATGATGAAGTTTCATCCTATTTGTTGATGAATAGAACAAAGTACTGCAATATGTATTAGTTAATACTTTCTTTCTGCTCCAGGGTATAAAATTTTTAACAAGATGTGGTCAAAACTTGCTGGAATTTGTAATGGCTTCAATCTTGTGTCTTCCTAGTCTGAATAAAACAGAGAAAGGATTAGGTTTAGTTTATTGAGTGTATCAATTCCATATTTTTTATCTTATTTCCTCCTGAACTGAAGGAAATTGATTGAAATGCAGTGATTGTGAATGCTTTCAAATCATTATTTGGTACGTAAATTCTTGTGTAATGATTTTTTGATTGGAAACATTCATTACCAACAATTGCATTGATAGTCTAAGTATGAGATGATACAGCTAGAAGCTGCGGTTAAAAACAGAGATCATAGCTAGAAACCTACAAGTGCAGATTGTAATAGCAAGTTGTCAAAGTTAAACACAATAATTCAGTCCCTCTTTTTGAGGTATTAGATTGCCATGGGTACTGATGAAAATGACATCAATTTTTGGAATGAATTTCTTATGGATTATGCAAAAGTTTAGTTCTTCAAGCACCTTGTGGAAGTCAAGTTACTGGGTATTGTCAGAATTTCAGGTTGTTTCTAATGAGTCAGTAGCTGAAAAATTGTCACAGTTGAAATTCAGCACAATGATAAAATGTGTTAGATTTAATCAGTAGGCACTTACAAAAAAATTGGTGTTTCCACTTGGTGATACTATTTCTCTGACCTGTTACTCTTTCCCTCCCCCCCCCCCCCTGCTCTTTCTTTCTAGGATAAGTAGAAAACTTTTACTTTTAGAATAGGGGAAAAGCGGGGCTGTACTGATGTAGATCCCATGACTGACCAGAAGAAGAAGAACCAAGGCCCATCGAACCAGCTCCAGATGGACCAGAACTGGACCAGATCGAGCCAGCCAGCAGGTCTACTAGAAGGGCCAAGAAAAAGGAGGCTGAAACACTGGTCACGTGAACAGTGTCACAGCCCATATTTGCCTTGTGTAGGGATGCTTTTTAGAAGATCTTGTGGGCCCATCAAGTGGAGAAAGCTTCTATCCTAATGCTGCCATAGTTTAGTTTTTATTTTCAGTTTATATTAGGTAGTTTCTAATTTGGTTATCGTTGCATGTTAGAAGGCTGAGTTATGAAGCCTTCAGTACTTTCTATTTTCATTAAGTTTCTAATTTCCATTAGTTGCTAAGTTTATCTAGTTGCTATTTTTGTCAAGTTTCAAATTTTGTAAGCTAGCCTACTTCATTAAATAGGCAGCCCCTTATTGTAATAGTGAGACAGGATTAATGAATGAAATTTGGAGGCATTCTTGCACTCGATTGTGGGAGTAAAACAGCTGTTCAACAGTTGGGATAGCTGTGGGTGAGAGACCCAGGCTGAGAGAGCCATTCCCCTAACCCCCTTCTCTTCTATTACAATCGATCCTTTGTACTGCTGTTTCTCTGTTGGTCAATACAAGTGCTGTGAATAATCCTTCGAAGGCTGCAATCAATCCCCAAACACTCCAAGTCTGTTGCTGCTGCTGCTGTACCTATCGATTGAAGACCTCTGCTACTCCTGCAAGTTGCCTCTCTGCTGCAACATCAGAGTGGGATATTTCCACATTCCTTCATCAAAACCTGTATAGTTTTAGAGCATCACCTCACTCCATCACCCCCTCCATTCAATCCCCTCTTCCACCCCATTCCATTGGCTAGAATCCTCCATATTCACAAACCTTCTATTTTCATTCCCCCTTCATAACTTCACTTCTGTCCCTCAAAATTAAACCAAACTTGCTGCGGATCACCTACTCCACAAGGCCTCCATTCGATCCTCATTGGAGCCCAAACAAAGTGCTGGTTTGTGAGATAACCCTTAACCCTCTATTTTGGTGTTACTACCATATCTTCCAATTCAATCATCAGAATCAAGTGAGACTTTCAGCAGTGCTTCTACTCTATATAAGTACCAATCGACCTGAGTTTGATCCCTTTCCAATGGCTGGTTTGGTTCTTATTTACCAAGTAACTAATTCTGATTTTGTTTCTAATTTGATGTTCTGCTGCAACCTATCATCGATCCTACTGTAGAGTGGTTCTTAATTGAACCCCTTCTATATTATGTACAGGGTTAGAAAATCAGCAAAAAATATGTGCAGAACCAACCTACACGAGAGTTGGAATTCACTAAATGTGACCTACCATATACCAGAAAAGGGATCCCATTGAGACTTAAATGTCAGAATTATTAACAAATGAAATTCTGAAGTTTGAGAAGCCCTCGAGAAAGGGGTTTAAATTAATATCAGAAATACTAACAAATGAAATTCTGAAGCTTGAGAAACGCTCCAAATAAGGTTGGGTTTAACCCAATATACTACTACATGAATTGGAGCAGAATAATTGTTGATGAATTAATCATTCCTTGGTCTCCAAAGACACCAAATGTTAGGACCTGCAACTAGAAGCCTCTTGCCCTTCCCCTAAAATGTTGGCTGGATCCATCTTGGAAAGAGAGCTGAAAGGCTGTCTGGAAGGGCCCAACTATTCTCTCTAGAAGCAATAACTTTTATCCAAACTTTAGCTGCAGCCTGCAGGAGAGTAGTAATGGAGTAGATGATACTGTTTCAGTGCTCCCAAGATAAAGTAGGCAATCAAATGGTAACACATGTTCTCTGTCATTCTAAGTGCACTTCACCCCTCCCCCCGCCCCCCCAAAAAAAAAATTTTTTTTTGTATCTCTGTTCTGTATCATTGATTTTGGTTTCTCAGCAAAGCAGCCAGCTGAGATTTACATAATAAGGTACCATTTGTTTCCCATTTCCATACTGAGATTGAAATAAGAAGGTACCATTTGTTTTCCATTCCCATACTCTTTTATCTGTCTCTTCTGGCTTGGGCTGTGACATCTCAACTCGATCTTAGTCTGAGCTGGGCTAGGATTGAGCATAGGGCACCTAGGGTTAAACTAAGGTTTTACAAAGCCCGGCCCAATTGCACTCCAACGGCATCAAAAGATTATGTGTTCTGCAGAATTGATTCTGTAACCACTCCTGATTCACCCAAGTGATCATAGGAATCGCTTCTCCAGCCAAACCTCCCAAACGCATTTTCCACCCAAAATCATTCTCAGTAATTAAAGCTGTTCGATATGCATTCTTGGGACACATTCTAGGTTGATTGCGCATTCTTGGATGATAAAAATAGTTGTTTTCATCATCCAAGAATGCAAAATTGACCTGGAATGCATTCCAAGAATGCATACCAAACACAACATCAGACTGCTCTTGGTGTTCGACCTAATCATTAATGGTTGGCTTAATTGGTAACCATTCAGTTTGCGTTGCTGAACGATAAAATAATCTAATCGGGTTTTATTAATCATTTATTTTAATCTTCAATAATGTGATGGCAGATTAGATAAATGACATTGGATGATCCACTAATCAAATATTAGATGATGCTTTTTATGATTTAAAATACTAAAGGAATAATCATTATCCACAAATGCTTAAAAAATGCTAAAGCATAATTATTAAATTATATCCATTCAATTATAATTTTTAGAGGCTCTTGATTGTCTAATCATAGATCAGATTAAATTGTGGGTAAGAAATTTCTAGATTGTTTTGTATTATAGTTAGAGAAATTGTCTAAATTTTTTTCCTGTATTACTTTCTGATTTTTTTTTGCAAAATTTGTATACTTTCTCTTAGATTCATAACTATAGTATATGTAATCCATTGGACATGGAATAAGATTTAGTTTCCATAAAATGGGATAAGACTGTTGAGAATCTACTTTTTGAACAAGAATCTGCTTCACTGATTGTTATGGTTTGATAACCAATTACAATGAAGATTCTGCCAAAGCTGAACCTTGCATTGGTTACATTTGGTATTGAGATGTGAATTACCAGTTTAAACAATTGAACTTTTTGTATATTAGCAGAAGGTCTAAGTGGGACATAATATTATGGTGTGTAGGCTATAAGATTGTATTCCATTACCATAATTAGTCATGCCTGTGGAATCAAGTACAGAAGGCAACATATGTCTTTTGATTATGCTTTGGTTAAAAATTATGTGTTGTAGGTAGAAGGAATGGAACCAGAGGGTACTCTCTGAAATTAAATGTTACCCTGCTTACTGATAGATGGGGAGTTCACTAGGCAATCCAGGTCTTGCAGTTGTTGATGGTGTGTTTTGGATCATGAAGGATTGAAGCCATGACTTTACTCAGGCTCAATTGGCATTTGCGATTTTATAACTGCTGAGTTGAAAGCTCTGATTTTGGGTTTGCAAATCTAAGCCACTAGGGTTTCGGATCATTGACTCTAGAGTGTGATGCTGCCTTGGTTAGTAAGTGGATTGAAAGAGGTGGCCCTTAAAGATATCATCATCTCATTAGGGCTGGATTTCTCAGTGCTTACAAAATTAATCTCTTTACAATGGAGGATGTGATCTGCTGATGGCCTGGCTGACGAGTTAACTAAACTGGGGGTGGGTAGAAGACTATGTATGTGGGGCCTTACCTCTCCAGAAGTTGTAATGTTTTCCTTTCTCTTTTTGTGGCCTTGTTGTGAGCTTTATCTGTCAAGTAATATCTTGCTTTGATCTTAATAAAAGTGTATGTGATTTTACCAATAAAGGGGAAAATCTTTAAAGTTTGGACAGTATATTGTTCTAATTTTGTTACCAAGAGTTTGTTGAACTGCAGAAAACAGAGGATATCCAAACATTGATTAGATTATGTATTGAGGATGCTAGGCATAGCAGGTGATGGAAATTTTGATAGTTTAGAAGAGGAAGCAAATATATGTCTTGCGTTATTTGTGCAAAACCTTGACATCAAGTATAGCTGATGGGTTCCTCAAAACTGTGCATATTATGTGATCTAAGTTTTTATGAGTTTCAAAACTTAATGCAACATTATGGCTATCTTATTTTGCACAAATTTTCTTATAATGTATGTTGTGTGTAGAACTTCAGTGGAAGTATTGAATTAATGTCTGCCAGCACCTTTGCTTAAATTATTATAAAATATTTATTCAATGAATCATTAATGCCATTTCATTGATTTTATATTTATCTTAGGAATCTATGATAAAATATGTTGATGGCACAATAAATGACACAACTATCATCCTCATTTACTGTTTCCAAAGAAAATGATATGCTAAATTGTTTGGGTGAAGAATGAAGAACTTTTATTTAGGTAATGTAAAGTAAAGTTTGGATTGGAAATTAGTTACAGTATCCAACTGAAAAGTTTGCTCCTGAATAAATCTGGCTGATGCAACCAACATTTGATCCACTGAGCTGCATCGAAATGGTCGAAATCAAGGATATATCTTCTGAAGATATACATGTGTGCTACAAATTTTTTGCTTGATTATATATTAATTAATTCTCCTTTTATGTGTCTTCTTTCATATGTGAATAGTTGATTGATATCTCTGTTGAACATTTGTAAGACTAAATTTTATCTGGAAATGATTGAACTAGTTCTAATTTGCTATTACACTTCCAGGCTTCGAGTTCCTAATAATACCCTAATTTGTGTTTGCACTAGTAAATTTGAGGCACAACTTAAGAACAATGTTCATGAAAGCTCATCCTGTTCCTGTCTCTCATGGTCGTGTCTGAAATGACACTTCAATTCTTAAATTCATGAGGAATGGTAACAGCAATATTCTTTCAGCATTAACTGAATTGTCTTACATGGGGTTCTGGTGCAACACTTCATATTTTCATCTCCCAACGAAACATAACCAATGATGTTTTCGAAACAAGGGAGAAAAGCAATATTTCATAACCAAGAAAGAGCCTCAAAGAAAGAATACAAAGAGTTTGATTCATATGAAGTCCCTTGCATCCGAGTTGAATTGCTAGCCAAGGACTGGTAATGGAAATGATGAAGTTCCATCCTACATGTTGATAAATAGAACAAAGTACTGCAATTTGTATTAAGCTCTTGTAAACTTACACTTCCTTGTGGAGTTGTACTTTCTTTCTGCTCCAAAGTACAAAAATGGGAAAGGATTAGGTTGAATTTATTGAGTGCATCAGTTCCATATTTCTTTCTTTTTCTTCCTGAACTGAAGGAAATTTATTGAAATGCAGTGATTTTGAAAACCTTCAAATCATTAATGGTATGCAAAATCTTGTGTTAGTATCTTGTAATTGGCAACAAATTCATTACCAACAATTGCATTGACAGGCCAAGTATGAGATGATATATCTGAGGCTATAAACAGATATCATAGCTAGAAACCTAGAAGTTAAGGTTGTAACATCAAGTTGTCATAGTTATACACAATAAACTAGTCCCACTTTTTGAGGTTGGACCTTGGTGCAATGGTAAGGTTGACCAAATGGTGACAGGTTCAGTCTTTGGAAACAGCCTTTTGGCATAGAGGGGGTGATGTTTTTCTTGAAAATCACAAGAAAAATATGATTTGTTCATTTTTATTATTTATTTTTTTAAATCTGAATCGTCCCTTAGCGCCAAGGGTTGTGAGATTACATAGTAATGCCTAGAATAGTGGTACACATGTATTGACAGACATGGGATGTATGCCAATACAAATGTGGGTATTGCCTAAATTATATACATGTAGTTGGTACACATGTCAAATAGTAATTTTTATCCTCTCAAGTGCGGTGCATTGCCCAGTGCACCTCACTTGTGCATTGGATTGGAGAATAGGCATATTGTTGCCTCCTGGGGTTTCCCTTTCTTCTCCCTCCAAGTCTCTTCTTCTTGAGGCCTTCTTGTATATTTGTGTATTTTTTTTTTCTTTCTCCCTCTTTAGGGGGCTGTTGTAGTCATCTTTCTTTTTGATAATGAATTTCTTATTCACCAAAAAAAACATATTTTTGTGATAATAATAATTTATTTAAAAATTTTTGGAAAGAGATTTTATGCATAACTGTGCATGGTGTAAGGTTATACACCAAACTATTAGATGGGGTGAAGAGCCTTGTACCGTATACGGTCATGTCCATTCAATGGTTTGGTACATGACCGTCCACATAATCTTTTGTCAAAAAATTGTGTATAAATTTTTTTTAGTATGAAAAAAATTGTATATAATTTGCCTTTGAAAGTTAACAAATAGGATTTAGAGAAGCAATTTTCTGTGCGGGAGTGTGGCCTACGCCAGTAATCCCATGTATCTATTTCTCTCCTAGGTAGACTCATGGGAGTGCTGGCCACACTCTCGGACAAAGTTCTTTTTCCCTAGGATTCATTACTTTTCATGATGGGTTATGTGATTGGTTTTTTTTGAATAAAAATTAGGGAAAGAGAATACCACCCCCTAGTCGCACAACACATGCTGCCCTGTGCCTAGACACAGGGGCTCACAAAATGACAGTTGCATCCTATGAAAAGATGGAAATGACTATGTATGTGGTTGGCGATCATTTTGTGCGCCCTTATGTATGGGTGTAGGGGTAGAGTGCGCTGCACAATCGGATGGTGTTCTTTCTATATGATTATTTGAATCATCTATTTTTGACATGTGATCATCCAGTAGAACTCATGTAGGATCTATCCAACGAACTGCCAACACCATCGCGTTATACCTCTACTGTCTACATAGCTCAAATAATTGACACGTGTATAGAAAGAAGCCAATGGGAACAATGAGAGAGAACCGAGCTATACTCTTTTTTTTTTTTTTGTTTTGGTAAAAGAACCGAGCTATACTCAATGGGGGAGAATTGGAGATGCGGAGGAGAAGAAAATTAAAATGGAGAGGTGGTTCTGGTTCATGCCTTTTCCAACTTCCCCAAACCTGAAGAGTCCGTGATCGGGAGAAAATGGCAATTAGGGCTGAGAAATGGCGAAAATTCGCTGTTCTCATGGCCGTCAACACCATCAGATGCAACCCTGCAACTCGTCGTCAGCTTCTACACAACGGCCCAGACACATTGGAAGAGCTCTTAGAGAGGCACTTGGTGAAGAAAGACAAGAATAGCGTCGATGACGAAGAAGACGTGCTTTTAGCTCGTCGTCGCCTCACCAGCACACGAAGAGAGGCTCTTAGTCTCTACAGAGACGTCTTAAGAGCTACTCGATTCTTTGTCTGGCCTGATTCTCGTGGTGTCTTGTGGCGAGATGTTCTGAGAGAGAACGCTCGGAAGGAATTCGAAGAAGCCCGGTTTGAGAGGGACCCTGAGGTCATCACCAGATTGATTATTGCGGGTAGAGATTCTGTTCAGTCTGCCATTGATAAGCTTGTTGAGAAGCAGAAGCAACAGGTGGAGCGCGAACGTAAAGATAGAGATCGTGGCTGGTAATACATGTAACTAGTTGTTTTTTTGGGAATCGATGTAAGGATTAAAAAATTATTGTTTATGGGAGATGATGCTGTTCTTTGATTGAAGAAACGGATATTTGATTCGATGTGCAGTTATGAATTTCTTTGGCCATTTTGTGGTTCTTAAATGCCCTAAATTTTGATTTTTGAAGAAACCCAAATAAGAAACAATGTCAAATAGTATGAATTTGGTTTTAACATCAATTATGAACCATTCGATTACTTTTATGGCAGATTTTGTTGTTCCGAATTTGAATCTTTTGAAATGGACAGTATTAGGAGATTCTGATTTAGGAAGAAGGTGGTCCTAAGCAATTAGTATCGATTTCAGGGCTTTACAATCTTCTATATAGGCTGAAAATTCCCAACTGAAATAAGAAAGATGGATGTTGAGGAAACAGAAAAAGAAAATCACTGAAGAATCTGAGGTGGGGAGAACTTCAAGTTTCAATTGTCATGTTTTTGGAGATTCAGCTGCTGTTGAGGTCTATTTTGGTTGCTTTCAATCTCTTTGTGGGAAACAAAATCGATGTTCAGTCAAACCTTGTCTAACCAGCTACTGTACCATACTTGTTGTCTTGTGTATGGTACAGTAAGAGATTTTGGTTGGACTTTGGAGAAAGGCATAGCTTTCTCATTAAAAGCTTCCTCTCTCATTCTTTCTGGCAAGTTTCAAGAGTCCCTGGATATGTTAGCTTGATTTTTAGATCGCTTACATTGACAAGTTTCTTGAGAAATAAAAACAGATGTTTCACAGCACAGTCATGGGGTTTTTGGTGATTAGGCAACTAATTGTTGCTTTAGACCAATGTAAGAGATACTTTATTGTCCTTAGTTCCTTGTCTAAATAAAAAAAAATTGAAATCATAGGGACAGCCTTGAGACATCCTGAAGGAAATTGTGGTGCTTGAGATCATTATAAAATTGTTTTATTCTCACTTATTTAATTCCATAATTGGTTTGTTTTATTGATGCCAGTGTATAGATACAATCAAACAACCATTGTTTAAAAGGTTTTTTTTTGTTTTGGGTTTGTTGGGAGGCTTAAGAATTTGATGGTTGGCAATTTTGGTGAAAGAACCTCTACTATGGTAGCAAATAGAAATGATATCTGGGTTCAATTATTCACACAATATATTTTCAAAGGGTTGTTTTCTATCAGGAGAGCCATGGTGGAAACAATCTCTGAGCTGAAATGATTCATCATTTGGAATAAAAGTGGTGTTGAAGGTGATTTTCCTACATTAATCTTTCCACTGTGTTAGCCTTCTAAACAACTTTCTTTATCTTCACAAAACTTAGTAGCTTGAACCTTGAAACTGGGGAAACATAATTGCTTTCAATATGATATTTAGCACATCGTATATTATGCTGGTTTCATTGTGGGACCTGTGCCCACTGACAAAGCTTCATGTTCTACTCTACTTAACAAAGCTGCGACATAGATCGTAGGTCATGTTGGTTTCATTCTACATCTTCCTGCTTCCCAGCTTCAGAATGTCTCGTTGAACAAAGATGTAGAACCCAAGTCTTCCAAATTGTGCTTGCTGAACATTTCTAATGGATGTTTACATTTTGTCTACTAGAAATCAGTAGAGATCTCCATATCCTCACTGTTAGGACTGGTTGAACAACGATGTAGAACCCAGTCTTCCAAATTGTGCTTAGATGGAAACTCTGCTAGTTCTTTTTCTTCTTTTATTTTTTTTTAACGTTTCTAATGGATGTTTACATTTTGTCTACTAAGAAGTCAGTAGAAATCCCCATATCCTCACTATAAGGGCTTGTGGCATTTCCTCAATAAAATATCTCACTGCTTTAGTATTTCTACCACAACATAATTTTTGCATTTATATTGTTCGAATCCAGGATCAATACTGTGAGAAGTTTATTCTCATGTATAGAAATACTCCCATCCTTATCAACTATGCCAGTGATGTGGCAAGATGATAACATGGAAGTAAAGTTTTTTTTTTGTGTGTGGTAATCACATGGAAGTAAAGTTACCACATTCGGATTGGTGCCGTTTCCCTGCCATTCTGAGAACAATTTGATTTCAAGTCTACCGCACTCCATGATTTCTATATCTATGCCATGATGATTACGCTCCAGGAAATTACATCCTGCGACGCCAAACTGTCGACAAGACAACTTTCATCCCAGAGCCAGCACATTGTCACATTTTGCTTATTTGTTGTCTAATTTTTTATATACTTACCTTTTCAAGAAGAATTTTAATTTAGTTTTATTCATACCTGACTCTAATTTTCACTGTCCCTCAATGGGGCTAACTCCACATTGGTAGCTAGGATACTTTGTAATCTTAAGATTATCTGGTCTGAGTGGCTGTTTCTGTAGGTTACGGGATAGTTACTGGGTTTCCATTTCAAACCATTGCAATCATGAACCATAGTCATCAGAAAGCAACCAATAGAATTCACTCCTTTTCCCTCTCCCGTATGGATCAATAGATCAATAAGTTATTAATAGCTTCAGCCCTGCCTCAGGGTTTTATTCACTGTTCTTTCTTAGTTCCTTTCAAGACATCTTCCTTCATTGATTACCTCTTTGCATGGCATAGGAAGGGACCTAAAAAAAACTAGACATGTGCTGTAGGATGATTCAGCTTTATGAATCCTTCTTCTTTTAGTGTTATTATGTTTATTGCTTCTTGACCATAGAAGAACGTGAGGAGCCATACAGGGACAATCAGAGAAGTTGAGTGGATAATGTTGTCAAATTCCTACCAGTTGAGGTCTGTCCATCTATCCTTCTGTGTATGAGAATGTTTTCACTTGACTGCACATATAGTTCTGCAGGAGGTTCTTTGCTCTCTGTGTGTGTGCTTGGAAGATGTTGAGTCTGCCTTAATGTTGGCATACCCTGACTTTGGACTTCCATTCACCAATAAAACAGAAGCATGTCCAGCATATTTCTTGTTGCTCCCTGTGGATTTAAACCTCAACACATTGGTCAAAGATAATGAAGAACTAACGGTCAGAGTAGTGGGAAGGGGTCATGCGGCCAAAGCAATTTCATCCTTGGCGACCTGGATCAGCTATGGTTCTGTTCAGTCTGGAGAGCTGTGCAACTAGACAGGTAATTCTTATTGCAGAGGCTCTGGGTCTCGCAGAGGAAACAAAGCCATTTCTGAGGAGATGGTTGCATTTATAATATGTTCATTAATGGGTCTGGAATGGAGTGATTTGGAAACAGCTTGAGATTGTTTGAAAGGATGCCTAATGAAGGAATTAGACCAGATCTCATCACATGGTGGGGAAGGACTGATGCTTTTACAATGAGGAACTGAAGTTGATTGACCTTGATCTTGATTTGGATCAAGACTTAAAGAGTTTGTAGGTGTGCGCATATACATGTGGATGCATACCAATACACAGGAGAGTATATGGTTGAGTTTGAATCTGAACTTTGGCTAGTTGCTTATCTTGACCGTTACTGTCTCTAGTGCTTGGAATTGCCAGATCATCTAGTCATATGGCAAAATTGTGTAGATCATTAAGGGATGCTTATCTTGATGGGTGGAGCAAGGGTAATCTCCTTTGCAGGGACTCTTAGTTCTGTCATACAATAGGAGGATGTGGCAATTCTTAACATTAGATAGATGGGTTGATAGGAGAAGTTGTGAGGGAGGACATGCATAGTCTCGGTCTTGTACCAAATATGACCTTGGATAGAACCTATTGGAGGGTAAGGATCCATGTAGCAAACCTCATTTACCTAAGATTATCCTGACTTATTGGGCTGTGCCTCATTCCTCTTACATATTTCATTTTTCCTTTTATGTTACATCTTTCATTTGTCATTTTTCATTTTTGTATTTCTCATTTCATTCCTCATTCCTCTTTTCCCTATCTCTTTATCCCCCCCCCCCTTTTAGACCTCAGTATGCCCGATTTTTTTTGTTTGGATCCATGTAACCTACCCCATTAAGTTGGGATAAGGCTGTGTTTGTTGTTGTTGTAGATATATGGGTCGATGTCTTGGATAGACAAGTCAATGTCCAGAGTGGTCAAGTGTGAAACCGAAATCAATATGCCCTATCATACATACACTTACCTTCCATGTATGTCCATGAACCCCATTGGTAGGCCTATGCATCCTCTCAGCAATCAATTTTGTTTTTTTTTTTTTTTTGGCCACTTGTTTTCTCATTCAACATGCTACATGGCAAATATGCTAGGGCCATTAAGATAAGCTTGCTTTAGTGGATTTTTTATTTTTTGTTGGGTTAAAAACAAGGAGAAAGTTTTCCTTCACTAGGCCATAAGGGTGCACTTGTTTACCCATCCATGATCATTATTTCTCTCCTTCTACTAGTTAAAGTCGAAAACACTCTCTCCACCATTCATGATATTCATTCCATCACACAGACATCTATCGGTCAAGAGGGTGGATAACAAAGAAGCATCTTCGACATTTGATCCATTAGATCATGGTATCAAGCATTTGAATTACATTATATACAAATCGTTTTTTAGAATGTGAATTCAAGGATTGAGAGAGAGAGAGACCTACTTTTGTTAGAAGGATTATAAGTTACTAAGGATATTTAAGTATCCCCCATCCTTTGTATTTTTCCAATAAATTTCGCATTTTAGTGGTACTTGTTTCGCTTTTATAACTTTGGAACATCTTTTCGCTCTTGAAATTGGAGCACATAAAATAAAACATTGAAAAATTCAGAACTACAAAAGATGCATGAACATACTTGAGAAGGTAAGCCATTATGTCACTAAAATTAACCAAGAAATTTGCCTTGTAGTCAAATGTAAAATTGACTACCAGTCCTCTCTAGTCACTTGAAATTATTGGTGAAACAAAAGGAAAAATATGGGATAGCACCAATTCCATATTCCGCGCCATCGCTTTATGAGGATCCATGGCCATGCGACGATATGAAAGGGTAGAAGATTTGCACAAAGTTAACTTAATTTCAAAATTGCATGGTGACACCCCTCATAAGACACAAATTAATATAACACACCCTTGTAAGATGTCTCATATGCCCTCTATTTGGATTCGAACCAGCCAAGTTAACCCTAATTCTGGTTGGTCCGATTTTGATCGGGAATCGATCTAGATCCGGATCGGATTCCGAGATTTTTAAACCCTGACCGTGGTTTTTCCCTGTTGAAGAAATGCAGTATAGGGCAAGGCTCGGACATAACTCAAAATGGTTCTTGAAGATGTTTGTGCCTGAAGATGTTAGACTGATTCTGGAAAACATGATTTGAAAACCGTCCAGGAATCCCTGTAAGTCGTCGATCGCTTTCATATCGTTGAAGCCTCAAATGTTTCGTTCATTTTGCAAGAAACTACTGCAGATCATAGTGGGCAGTGATTCATCAACCAATATCCCTATTCTTCAAGACCCATCTCTAAGATCCATCTCAAATGCCAAAATCCAACCTTCTGGATTGTCCCCAGATTTATCTCTTGAAGCCTTTCAAAAGGCTTTTATCAGAACCAACAGCACCAGCAGATCTGAGACAGTCCTTGCACTCTTTGACACCTATGAATTGCCCAAACCCCAAATCTCAAAGCTCATTACCATGTACCCATCACTGCTCTTTGCTGATCCCGACAATACCTTACAACCCAAATTAGAATTTTTCTCTAAAATGGGGATTTCAGGTCCCAATCTTGCAAATATCCTCTGCAGGGACCCAAGCATTTTGGATTGCAGCTTGGAGGACCATGTTATCCCTTTGGTCAACTTCCTTAAGAATTTCATTCACAGCGATGAAGATATGGCTGTCATTCTGGGTCGCTTGAGATTGCTGAAGGGGGTCCCTGAGTTAATGGGTCCAAATATTGAGATCTTGCGCGAACAGGGCTTACCTGATTCCATCCTTTCAGAGCTAATATTACGACGACCTCAGTTGTTAACTTGGAAAGCTAGCCGGTTTAAGGAGAAGCTACTGCAAACCAAGCAAATGGGTTTTGACACCTCAAGTTCCCTGTTTGTTCAGGGATTCCAAGCATTTGCACAGATGAATAAGCCTACCTGGGAAGCGAAATTGGAGGTTTTCAGGAGTTTTGGATGGTTGGAGAATGAGATTCTCTCTCTGTTCAGAAAGCAACCTGGTTATTTGACTCGTTCTGAGAATATTATCAGGACCCATTTGAATTTCTATATGAACAAATTGGATTGGACAGCTGTTGATATTGTCGAGAATTCAGAACTTTTACACCAAAGTTTGGAGAAGAAAGTTATTCCAAAGTGTCTTGTTCTTGGAGTTCTTTCCTCCAAGGGTCTGTTCGAGAAAGAAAGATTGGGCAAGGTACTGAAGATGAATGAAGTTAAGTTCTTGAAGAAATTTGTAATGAAGTACGAGAAGGAACTACCTGAACTGTTGAAATCGTACAAAAGTATGACAGAATCGCCCAGACCAGAAACTGGGTCTGAGGAAGGCAGCAGGGATGATAACTTGTAGAATGTTCACTTCACACTTTTGAGAAAGTATCTACATTTTCTTGTTTGATGATGCTCATGTAAATGTTTTTGTTTTATAAGTATACGTTCGCATTCTTCTCAAGTAAAGGTTATTGTTTTAAGTTCTCCCTAATTGGTGGATAATGATGGATAATGGAGCATGACCCAGCAAAGAAATAGTGAAATTCTTAGTTACTGTGCAGAAACATTGGGGAACTTGATATCATATCAAAATAAAGATGGGTACCTCAGAATAAGTTGAGAATTAAAAGTTACGGTGGAGAGGTTTCACTTGAAAATCAACCTAGGTCATTTCACCTTTTGAAGAGAACTCTTCCAAAATTGACAAATGAATTACAGGAGCAGCCTAACAGATAGTATATGATGTCTGTTAAATTGTTTTATGATCTGAAATCATGCCTAAATATGGAGGTAACAAAGGTGCGTTTTCTTGTCATTTTTGTTGCAGATTTGAAAATTTTGTCTTCAATTTGTTTTTCCCCCTGTACAACCTAATTTTCTATTTACTGGAGAGATTGTATGAAATAATTTTGAGTTGTATGCTGTTATAGAAAACTTATGAGGACAGGAAAACAGCTTTGTATTTTAAAGAATGGTCTTAAAGACAAGTTGAAAGCCAAAACTTTACTCAGGTTAATAAATGTACTTTTGTTTTCAATATATACTTTTGAAACACAAGAGCTGAAATATGATGACTTCATGACTACATGTACAGTATTGAGAAATGCTTTGAAGGTAGGACGTGGTAGGCTAAATTTGATTATACTATCCAATAAATGTTAATGCTCCAAAAGATGTTTGATCATGTCTAGGCCAATCTCCAATGCAGTTATACTGAAGAGGATTTTCATACGTGAACTGCTAAGCTGTATTCACAATAATCTCATGGAACTCAGATGGGCAGAAGATGTCTGCCTACCTTGTCATGGTTATCTGCCCCAGTGTGCTACTCTAAGATGCTCCTGCTTTTGCTAAACCCTCTAAGCACTTAAACGTTAGTTAACTGATTCAAGGATCTTAAACTCTGTCAGGAAACAATCCCGTACATTTTGCTTAATATCTATGAACTCTTTCTATCAGGGTCTTAGGATCTAAACCTGAAGAAAGTTCTAAATCAAATCTTTACATTTTCCTGAATGAATGGGAGGACATTAGCGAGCAGGTAACATATTGATTGTTAGCAGTTAAAGACAGGACTTGAACCCAATTCTAGGGTATGAAGCCCTACAGACTTTACAACTAGGCAAGCCAGTATCTTCGAAGTTCAGCTTTTATGAGAAATCATCATTTGTGTTTTGGAAAGCATCCACGGAAGGAATAATTGCACAAAAGATCTTTCTGGTTTCAATTATTGTGTAACATCCACAGCCAGTCTGCAACCAGGAAAGAGTCCTGATTAGGAAACAATGCACGTGATTGATGACTATCTCCTTAGAAATCTCATTAAAAATGAAACATATACTCTCAAGCACGTTCTGGATTATCGACTTCAAGATGATACTCTAATTTCTGGATTCCCTTTTTGAACCATAATCTTATATGTGTGAGTTGATCAAATCTTGAGAGTCAAATTTCTTTTTTACTTTGCTAGGGATGTTCATTTGGGCATGGAAACAAAATTCTAAACTAGTTTAAGTCACTTACACCTCCAAAACTTCAAGTTTCTATCATTACCATTTCTCATGTTTCCAACATAACCTCGAGAGATATAACTCAAAACCAGGACTAGAGAGATTGGCCCACCCAAAACTACATTTTTGCTGAGGCCCCATGAGTGTCTTAGTTTAGTTTCCACATCCAACCAGAAAAATCAGCCCTCATTCAGTTTTGTGCATCATCAACTCAGGAGGACCTTATCTTTCAGCTAAAGTATAAAATCAATCATTAGTGGAATGTTGTTGGTAGTATGATTATGGCCAACAGTTCTTGCTTAGCTTCAGAGAAAATACATATTTAATTGCCTAGGCCTCTCTGATCCAGCTAAAAAAAAACAGGGTATCCCAGTGCATGAGGCTCCCACTACTGCAGGGTCTGGGAGGGGCAAATGTACGCAACCTTACCCCCGCTTCGCTGAGAGGCTGTTTGCATGTTTCAAACCCGCAACCTGATGGTTGCAGTAGCGCAGCTTAACCGTTGCGCCAAGGCTCGCCCACGCAGATCTTTGACCTAGCTACTCCTTTGAAAATACTCTGATATTTGAATGGAAAAATACTTCTCCAATAAATTGCTACTCAAGTACAGATGCTCATTCTGCAGAAACTATGGTGAAGGCGGTGGAGTCTGGTGTAATGAGTATCATGAGCTTTTTTCATGTTTTGCTTCTTACATTCATTGGCCTTCATAATTGAGTGTGATAACTGCTTACCTGTATGGTTGAAGCTTTGTGAGGAGTTTTGAATCTTTCAGTGATTGATGCGGTTCATGATTATATTATGTTGTTGGTGATGATGTGGATCATGATTATCTTATGTTTTTGGTGAAACTTTTGTGCTCTCAGTGCTGTTCACTGAGAATGCAATAAGGTGCCCTTGCTCAAGAAAGCATAAATAATGGGCTGCGGTTTAGATTCTTTTAGATATCCCTCCAAACTCCTTTTCTAGGTTGCAGTTTCACCCCTCTAATCAATAACATTCTGTAAGCGCGCTTAGTTTGGATATATTATAGTGAGGAGCATGCACAACCCTTGAATAGTGGATTCAGAATGACTTTTTGCTTCTCTACGGAGAAAAATGCATGTGACAAAGAAAACAGGGTAAAACCTTTCATTGACATTCATTTCTATTGCCTCTTTTCTCTGCTATGATTTCAATCAAAAAGGTTAAACAAAGGTGTCCCAATGCTTAGGGGTCTGTCTCTTGCTCTTCGTCTCCTTTTGCATCTTAGTTTTCCATTTTTCTTATTTTCTTTTTCTTCTTCTCCTTTCTCCCTTTCTTTCTCACTCTGGATCAGACATCACAGTTATCTTGCTAGAAGCTGCTGCTCTGTAGTTTTATTTTCTTCTTCTTCTTTCTTTGTCCTCTCTCTCCCTTCATCCCTTCACCTGCCCCCCCCCCCCCTTTTTTATCTATCTCTGTAAACCCTCTTCTTCTTTCTTTTTTGCATGTGTATTTCTAATGTTGATGCAGGGGGAACCTGTGACTAGAAAAAAACTCAGACGAAACTCAACCAGTTGGGGTGGGTCTGTTCAACAGTCTAGGAGGTCTACTGAACTTCAACAGAGCATATTTTCTGCTGAGAAATAATAAAATTCCATAAGTCTCTTTTCCAGATTCATTCTTATTAGGGAGATTCATTTATGACCTTAAAAACTTAGAAAATTTTCCCAAGAGTAATATACCATTTGAGACAGTCAAAACATAAACCCAAATCCAGATTCAACTAATTAAGTACTGATTTTGATTTCATATTAATAATCCAATTTTTTTCCCTAAGCATATTTAGAATTACAAAAAATTACTGAAAAGACCCTCTAAAGTATCTCAAAGGTCATTTTCTACTCGGACATAATGGCTTGCTGTATTGGCCTATGTGGACTTGGGTTGTTTGTAACTGGCTAGTTCATTCTCAAAGTGCCCATCAAATTAGGCCTTTAGAGGTTGGGTTGAGACACAGTTGGGCCATGCTAGGGCCTACACCACATTTTCTTCCCTTTGATTTGCAGAATGGTAACTCTATATTAGAGTAGTTGCAAAGTTTACTGTTTCAGCCAAGTTTCCATAACGTGGCAACTATGGTTATTTTCTTTCATATTTCATCCAAGTTTGCGTTTCGGGCTAGGCATCAGGAAGTATGCAATTATTTATTTTTGGTTTTGCTGCCTTGTTAACCAACTGTGCCTACTTGAATTGGAATATTGAATAATGGTTATGTAGAATGAAGATCTATCCAAAGTTGAAAATGTTTCTTCTATGCTGAATGCATATTGTTTTGCTGAGTACAAATTTAGGTAAAATTTGAGCAAAATCATGTAAGAAGCTAGGAGGTTTAGAAGCATTTAACCCAAAATATATGGGTGTAAAAATATTGTTTTTTCCTGACTGGTTATCATGGCTGTACCATCCGCTGGTTGCTGTGAATATGATCTTGGTGCTGTATCATTTGAAAGGGAAAGGAAATCTATATTAATCGTTTATCAGTAAGATGCTTGATCATATTAGAGAAACCTTAATTTGCATTTGTGATGTCTGATCAGACCGGAGAAAACCTTACGGCTCCGTTTGGTTGCAAGGGGAAATAAAGGGAAGCGAAGTGAAATTTTCATACTTAAAAATGGAACTTTTTTCATCATTACCCCATGTGACACCATGTGACAATATATCTAACTTCAAATCATTCTATATTTGGTTATTAAATTTCACTTTACTTTGCACCCATTTCCCTTTGGTTTAAAATGTAAAATAAATATTACATCTAAAATGTATCTTTACTAGATATGGTAAGAAATTTAAGGTTATACAATCACATGGGGTAATGATTACAAAAGTTTTTTTTTTAGGTTTGAAAAATTTCCCTTCCCTTCCCTTTAATTCCCCTTGCACCCAAACGGAGCCTACATGGTTATTTTATGGTTTTTAATTTAGGAGAAGTTCTAGTTAAGGAGGGAATTGAATACTATTTACTCATTCCAAGTTTGGTTCCTTTAATGGCCCATTTGAGTGCAGATTGGGCCAAATTGAAGGCAGCAAGTGTAGCCCCAACCTGCATTGATCAGGTTCAGACATCTACTCAGTCATCTGAGACTTCCCTTGGAAAAACCATGACATTCCTCTGTTCCATGGAGGAAAGAAAACACATTTTCCACTGTAATAAAAAAAAAAAAAAAAGAGTCATGCACTGAAGACCCATGTCATGGAAGAAAATAATAAATAAAATGATAGATATTCATAAGGGCTTGCAACTCTTATCACATCTGATGAGCATACTCTGATGTGTACTATAAATGTGATCTTGTGTGACCAAGATTGTGTATGATCAAGTTAAATCCAGTATAGTCTTAGTTGACCAGAATTCATGAAAGTGTTGTGGCTAGGAATTCAAACTTTTACTCGATTACTCTGCACAGGGAGCTTTGAGGGCAATCATGTTTCTAGTCATTTCAGATTTTTTTTTGTTCAAAGATTGCAAATGATTTTAGTATAACAAATTAGATTTCTGTCAATATGTGTATACTTTATATTGTCTTTACTCATAAAGCAGGGCCTAGAAAAAAATATATTTGCTGTTTGAAAATAGTATCTTAGTTCAGAGTAGACCCTTTTTATCGGTCATCCAAACAACCCAAGCTCCATAGTTGCTTCTAGCCAATCGCATGGTTGGAAATTGGAATAAATCACATGCCTTGCAGTCTCCAACTTTTCATCCTTCTCAGTAACTTGAGTCTGTTAGGCTCTGGTTGAATCAACAGAAAATATTTTATAGGAAATTTTATAGGGCTACAAAAATCAGAAATTGTAACTAAAACGCAATTAAAATTTTGGACAATAACTTCCAAGTTATTTCTGTGAATGTTGTTTTCTGAAAAAAATGGTGGTATCTTGGTCAAGGATGTAATTGCCATCCATGGAAGACACCAATCCCATTGGATGGATTCTTTTCCTCACTCAATGAAAAACCTAAATATGCTTCATTGTCATAAACAATCCAAAAAATAGACAAATGACAAAGAATACCACCATTTTCTTCCCAGATTTTCCCCCCTGTTGAAACAAGCTGGAGCCTTACTGAAATTAGGTTGGAGAATCTTTTTTCTTTTTTTTTTATCTAGTAGGTCTAGGAATTTGTCCCCCCTTTTTTTTTTTTCCCTTTGAGGGAAACTTGCCCTATAATTGCTTTACATACATTGACTGGTACTACTTGGTGATTCTAGTCTTAAGGAACATAATTTGTTGTAATCCAGGTAATGGTTGGGTGGTTGATATATAGAATGACCCCTGGATGGCTGGATTCCTTCCCTCCCATCCTTTAGACTATCTTAGGGGTCTGGTGAATGGGATTTAAAGAAGTTGAAATCTATTTTCTCAAATGATGTAGTTAGAGAAATTCTTAAAAATTCAACCCTCAAGTTGATAATTGCAAGAAGTTCCATTTGCGCCTTTCCTAGGTGTTAGTTTCCAACTTTTTTTGGGTTCTTCCAGGACTAATGGTTGAAATTGGATATGGAAAATTAGGCTCTAATTTTTGGGAGAATTCTGCCAATGATCGAATTTTTCTTTTGGAAATTTCTGAAAGATACACTAGAGCCTAGAGGTTAGAAGACATCCGATAATATTTAAGCTCCCTTTCTGTAGTAACAAGGAAGAAACAGAATGTTTATCTTTTTTTATTTTTTTGAGGGGGTGGATCCCCCCGCTTACTCCAGGAATCTGGATTAATTTCTTTATCAGGGTTGAAGTCAAATCTTAAACCTCAAAACTGTGTTGGATCTTACTTCTTGGGTATTAAGCTTTTGGGTTTTCAATATATGAATATTCCTTTGCTGCCTAAATTTGAGGTTTATTTGATTTGTTATCCGGTTTGGATGCTTTGTAGTGGATAACTTTTTGAAAAGTCTAATTTCATCCATTGAAAATAATGTCTAAGTTCAGTTGTTATGCAATGAACTTGGTCTGTTGAGAAGAGTTTTGCCAATAAAACTCCCAACCCTAGGCAATTCATCCTTTGACAATAGTGTTCAAATTTAGTCATTATGCATTGAACTCTGTCTGTTGAAAAGAGTTTTCTCAACAAACCTCTCAAGTCTCAAGTGACCTTCCCTAGGCAATTTTTGGGGCTTCTCCTCCTGGAGAGTGGATAGCTTAATGTGATGGCTCTTTCTACCCAAAAACAAGACAAGTTGGGTTTGGCTTGATACATTGAAATGATGAAGCTTCAATTTTTTTGCAGAATCTCAATATGAATTCGCTGGAGAATGGTCACCCCAAATAATTGGAAGCTGGGGCTTTCTCAAGGAAAAAAGCAATCTGAAAGTTCAGAGTCATATTGTGGAGACAGGTATTGAAGAACTTCTGAATTAATTTCAGCAAGTGGAGTTCCACTGGAGAATGGTCACCCCAAATAATGGAAGCTGGTGCTTTCTCAAGCATCTCAAGGATTAAAACAATCTGAAAATTCATTCATATTGTGGGGAGACAGAGTCTTGAAGGACTAGTGAATTAGCTGCAGCAAGTGGAGTTCCATTGCTGATCATGAGAACTGTTCTCCACATTTTGATGGCAGGACTTGTTTAAATCACTTCAGTCTGTTATCATATCTTATATTACTAGAACTGTTCATCAATTCTGCCAATTTTCTAGCTACTCTCAGATTATATAATCCATTCTTTATCAACACTAGAGTCTTGGTTCTATGTTCTTTGTTTCACTTTAATCCTCTTGCGCTCTCAAGGTCACCCTCGGCCTTGCTTTGTGCTTTGGGCAATGCATGGTTTCCTTTTTCATGTCATTAAGGCTATGTTTGGAATGCAAGAAATGGATAAAAATAAAGTAATGACTTTATATATATATATATATATATATATTATTTTTTTTTCAAAAATGTTTTTTTCTATTCTTGTATGTATTCGAGACATTAGCCTGAGGCTATGTTTTGTTGGCAAGAAATAGATAGAAAAGGAAAGAAAAAGTTCAATTTTATTTTTTTTTATTTTGAGGAGAGAGAGATTGATACATAAATCAATCATTGTGTCATATGACAAAAAACTATGATGATACAATGATTGATTATGTGTCTATCTCTCTTCTCAAATAAAAAAAAATAAATTTGAGGTTTATTTGATTTGTTATCCGGTTTGGATGCTTTGTAGTGGATAACTTTTTGAAAAGTCTAATTTCATCCATTGAAAATAATGTCTAAGTTCAGTTGTTATGCAATGAACTTGGTCTGTTGAGAAGAGTTTTGCCAATAAAACTCCCAACCCTAGGCAATTCATCCTTTGACAATAGTGTTCAAATTTAGTCATTATGCATTGAACTCTGTCTGTTGAAAAGAGTTTTCTCAACAAACCTCTCAAGTCTCAAGTGACCTTCCCTAGGCAATTTTTGGGGCTTCTCCTCCTGGAGAGTGGATAGCTTAATGTGATGGCTCTTTCTACCCAAAAACAAGACAAGTTGGGTTTGGCTTGATACATTGAAATGATGAAGCTTCAATTTTTTTGCAGAATCTCAATATGAATTCGCTGGAGAATGGTCACCCCAAATAATTGGAAGCTGGGGCTTTCTCAAGCATCTCAAGGAAAAAAGCAATCTGAAAGTTCAGAGTCATATTGTGGAGACAGGTATTGAAGAACTTCTGAATTAATTTCAGCAAGTGGAGTTCCACTGGAGAATGGTCACCCCAAATAATGGAAGCTGGTGCTTTCTCAAGCATCTCAAGGATTAAAACAATCTGAAAATTCATTCATATTGTGGGGAGACAGAGTCTTGAAGGACTAGTGAATTAGCTGCAGCAAGTGGAGTTCCATTGCTGATCATGAGAACTGTTCTCCACATTTTGATGGCAGGACTTGTTTAAATCACTTCAGTCTGTTATCATATCTTATATTACTAGAACTGTTCATCAATTCTGCCAATTTTCTAGCTACTCTCAGATTATATAATCCATTCTTTATCAACACTAGAGTCTTGGTTCTATGTTCTTTGTTTCACTTTAATCCTCTTGCGCTCTCAAGGTCACCCTCGGCCTTGCTTTGTGCTTTGGGCAATGCATGGTTTCCTTTTTCATGTCATTAAGGCTATGTTTGGAATGCAAGAAATGGATAAAAATAAAGTAATGACTTTATATATATATATATATATATATATATATATATTATTTTTTTTTCAAAAATGTTTTTTTCTATTCTTGTATGTATTCGAGACATTAGCCTGAGGCTATGTTTTGTTGGCAAGAAATAGATAGAAAAGGAAAGAAAAAGTTCAATTTTATTTTTTTTGATTTTGAGGAGAGAGAGATTGATACATAAATCAATCATTGTGTCATATGACAAAAAACTATGATGATACAATGATTGATTATGTGTCTATCTCTCTTCTCAAATAAAAAAAAATAGAAAAATTTTCTTTTCTATCCCAACTCAGATTAAGTTTTCCTTTGCCAACGGAAAAGGATGAATTCCTTTCCTTCATCACTAGTGATGTATCCTTGTGACAGGACTCCTTGTCTTATCATGAACTCTTTTACTCTACTAGACACGTCAAATTACCCTTTCTCATGCTAATCAAAGGGTTATATCTATATGGGGAGGAGAAATTGAAATATGAAATCTCTATAATTCTCAAATCATAGTGGCTGCAGCATCAGCTGAATTAAACCAAACATCTTAAACGGTTAAAGAGAAAATAGGTTAAGGGAAAATAAAGCATGTGGTGCCCTTGTGCAAATTTCAATATACCTCTCTCACATAATAAATAATAAGGCCCACACTGACACTCTCTTCGATTCTAACAATGTGAATCCCATATAGATTTATACTATTCTCCAAACCTCATTGGTACAACATGCAAGTATCGAGATCAATTACCTGCAAAACTGGTACATATCATCCGAAATGGGCGATACAATTCCGTCATATCAATACCTTAAACCCTGGTTTCAAGAAATCCAAAATGAAACTAGATCGAAAACGGTTCGATTCGATCTAGATTTTTTTTATTCGATTTTAATCAGATGAACTGAAAAAAAAAACAAAAAATTGACACCCTTAGACCGGCAAGATAAAGTTTTAAAAAATCTGATGGAAATGAAAAGGCATCTATGAGTATGAAATTGAACACATGATTAATCCACATCATTCCCTACATATCACTATAGTTGAAATTGTTCCATGCACTTTTATCTTTAGATCTTCGTGAACCATCCACCTTATTATCTCTCTCAATCCCCCTCCCCTTCCCATCCAATTTTTTTTGTTGGAGCAAAATTGGGTAGAACCAGAAGGAACATTTAGACCGGATTTGATTACGTTTAACTTTGAGCAGGTTCCGGTACAAAATTCAAATCCTTAGGTTTCAGCTTCACGCCTGCTCATGTCACTGAGAAGACGAGAGGAGATTGGGAAGTCCATGCTTGCCTTGCTTGGAACCTGTTCGATTAAAAACCCTTGTAAGTCATTCTACTCTTAACACTCCCAGAATGTTTAGCTTCTGTAGCAGAAAACTTAATAATATGAAGTTGTTTGGTAATTTATCAACATTTCTGCTTCCCAATCGAAACTCATCTCTTAGGTTTAGCTCAAATGCCACAGAACAACCGTCTCTCACGGTTGATTATCTCATAAACAGATGTGGGTTAACCGAAGAATCTGCTTTTAAAGTCTCCCAAAGGTTTAACATGAAATCCACCACAAAAGCAGACTCGGTTCTCGCCCTGCTCAACAGTTATGGATTAACCCAACCCTATATCTCAAAGATAATCAGCAAGGACCCAAAAGTACTCTCTGCCGATCCTAAGAAAATTTTGGAACCCAAGATTGAATTTTTCTCTAATATGGGGATTTCAGGCCCCGACCTTGGGAAGATCTTCTGCAATGACTCAAGCTTGCTGGCGAGTGTCAGTTTGGAAAACCAAATTGTTCCTTCCATTGAATTCCTTAAGAGTTTCCTTCACGATAATAAGAATGTTGTTGTGGTCTTGAGTCGGTTAAGGTGGATTAAGGGGATTCAAAGAGTAATGAAACCTAATATTGAGATTTTGCGAAATGAGGGGGTGCCAGAATCTAGAATTTTGAAACTAATTATGTTAGCGCCTCAATTACTTACTTGGAAACAACCTCAGTTTAATGAGGTTGTCTCGCAAGCCAAGGAAATGGGGTTTGACCCCTCGAGTTTGATGTTTATCCATGCCGTCCGCACACTGGCACAGATGAAGAAGACTATTTTGGAAGCGAAATGGGAGATTTTTAGGAGTTTTGGATGGTCGGAGGATGAGATTCTCTGCATGTTTAGAAAACAACCCCAGTGTTTGACTCGCTCAGAGAAAATGCTTAGAATGCGATTGGATTTCTTCATGAACAAACAGAGTTTGACAGCAGCAGAAGTTGCCCGTATGCCAGTCATTTTGCTTCTTAGCATGGAGAAGAGAACTGTTCCAAGGTATTCTGTTATTCAAGTTCTTCTCTCCCGGGGTTTGATGAAGAAACAAAGTATTAGTACTGCACTGATATTGAATGAAGATAAGTTCTTGGAAAAATTTGTTAGGAAGTATCAGCAGGAGCTACCTCAGCTGTTAAAGGAGTACAAACGTAACATGGGATGACTTGCAAAATGGGATTAGTGATTTGCAGAATTTGTCCTTACAATTTTAACAGGTATTTGCACTTTTATACATGATGATACTTGGCCATGTAAATGTCTAGGTTATTTACTTGCTTTCTTTGTCTACAGGTAAGATTCTCTTCAATTGATAGTTAGGCTCCATTTGTTTCCGTGTAAACTTTACATGGGATATGTAGAAGAGATACACCGACCACAATTACTTATGTTAGATCTTTGTTGAGAATGATACGTCAGCCCTGTAAAAGTTTTCCCCATGAAAATTTTACAAACTTAAAAATGAACAATGGAAAATTTGATGTTACAGTATATTTTGTTTTTCCGGCTATTTGATGATGAAACAAACGGAGCTTTAACAGTTTATGTTTCGGTAATCCTTGGGTAATGTAGATCATGGAACATGGTCCACTGGAAATGGGAAACAGCAACAGCAACAACAACAACAACAACATCAACTTAGCCTTATACCAAATAAATGGGGTCTGCCATTGAATCCTTTCTATCCAGTCGGCTCTATTCAAAGTCATTCATGATTTGAGGACTAAGCTATACATGTCTTTCCTCACTGTAAATAAAGCAGAAAATAGAGAAGGAAGAGAGGAGGAAGAATGAGGAGAAGAGATGAGAGTGTAAGGCCAAAGAGCAGTCTTCTCGTTAGATGAGAGGGCTGCGATTTCTTTCCTATAAAGAGGGTTTACAATAGAGGGGTAAAAGTGGAAAGAAACAACAAAAACAATAAAGGAGAGGAGATCTCTTGGGATTAACACCAAAGGCTTGATGCTAATGCCGAGAGGGAATATTTATCCTCTCAACACTCCCCCTGAAGCTGGAGCATATATATCAATCATGCCCAGCTTGTTACAAATATAGTCAACCCTCCCACTTCCTAATGACTTAGTAAAGATGTCTACAAGTTGCTCTCCTATCTTGACTTGCTTTGTAGAGATTATTCCCTGCTGAAGTTTTTCTCGAATAAAGTGACAGTCTACCTCAATATGTTTGGTTCTTTCATGAAACATTGGGTTTGAAGGCAATATGTATTGCTATTTGGTTATCACACCATAGTTGCATTGGTGAGGAGTCCTCAAACCCAAGCTCAGTCAACAACATTTTCAGCCAAACCAGTTCAGAAGTTGCATGTGCCATGGCTCGATATTTTGACTCTGCACTTGATCTAGCCACTACACTCTATTTCTTGCTCTTCCAGGAGACAAGGTTACCTCCCATAAACACATAATAACCTGTAGTTGATCTCCTATCAACAGGTGATCCAGCCCAATCTACATCTGAGAACCCTTCGACTCTCCCATGTCCATGACTAGCATATACTAATCCACGCCTTGGAGCCTTTTTGAGGTATCTCAAAACTCGTATAACAACATCCCAATGAGGAGTCCAAGGAGATGGCAAAAATTGTCTCACAACACTTACTGGGAAAGCAATATCGGGTCTGGTGAACGTCAAATAGTTGAACTTCCCAACAAGTCTTCTATATTGCTCTGGATCATCAAGAACATCTCCCTCTTCGGCAACAAGTTTGACATTAGGATCCATCGGGTTATCAAGAGATCTACACCCTAGCATCCCAGTCTCTGTAAGTAGGTCAAGAGTGTATTTCTGTTGTGATATGGATATACCCTTCTTGGACCGAGCCACTTCAACACCTAGGAAATAGTTTAACTTCCCCAAATCCTTAGTTTGAAACCTCTGTTGTAAATGAGATTTCAAACTCTTAATTCCTTCAGAGTCATCTCCAGTTAGTCAATATATCATCCACATACACCACAAGGAAAATTCTGCCTATGTTGGTCCTTCGATAAAAGAGAGAGTAATCAATGTTACATCGAGATAGGCCAAACTCAAGAACTACTTTTGTGAAACGACCAAACTAGGCTCTGGGAGACTGTTTCAAACCATATAAGGAGTTCTTCAGTTTACAAACAAAGCCAGATTCCTCCTGAGCAACAAACCCGGGAGGTTACTCCATGTACACCTCCTGTAGGTCACCATGAAGGAACGCATTCTTCACATCTCATTGGTGCAATGGCCACTGATGGGTGGTTGTAAGAGAGATCAAGACCCGAACAGAAGTATGTTTAGCAACGGGAGAAAAGGTATCGGAATAATCCACCCCATAAACCTGTGCATAGCCCTTGGCCACCAGGAGGGCCTTTAGGCAAGCAAGAGAGCCATCTACATGAACCTTGACAACATAAACCTATCGACAGCCTATAGCAGATTTCCCAGGCGGCAAAGGAACAAGATCCCAAGTCTGGTTATGTTCCAATGCCTGCAATTCCTCCTCCATAGCTGTTCTCCAGCCAGAACTAGATAATGCCTCTGCAATGGTCTTAGGAATAGGATGAGATTCAACAGTAGACAGACAAGCGCAAAAGGAAGTAGACAAACCAGAATAGGAAACATGAGTAGAAAGAGGGTGGCGAACACAACGACGCTTACCTTTGCGCTGAGCAATGGGAAGATCCAAATTTGAAGGTGGAAGAACATGGACTGGTGCAGAATCTTCAAACTGCAAAGACGTGGCAGCAGATAGAGGGTCAATAGGGGCAGCAACTTCTTCCCTTGGAAGACAACTATAAACATTGCGAACCTCAGGCCGAACTCACATAGGGACAGAAACAGGTGGAGGAGGTACCAGCATAGGAGCAGGGGAAACAGGCACAGGCATAGGAGAATGAATAACATAAATGGGAATATCCTCATCTAAATTAGAGGAAATAACCCGTGTATCCGAATATGACTGATGCTCAAAGAAAAAGACATCAGCAGTAATAAAATATTTTCGAAGAGTGGGAGAATAATACCGATACCCCTTCTGAACACAGGAGTAGTCAACAAAAATACATTTAAGAGATTTAGGATCAAGTTTGGATAACCCAGGGGTGTGATCCCAAATAAAACGAACACACCCAAAAACACATGGGGGCAAATGAAATAAAGGGTCGGAATGAGGAATACCACCCTTCAACAGTAAAGAGGGCATTCGATTGATGAGATAACATGTAGTCAAAACGGTATCCGCCCAAAAGGATTTAGTCACCTTCATTTCAAAAAGAAGGGACTGAGTAACCTCCATCAAATGGCGATTCTTCTGTTCTGCCACATCATTTTGTTGTGGTGTGTCGGGACAAAAAGACTGATGAATAATACCATGAGTGGTCATGAAAACATTAAATGGAGTAGAAAAGTATTCTTGTGCATTGTCACTACGCAAAATTAATATAACAACCAAACTGATTTCTTATTTCAACAACAAATGTGGAAAAGTCAGAAAACAATTTAGACCGAAATTTCAGTAAATATAACCATGTAACACGAGAGTAGTCATCAACAAAAGTAACAAAATACTTAAACCCAAAGTTGGATGTTATAGGACAAGGACCCCATACATCAGAATGAACCAAAGAAAAAGGGTCACTGACCTGTTTATTTACTCTAGGGGAATAACTCACACAGTGGAGTTTTCCAAACTGACAAGACTCAATCTAAAACTGAAAGAGAACAAAAACTAGGATAAAGTTTCTGCAAACTCTGTAAAGAGGGATGTCCCAACCGACAATGTATCTGGTGAGGGGATAATGTACTCGAACAGGCAATAGAAGGCGTGTCCTCAAAAAGATATAGCCCCCCCGATACCCTACCTCTACCAATCGCCTTCTTCGTCTGGAGATCCTGAAATACACAACCATCAGGGAAAAAGGTTATAGAACAGTTATAAGTCTTGGTGATGGCTAACAGACAAAAGGTTAAATGGGAATTTAGGCAAATATAGAACGAAAGATAACGAAATGGTAGAAGTAGGCTGAACAGTGCCGACCCTTGACTATAGCAAAGGAACCATTAGCAAGGGTAACAACAAAAGAAGTGGTATGCAAAGAGGAAAAGATATCTGACATCCCAGACATATGATCAGACGCTCCAGAATCAATAATCCAGGGCCTAGAGGTGGAGAAGCACGTAGTGGCATTACCTGTTTGGACAAAAGTAGCAGTGGAAGGAGTCTTCTGAGATTTCTTTCCCTGGCTGTACCTAGCATACTCCTCCTCTGTCATAGTCAAAGTCACACGATGCTCCTCCATAGGCACAAAAGGGCTGCTGGTGCTAGCAGTGTTGGCTGTCTTGGACTACGGTGGTTTGACATGTAGCTTCCAACAAAAATACTAAATATGGCCAGGTTTACCACAATGGTGACATGCTCTCATCAGACCAGGTTTCTCAGATTTATCAGCCAAGCTTGGAGCACTGGCTGAGGAAGGAACAACAGGTGTGGGATGCTTCGTAGGACCACGGCTTCCTGCACGACCACTACTCACAAGGGCAGTGCTATCAACTGTGCTAGAGTTTCATGTAGTGTCTCGGGATACACGAAAAAACCCTAGAAAAAGTGTCTGCAAGCGAGGGTACCTTGTCACCACCAAGGATCTGAGAGCAAACTGAATCAAATTCTGGTCCCAAGCTGCCCAAGAAGCTCATAACAGCCAACTACTTCCATTGATTCTGCATTTGTGTCGCTTCAGAGGTAATGGGCAGCAGTGCATTCAACTCTTTATACATGCTCTTGAAATCAGCAAAGTGTTGGGTAAGTGGATTACCCTTCCTATCATATCGATAAAATTCCTGAGATAACTCATAAATCCTTGAAAGATTGTTGTGTCCAGAGTACAACACAGCCAAGTAGTCCCATAGTTCCTTGACGGTGTTGATATGAGTGACTAAATCAACAATGTTGCTGTCCATGGAATTCAGCATTTGTCCCAAAATCCGAGCATCAGTAATTTCCAATGAAGACTCATCAGTGCCCACAGGCTTCACCCCTGTCAAGTGATTTTTGTCACCCCTTCCAGTCAGAACTAAGGACACAATCTTCTGCCACTGTTGGAAGTTGTGACTCCCTTCTAACTTCTTAGATGTGAGATATGTTGATAAGGAGGATAGTCAGGATACAACCTTAGTCACCAACTTAGCATCCTTTGGTGTCTCTCCCATTACAACCAAAACAAGGCAAACCAGAAATAGTGTTTGATAGGCTAAGAGCAGCAGCAAAGAACAGTCCAAATAATTTCAAAAAATAAATCAGCCACCAACAAAGCAGTCCAAGAGAAACCAGCAATCAAATAGTTGATCAGTCCAATAGGACCCAACAATAAGACTCTCGGAATGAGGAACAAATCACCCAAAAAGGCTGTAATCACTCAAACAGTCCAATGGGACACAAATAACAAGCACCGAAGAACACCAAGACCTCAAATATCAAAACCACAGAAATCAAAGACTCAAACAGCCAAACCGAGAGTCAAAAACCACAAAAAATCGATTAACAATCGATCAAAACATGTTGTTCCTCCAACACACCACCAGTCGATTCATGAATAGCAATCTCCCAATCCAAATACATAGTTCCCAGCCATGGAAAACATGTAATCAATCCACTGTGCTTCAAAACAGAACCAGAAAAACTGAGAAGGACATCAAACCTTACCTTGGAGTGACACGATGTCTCTAATCCATCCCACGATAGAAAATAAACGCAGAAAATTTGGGGTGTTTACTGCAGAAGAGAGGCCGAGAGCCTTGTGTAGTCGATTAAACCTTCACCTTCTTGCCAAGGGAATGAAGAAGATGATGAAGAACCGAGCGGAATAGCTAGAACTTGTAACCAGGAATCAGTATTGCTCTGATACCATGTAAATAAAGCAAAAAATAGAGAAGGAAGAGAGGAGGAAGGAGGAGGAGAAGAGATGAGTGTGTGAGAGCCAAAGAGCAGTCCTCTCGTTAGATGAGAGGGCTGCGATTTCTTTCATATAAAGAAGGTTTACAATAGAGGGGTAAAAGTGGAAAGAAACAACAAAAACAATAAAGGAGAGGAGATCTCTCGGGATTAGTGCCAAAGGCTTGATGCTAATCCCGAGAGGGAATATTTATCCTCTCACCACTCACCACTTCTCCTATGGTTATTTTAGGCCTGCCCCTGGCTCTTTTAGTATCTTCAATCTGAATCAAATCACTCCTCTGTACTGGGGCATCCCTAGGCCTTCGTTGGACATGGCCGTACCACCTCAAACGTCTCCCACATAGCTTATCATGAATCAGATCTACACCTAAATCAGCTTTAATGTGGTCATTCTTTACTTTGTCCTACCTAGTCTTGCCACACACCCATCTCAACATCTTCATCTCTGCTACATTTAATTTATCTTTATGATGCTTCTTAACTGCCCAACATTTTGCACCATACATCATAGCTGGATGTATGACAGTCCTATAAAATTTACCTTTTAGCTCTAAAGGGATACGTCAATTACACAGCACTCCGGAAGCACCTCTCCACTTCATCTTTATTTATTGTTGAGCCCAGATTATCTAAAGTAATCATTTTGAGGAATCACACTCTCATCAATATTCACCACCTCATTAACCGTCCCAGTATGGCTAAGGTTACTTACCATATATTCCATTGGAACATGGTCTATTGGAAATGGGAAAATTCTCAATTTATAGGCATATTCACGGTACAAATGATGATCAGTCCAAATGAACACAACAACATGGGATTTAGTAGTAGATTCTATATTTGACTCCTCTAGTGGAAGTAAGTTCTCAGTTGACATTCAACCTGAGTATGGCTTACCAATTGTTGGGAGACGAGCTATTCTAATAGTTACTACTTACTCAATTCTCATAATGGCAAGTCAATTATTTTGTGTTAGATCTTTGTTGAGAATAGTAGTATCAGGTAATGAAGAAGTGATATTTTGTGTGTTGTTTGATTATTTTGTGATTGGCAATCATATCATGCAAGTTAATAATTTTTATTGAGAACAAGTGAGTTTGCTTCTTAGTATCTCAAAAATCTTGCATATGTTTTCTCAGATACACATTGCTTGGACTTGTCCATTTTTCATGAGCTTCACAGATGATATTGGACAAATTTGTTAATATATATGATGTAGTTAGAGAAATTCTAAAAAATTCAATCCTCAAGTTCATAATTGGAAGAAGTTCCATTTGCCCCTTTCCTAGGTCAGATTTCCAACTATTTTTGGGTTTTTCCAGGACTAATGGTGGAAATTGGATTTGGAAAGTGAGGCTAGCTCTAATTTGGAAGAATTCTGCCAATGATGAAGTTTTCTTTTGGAAATGTCTGAAAGGTACACTAGAGGTTAGAAGACTTCACATAATATTTATGTGGCCTTTCTGTAATAACAAAGAGGAAACATCATGGCAATTTATTTTTTTTTGGGGGGGGGGGGGGGGGTGTGTGGAAGAAGGGGAGAGGAATGCTCACTTCAGGAATCTGGATTAATTTCTTTATCAGGGTTGGAAGTCAAATATTAAACCACAACTGTGTTGGATCTTACTTCTTGGGTATTAATCTGTGGTTTTCAAAATATGATTATTTTTTTGCCCCCTTTCATTGAGGCTTATTTGCAATGTGGTTTGGATGCCTTGTAGTGGATAAGTTTTTGAAAAGTCTATTTTCATCCATTGAAAATAATGTCTTAGTTCAGTTGTTATGCAATGAACTTGGTCTGTTGAGAAGAGTTTTTCCAATAAAACTCCCCACCCTAGACAATTCATCCTTTGAAAATAGTGTTAAAATTCAGTCATTATGCATTGAACTCAAGTCTGTTGAAAAGAGTTTTCCCAACAAACCTCCTAAGTAACCTTCCCTAGACAATTTTTTGGGCTTCTCCTCCTAGAAAGTGGATGAATCTTAATGGGATGGCTCTCTCTAAAAAGTGCACTACATATTCCTCAGCAATTTTTACTCATCAATCTCTATTTTAATCTGGGTTCTGACAGTTAATTCATTATTATTATTGTTATTATTATTTTTAAATGGAATGATGTGTTTGTTTGGTGCAAGGTTGAAGCTTGGACTAAAGTTTAGTGATCTAATGCTTCAATGATACTCAAAAGACTGAGAGTGCTTATAATACCCGAACTCAGGTACTTGACTCTTTACTTTGCAAAAATCTTATCCCTATCCACAAGTTAAGAACTTGATGATTCAGTAACACTTCAATTGGTTGGAACTCTCAGATTATATAATCCATTCTTTATCAACACAGGAGGAGCGTTGGTTCTTCATTTTTTTATATCTTCGTTCAATGAAGTTTTTAAAGCCGTTATGGACTGCTCTCAATATTTCACTTTAACCCTCTTGCGCTCTCGAGGTCACCCTCACACTTGTTTTGCGGTTTGGGCTTGTAAGAACTTGTTGAATCGTGAATTGCCACAAACATGATTTCCTTTTTCATATCATTATGATTATTTTTGGAATGCAAGAAATGGATGGATAAGAAAGAAAAAAACATAATAAGACAAAAGTAATGATGAGTTTATATATTGTCTAAGGAATCCATTCTCATCATATTGAAACTTGAGTACCGTTGGACCAGTTGATATGGAACTAAGGTTGGATCATTTGAACCATCAACTGAAAATGCTTTTACAGGTCAAGGTTTTCTTTTTAGTAATATTGCAGGCTGAACAGTTCAGTTGGTCAGTCAAATTGTTCAAAGCACCATGGCTAGGTGCAAATGATTCAAGGTCTGGTCTGTTATACTTCAGGTAGATTGAAAGATGGCTTTTGATGATAAATTGGCATTGACCTGACTTGTCAATTTGGTCAAATTAATTTCACATAAGTTATTGAGCTAATCTAAAGTGGTTCAGGATAGGCCGGGACATTTTTGTGACTTAACCCTAGTTAACGTGTGACAGAGCCAATGAAATCCGGTTTTGACAGAACTGCTACCTTGTGTTGTTCTTTTTCCCTCCTTGGCAAATCCCAACTCAGAGTAAGTGTTTTTTTCACCGATGGAGAAGGGTGAATTCCTTCATTACTAGTATTGTGACTTGGAAAATTATCTCCTCCAGTTCCCTGCCTGGCCCAATTCCCCAATTCCTCTAATAGGGGGTGGTGGATCCCACCCAGGTAGAGTGTTCTGGTAGGGTTAGGGTTGTAATTTCAGTCCCCTTGTTTGAGGAACTGGGGATAAAGATCCATTGTGACCCTGTGATTAGACTCTATTGTGTCATCATAAACTCTTATCCTCTGCTGAACAGGTCAAATTGCCCTTCTCCATGCTAATCGAAGGGTTAGATCTCTATGGTCAGGAGATTCTCTCTTCATCATGATTCATGGATGAACAAAAACTTATCTTCAAGAGGGTCAAAACTGAATAGTGAAATCTCTATATTTCTCGAACCATAATGGATGTAGCATCAGCAGAATCAGACCAAACATCTTACATGGTCAAAGAGAATATAAGTTAAGGGAAAAGGAAGCATGTGTTGCCCTTGTGTAGATTTTAATATATCCCTCTTACATAATAAACATTGGGGCTTAGACCGACGTACTCTCTCTATTCTGTCCATGTGGGCTCTACATGGACCTCATATGGATGATACCATTCTCCAAGCCCTCATTGGTGTAACATGTGGGTTCCTTCTTACATTGGCGTTGTGGGAAACCCTCCCCCATATGTATAAAACAAAGGAAAAGACTAGGCACGCCGCCAAGGTGCCCAACATGTGTCATCCTCCCTCTCTTTCCCCTCCCCCCCCCCTAATTTTTGAAAAGATTCTCTTAACCTCCTATGTCCAGCCCTGTGATTGGTGTATGTCACTAATTTACCGAAAGTTGGTGGCATATCCTACCGTCTCCCATAAAACAATCACAATAGAATATGAGCAAAAAAAAAAAAAAATTTGAATATTTTTCCTAGACAACACACGTCCATTGTGGAATCCATGGAAGTAACAAATAAATGCCACTTGGCAAGTTTCTTGCGGTTTGAGATTCTTTTTTTGGAATTGGAGAGCTTTTAATAGGGGGAGGGGGATAGGGGATGGAGATAGGCCCCAAGGTGGTTTGAACTTATGACTTCTTATTTGAGGAGTTGGTCTTTTGCCAACTGAGCTGACCCCCTTGGGGTTCTTGTGGTTTGAGATTTTATTAACAAGCATATCCCTAAGATCCTCCAAATCATACTTCAAGATTCGACCGAGAAAGAGTCAACCAAATTGCAAGTAGGGGTATCAATCGGCGGGTTCATTCGATTAGGTTTGATGTTTAATGGGTTGACTTACTATGCTCTTATGGATTTATTATCGGGTTGTTATCGGTTCGATTTTAGTCTTCATATATATATATATACATTAAAATGATGAGAAAACATTTTTTTTATAATGTTTTTTCCTTTTTATCAGTTTTTCGATTTCCAACGGTCTGGTTTGATTCGATTTTTCTACTAGTTTCATGAAATCTAAAACAAAACCAAATTGATAAGGGTTCAATTTGATCTTTTTTTTTTTCTTTTTTTTTTTCCGGTCAATTTTAGTCGGACCAACTGATTCGATTAAAAACCTGACATCCTAGTAGCAAGATAAAATTTTAAAAATTCTGGCAGAACTAAAAGGGTATATATTATACAATTGAATTTGAGTATGAAGTTTGACACATGATTAGTCTACATCTTTCCCTACATACCCCAAACCACAACAATCATAACCATATCGCAACTAAAAGGGGTCGGCTACAAGGATTTGATATAGAACAGTAATGGAAGTAAGAAAAATAAGAAAAAATAAAATAACAAAGTAAAATGAAGTAAAAGAAAATAAGTAAAAGTACTAGTCGAAGTAGTAGTCAAAACAACATCCTAGGAATATATGGTACATTACACGGGTCCTTCCCTACATACCCCAATAATTGAAATTACCTCATCAATTTTCATATGGTACATTACTTTGCTATGAAAGATTTTTATCTCCTCCCTCACCCCCCAACCCAAAAATTTTCTTGTGGGACCAAAGTTGGGTTGAACCGGAAGGAATCCTTAGATGGTTCAGTGCAAGTCCAGGATGATCTATGGATTTAAAAAAATTAGACCGGATTTGATTACGTTTAACTTTGAGCAGGTTCCGGTCCAAACATGTATAATTCAAAACATTGGTTTTCAGCTTCACCCCTGCTCATCTCAGTGAGAAGACGAGAGCAGATTGGGAAGTCCATGCTTGCCTTGCTTGGAACCTGTTCGATTAAAAACCCTTGTAAGTCATTCTACTCTCAATACTCCCAGAATGTTTAGCTTCTGTAGCAGAAAACTTCATAATATGAAGTTGTTTGGTAATTTATCAACATTTCTCCTTCCCTTTCGAAACTCATCTCTTAGGTTTAGTTCAAATGCCACAGAACAACCGTCTCTCACGGTAGATTACCTCATAAAAAGATGTGGATTAACCGAAGAACCTGCTCTTAAAGCCTCCCAAAGGTTTAGTATCAAATCCACCACAAAAGCAGACTCGGTTCTCGCCCTCCTCAACAGCTATGGATTAACCAAACTCTGTATCTCAGAGCTAATCAGCAAGGACCCAAAGGTACTCTCTACCGATCCTAAGAAAATTTTGGAACCCAAGATTGAATTTTTCTCTAATATGGGGATTTCAGCCCCCGACCTTGGGAAGATCTTCTGCAATGACTCAAGCTTGCTGGCGAGTGTCAGTTTGGAAAACCAAATTGTTCCTTCCATTGAATTCCTTAAGAGTTTCCTTCACGATAATAAGCATGTTGCTGTGGTCTTGAGTCGGTTGAGGTGGATTAAGGGGATTCAAAGAGTAATGAAACCTAATATTGAGATTTTGCGAGATCAGGGGGTGCCAGAATCTGGAATTTTGAAACTAATTATGTTAGGGCCTCAATTACTTACTAGGAAACAACCAAAGTTTAATGAGGTTGTCTTGCAAGCCAAGGAAATGGGGTTTGACCCCTCGAGTTTGATGTTTATCCATGCTTTCCGCACGCTGTCACAGATGAATAAGACTACTTTGGAAGCGAAATGGGAGGTTTTTAGAAGTTTTGGATGGTCGGAGGATGAGATTCTCTGCATGTTTAGAAAACAACCCCTTTGTTTGACTCGCTCAGAGAAAATGCTTAGAATGCGATTGGATTTCTTCATGAACAAACAGAGTTTGACAGCAGCGGAAGTTGCCCATATACCATTCATTTTACTTCTTAGCATGGAGAAGAGAACTGGTCCAAGGTATTCTGTTATTCAAGTTCTTCTCTCCCGGGGTTTGATGAAGAAACGAAGTATTAGTACTGCACTGATGTTGAATGAAAATAAGTTCTTGGAAAACTTTGTTAGGAAGTATCATCAGGAGCTACCTCAGCTGTTAAAGGAGTACAAACGTAACATGGGATGACTTGCAAAATGGGATTGGTGATTTGCAGAATTTGACCTTACAATTTGCCAGGTATTTGCATTTTTGTACTTGATGATATTTGGCCATGTAAATTTCTAGGTTATTTACTTGCTTTCTTTGTCTACAAGTAACATTCTCTTCAATTGTTATTAAGGCTCCATTTGTTTCCGTGTAAAATTTTACATGTAAAACTTTCATTTAGAAAACTTTATATGGGATAGTGTAGAAGAGATACACTGGCCACTGTTACTTGTGTTAGATTTTTGTTTAGAATGATACATCAGGCCCGTAAAGTTATTCTCTCCCTGGGGTTTGATGAAGAAACAAAGTATTAGTACTGTACTGATATTGAATGAAGATAAGTTCTTGGAAAAATTTGTTAGGAAGTATCATCGGGAGCTACCTCAGCTGTTAAAGGAGTACAAACTTAACATGGGATGACTTGCGAAATGGGATTGGTGATTTGCAGAATTTGACCCTGCAATTTTGACAGGTATTTGCATTTTTGTACTTGATATATTTGGCCATGTAAATGTCTAGGTTATTTACTTGCTTTCTTTGTCTACAAGTAACATTCTCTTCAATTGTTATTAAGGCTCCATTTGTTTCTGTGTAAAATTTTACATGTAAAACTTTCATTTAGAAAACTTTATATGGGATAGTGTAGAAGAGATACACCGGCCACTGTTACTTGTGTTAGATCTTTGTTGAGAATGATACACCAGTGCTGTAAAGTTTTCCCCATGAAAATTTTATAAACTTAAAAACGAGCAATGGAAAATTTGATTTTACGGTAAACTTTTCTTTTCCGGCTATTTGATGATGAAACAGACAGAGCCTTAACGGTTTATGTTTCTGTAATCCTTGGGTAATGTAGATCATGGAACATGGTCCATTGGAAATGGGAAACAACAACAATATAACCTTATTCCAAATAAATTGGGTCGGCCAAATGGATCCTTTCTCTCCAGTCAGCTCTATTTGAAGTCATACATGATTAGAGGCCTAAGCTATGCATGTCTTTCACTTCTCTTATGGTTACTTTAGGCATGCCCCTGGCTCTTTTAGTACCTTCAATCCGAATCAAATTGCTCCTCCGTATTGGGGCGTCCCTAGGCCTTCGTTGGAAATGGCCGTACCACCTCAAGCATCTCTCATGTTGCTTATCATGAATCAGAGCTACACCAAAATCAGCTTTAATAAGGTCATTCCTTACTTTGTCCTTCCTAGTCTTGCCACACATCAATCTCAAGATCATGATCTCCTCTACTCTTAGTTTATATATTTGACACTTCTTAACTGTCCAACATTCCACACCATACATCATAGCTGGACCTATGATAGTCCTATATATTTTCCTTTGAGCTTTAAAGGGATACGCCAATCACACAGCATTCCGGACGCACCTCTCCACTTCATCCATTCTATTTTAATCCTTTGAGCAACATCATCATCTATATCCCCTTCATTTTTTACTGTTGAGCCCAGATATCTAAAGTAATCACTTTAGGAATTTCCCTCTCATCTATATTCACCACCTCATTAACCATCACAGTGTGGCCAAGGTTACATACCATGTATTCCAGTGGATCATGGTCTACTGGAAATGGGAGAATTCTCAATTTATAGGAATATTAACGGTACAAATGATGATCAGTCCAAAATGAACATAACAATGTGTGAGTTAGTGAGTAGATTCTCCATTTGACTCCTCTAGTGGAAGTAAGTTCTCAATTGACATTCAACCTGAGTATGGCTTACCAATTGTTGGGAGAAGAGTTATTCTAAAAGTTACTACTTTCACAATTCTCATATTGGCAGGTCAGTTACTTGGGCTAGATCTTGGTTGAGAATGATAGTATCAGGTAGCGAAGAAGTGATATTTTGTGTGTTGTTCGATTATTTTATGAGTGGCAATCATATCATGCAAGTCAATGATTTTTATTGAGACCAGGTGGGTTTATTTTCTTGCAACCTAGTGTTTCATGTTATGGGGTAGTTATATGGACGAGTGAGTTATCTGTTATTGAGATCTTTGAAGACATTAAAACAGCTGTAGAATATAAGCCACAGCCTTCGAGGACTTACTCGTCCTTATTAAGGCATTTAAAATTGTTCATTGCAAAATGTAGTCTTAGAATTTGTATTAGCAGCAGTAGAAGTGTTAAGCTTGAGTGAACTTCAATAGTTACTTAGAAAGACAATTTTTTGTTTTTTGTAGTACAACCTACTAAAATTCTGATTTTTTTTCAAAAAAGTTAAAAGAAAATTCTTAAACACATTCCATATGGTTTGTCAGATACACATTGCTTGGACTTGTCCATTTTTCATGAGCTTCACAGATGATATTGGACAAATTTGTTAATATATATGAGATAGAATGATGGTATAAATGGATGTGTCATATTTATATATGTTTCCATGATCCACCATTACTAGATAATTATCCATTTCTATTTTCTATAGAACTCATGACCTTAAGTGAGATGATTTCATTACTACTTTTACATTATTTAAAAAAGAAAGACGTTGACGAACTCTTTGTATAGAATAGAGTGAATTTTATAATGGTCAGCAAGGAATGTGAAGGATCTTTGTTTCCTGACAAAGTGGATACTCACCCCCAAAAGATTTCAGAATAGATCCAACCAATCTCCAAGGCAAGAATCCTGATGAGGTGAGCATGAATGTCAAGCACCAAGCTCAGTGCAGGGGATCTATTCAAATGCAGGTGGCTTTGAAAAATCTTCCTGGCATGTTATTATGTATTTGCTTCATTATGTCTTGAAATAATCCCCATGTACTTATTTGCAAACCAGTTATCACATATACGTTACTTAATTGATTCAAATTTGCTATTTAATTTGCATAGTTTTCTGAACTCTATCCATGAACAGAATCAATCACATTGCAGGTCTAAATTACTTCCTCCCTTTCTTCCTTCAACCCCCCCCCCCCCACCCCCCCACCCCAAAAAATGAAGAAAAGGTTCTTCCAGGGAAGGGATGATTGGGAGGCAGATATGTTTAGTGGTTATTTGTTAACACTGTGATACTCTATTCATTCATGTTTTTGTTGTTTGCAACCATAATGATTCATGTTGCCAAATTGATTTAGATCTCTGAAGAACTGGATTTATCAAATACGAATACAGGGCAGTAACCTGGTACGAGTCCCATGTTCACAGGGTCATGGGAGACTTCAGTTTGCCTGGGGATCTTTAATGCTTTCAGGGACTCATGTTTAGGAAATCTCATAGTACTATAGATTTTCTCACAAGAGACAGAGATCTGACAAACCTTACAGGTTGGTGTGGTGTGGTACAGGTCTTTTTAAATCTTCTATTTTCTTTGGATTTCTGCCCACATATAAAATTACACCTGATGATAATTGTTCATTTTCCACTGACTTGTATTTGGCCTGTCTGTTTAGTCATAATCATATCCCAATTGATTTCTTTTAGTGTTTTCCTTGTGAAATGCTTAGACTTTCAGCTCCATGTTACCAATTGTAAAATTCTTTAATTAATTATTTGATTGTTTTTGTTTCATGCTTCATTGTGGATCTTGTTGTTTCTTGCAGAGACGAATAAATTGCAGATGAAGATTTCCATGAATTTGAGCGTGAAGATGCACCTCTAGATCCTGATTTATTAAACCCCTCTCATCGAGAGTATATTGGGTCTACATCAACTAGTAGCCAACGGGATCGGGCAAGAGAGATGAATGACACTAGAAAACGAATTGCAAATGAGCTGGCTAGATATCATAGGATACAAGAAATTCCATGAGTATTTTAAGAATATGGACATTGTAATGGAATTTATGTAACTTGTATGTTGAACATTGCTGATGGATTAGTCATGTTATGTAGTTTTGAGGTTAAATTGATCATTTCAGTCAATTCTGGACTTATTTGGGTTATTTTGAGGTTAGATAATTACCTCTGGCTATCTCTCTCTCTCTCTTGCTTAATCCATGAAGAGTTAATTGCTGTTTTGTTCATTTTTTATCTCTTTCAAACAACTTTATTCTTGATTATTGAGAGCCAAATCCTTTGATACAAAAACATTAAAGAATTGATGTTAAAAAGAAGATTCAAGTTAGCCATGCACGTGGGGGCGCATCTATGTACACACATAAAACTGAAAGGTTGAGCAACATTAATTCCAAAATTGCACAAAATACAAAAGATAAGTTGTTTGAAAGAGAAAAAAAATCGAGATAAGTTGTTTGAAAGAAAAAATATCAAAAAAAACAATTAACTTTTCGCGAATTAAGATACACAAGAGAGAGATTGTTTGAGATTTAATTAAGGAATATTTTAAGGAAAAAAAATCAAAAAACAACAATAAACTCTCTCTGAATAAGGCAAGAGAGAGAGAGAGAGAGAGAAACAATTATCTACCTTGCTTAATTTATTATATGGTTTAGCAAATCTCAATTTAGATCAAATTTTTCTTCATTGATGGAGAAGAAAGAATTCTTTCATCAGTAGTAGTGATGTGATCTTGTGATTGGACTCTCTTATATTATCCTCTAGTGAATATGTCATCAACTCTGTAATACTACTGAATAGGTTAAAATTACCCTTCTCATGCTAACAAAGAGTTAGACTTCACGGTGAGAAGATTCTCTCTCATCTTGGGTGAAGAAAAACTTGTCTTCAAAAGGATCAAAATTGAAGTGTGATCTCTACGTTAAAAAAAATCTCTACATTTCCCAACTCATAATGGATGTAGCATCAACTTAATTAGACCAAACATCTTGTTACATGGTCAAAGAGAAAATAGGTTAAGGGAAGCATATGTTGCTCTTGTGTAAATTCTAATATATCCCTCTTATATAATAAACAATGGGGCTAACATTGACACTCTTTCTTCTATTCTGACTATGGGGGCCCCTTGTATACCCCATATGGATTATACCATTTTTTAGACCCTTTTGGTGTAGTGTGCAAATTACTTCGTATTTTCCATTACCAAACAAAAAAACAAAAGTGGGAAACATCCCCGATTAAGATGGTCATTTTCACCCCCTATGAGAGGAATTGTACCAGCCAGAGAACCGCCACGGGTACAGTTCCTACAATTCTCTAACAAGGGGGAGCGAAATGACCATTCCACCCTCTGACCAAACACTTTGCCTGGGTGAGATCCACTCCCCTTTTGTTAGAGGACTGTAGGAACCGTATCGAGCAGGGAATCATAGACGATAAAAATTCTAAAGATCCCTTAGATGGATTAGTGCCAACTCAAGACTACGGATATAAAAAAAAAGGGAGAATGTTCTTTGTGCCGCAGTGCAGACTGTGCCCAAGCACATGGGCCTGCCACTCAGGGAGTAGGGTGGTCATTGCACCCACCCCCATGTGCCTGGGCGCAGCCTCCGCTGCGGAACAGAGAATAGCGCCCCTAAAAGAAATAAGACCGGATTTGATTACGTTTAAACATTGAGCAGGATCCGGTCCAAACTTGATAAGTCACCATTGGTTGTATCCAATTCCAGCCCTTCCACAATCCAAAATTCAAAACCTTGGTTTTCTGCTTCACCCCTGTGCTCATCTCACTGAGAAGACGAGAGCAGATTGGGAAGCCGATGCTTGGAATCTGTTCGATTCCGAACCCTTGTAAGTTTTTCTACTCTAACACTCGCAGAATGTTTAGCTTCTGTAGCAGAAAAATTCTTCATATAAAGTGGTGCGGTGATTCATCAACAAATCTCTTTTTTATTCGAAACTCATCTCTTAGATTTAGTTCGAATGCCGCAGAAATACCTTCTCTTACGGTAGATTACCTTATAAACAGATGTGGGTTAAACCAAGAATCTGCTCTTAAAGCCTCCCAAAGGTTTAATATCAAATCCACCACAAAAGCAGACGCAGTTCTTGCCATTCTCAATAGCTATGGATTACTCAAACCCTATATCTCAAATCTAATCAGCAAGGACCCAACAATACTCTCAGTGGATCCTAAGACAATCTTGGTCAAAATGGATTTTTTCTCTAATATGGGTATTGCAGTCCCCGACCTTGCAAGGATGTTCTGCAGAGACCCAAGCATACTGGCGGGTGCCAGTTTGGAAAAGCAAATTGTTCCTTCCATGGACTTCCTTAAGAGTTTCGTTCACAATGATAAGAATGTTGCTGTGGCCTTGAGTCGGTTGAGGTGGATTAAGGGGATTCAAAGAGTAATGGAACCTAATATTGGGATCTTGCGAAATCACGGGGTGCCGGATTCTGGAATTTCGAAACTAATTATACGACGCCCTCAATTACTTACTTGGAAACAACCTCACTTTAATGAGGTTGTCCTGCAAACCAAGGAACTGGGGTTTGACCCTTCGAGTATGATGTTTATCCATGCCATCTGCTCGCTGTCACAGATGAATAAGACTACGTTGGAAATGAAAATGGAGGTTTTTAGGAGTTTTGGATGGTCGGAAGATGAGATTCTCTGCCTGTTCAGAAAACAACCCCATTGTTTGACTCGCTCAGAGAAAATTCTTAGGATGCGATTGGATTACTTCATGAACAAAATGAGTTGGACTGCAGCAGAAGTTGCCAAGAACCCAGTCGTTTTGCTTCTTAGCATGGAGAAGAGAACTGTTCCAAGGTATTCTGTTATTCAAGTTCTTCTCTCCCAGGGTTTGATGAAGAAACAAAGTATTAGTACTGCGCTGATATTGAAGGAAGAACAGTTCTTGGAAAACTTTGTTAGGAAGTATCATCAGGAGCTACCTCAGCTGTTAAAGGAGTACAAACGTAACATGGAATGACTTGGGAAATGGGATTAGTAATTTGCAGAATTTGTTCTTACAATTTTGAGAGGTATTTGCAATTTTGTACTTGATGATATTTGGACTTGTAAACATCTAGGTTATTTACTTGCTTTCTTTCTTTGTCTACAAGTAACATCCTCTTCTATTGATATTTAGGCTCCATTTGTTTCCGTGTAAAACTTTCATTTGGAAAACTTTACATGGGATAATGTAGAAGAGATACATCGGCAACTGTTACTTGTGTTAGATCTTTGTTGAGAATGATACATCGACCCCATAAAATTTTTCCCCATGAAAATTTTACAAAAAAATTCACCAACTGTGAAAATTTTTATTTTACGGTAATTTTTTTTCTGGCTATTTTATGATGAAACTAGCAGAGCCAAACGGTGTATTTTTCTAAATCCTTGGGTAATGTAGATTGTGGAACATGGTCCACTGGAAATGGGAAAATTCTCAACTTATAGGCATATTAACTGTACAAGTGATGATCAGTCCAAAATGAACCCAACAATGTGGGAGTTAGTGAGTAGATTCTCAATTTGACTTCTTTAGTGGAAGTAAGTTCTCAGAGGGCGGGCCTTGGTGCAACGGAAAGGTTGCTTCATTGTGACCAAGTGGTCATGGGTTCGAGTCTGGAAACAGCCTCCCTGTGAAAGTAGGGGTAAGGCTGCATACATTATGACCCTTCCCAGACCCCGTAGTGGCGAGAGCCTTGTGCACTGGGTACGCCCTTTAGTGGAAGTAAGCTCTCAGTTGACATTCAACCTGAGTATGGCTTACCAATTGTTGGGAGAAGAGTTATTATTGAATTTACTGTTTTCTCAGTTTTCATATTGACAAGTCGGTTGCCTGTGTTAGATCTTTGTTGAGAATGATAGTATCAGGTGAGAGGAAGAGATATAACGTGTGTTCGATTATATTCTGATTGGCAATCATATCATACAAGTCAACGATTTTTATTGAGACCAGGTGGGTTTGCTTCTTATTTTCTTGCAACTTAATGTTTCATGTTATGCAGTGGTTATGTGGACGAGTTAGTTATCTGTTATTGAGATCTTTGAAGACATTAAAACAGCTATAGAATATAAGCCACAGCCTTTAAGGACTTACATTTCCTTATTATGGCATTTAAAGTTGGTCATTGCAAAAGGCAGTTGACAAGTTGTATTAGAAGCAATGGAAGTGTTAAGCTTGAGTGAACTTCAATAGTTTTTTGGAAAGACAAGTTAGTAGTTTTTGTAGTACAACCTACTAAAATTCTGAAAAAGTTAAAAGAAAAATCTTAAAAACCTTGCATGACCATTTTGGGTTATGGTTTCTTAGGTAGACATTGCTTGGCCTTGTCAATTTTTCATGAGCTTCTTACATGATATTGGTCAAATTTGTTAATATATATGAGATATAATGATGGTATAAATGGATGTGTCATTTTCATGTATGTTTCCAGTATCAACCATTACTGTGAAAATTATCCATTTTTTATCTTCTCTAGAACTTATGACTTTAAGTGAGATGATTTCATCACTACTTTCACATTATTAAAAGAAAAAGGAAAAAATAAAAAATAAAATGTTGATGAACTCTTTGTATAGAATAGAGTGAAAATTTTATAATGGTCAGCAAGGAATGTAAAGGATCTTTGTTTCCTGACAAACTGGATGCTCACCCCCAAAAGATTTCAGAATAGATCCAGACATCTCCAAGGCAAGAATCCTGATGAGGTGAGCATGAATGTCAAGCACCAAGATGAGTGTGAGGGATCTATTCAAATGCAGATGGCTGGAAAATATCTTCCTGGCATGTTATTGTGCATTTGTTTCATTATTTCTTGAAATAATCCCCATGTTCTTCTTTGCAAACCAGTTATCGCATCTATGTTACTTAGTTGGTTCAAATCCGCTAGTTAATTTGCATAGTTTCCTGAACTCTATCCATGGACAGAATCTCATTGCAGTTCTCAACTACTTCCTTCACCGCCCCCCCCCCCCCCCCCAACCCAAAAAATATATATATTAAATAAAAGGTTCTTCCAGGGAAGGGGTGATAGGGAAGCAGATATGTCTAGTGGTTATTTGTTATCAGTGTGATACTATTCATTCAGTTTTTTGCTGTTTGCAACCATAATGATTCATGTTGCCTAATTGATTCAGATCTCTGAAGAACGTGATTTATCAAAAATAAATAAGAGTGGCAGAGACCTGGTACGAGTCCCATTTTCACAGGGTCATGGGAGACTTCAGTTTGCCTGGGGATCTTGAATGCTGTCAGGGACTCATGATTAGGAAATCTCATAGTACTGTGGTTCTAAATCATGTTATGAGGGATGGTTGCAGACAAGCAGGGGTAAATGGTCATTTGTTAGCTGTTAATGACAAGTTTTCCCAGGTATATAGTATGAAGCCATAAAATAGTAGGTAACTATGGTCTTGACGTCATTGTGATAGTTTCTTTTGTTTTTATTGATATTTCTTGGTTCGATCAAATCTTGAATTTTGATTTTTGTATTTCATTCTACATACCTTTGTAGCATTAGTGGGAGTCTTTGTTGGAGTGATGCATTTCATTAAGATTTCTATCATTCGAGACCTTTACACTGATGGTCGAGAAAGATTGGAATTACCAAACTGTGTTGAAACTGAAATAATTCAAGAAATCATATAAAAAAGCAAGGGGTTCCTTGCAAGGTAGGCAAGGTGTGAACATTGTATTCATTGATGTCTCTATTGGATTTCATTTTTGGACGGGTGCACCTTTGGTGTTACTTAACATGATTTGATAAGGTATGCATAAGAGCTCACAGAGCTTATGTTCTTGTTGATTGTGATTCAGTTAGTGCTTTTGATAACTTAAAGGGGATAAGCTTGGGTAACTGCTCTCTACCTTCCTTCACATTTGTGTTGAGGAAGCTTAAATCCAAATACAATTTGCGTATGCTTCATTCCTTCTTTGTAGTGCATCTCACTTGCAATTAACGATTTTTAGTGGAAGTTGAAAAAATCTTACTCCCTCTGTTGACAGAATAAAGGTTTTTAGATTTTAGCATGCTTTGCAATGTATTCATAAGCTGTCACTTCATCTTACCAAGGCTAATGAAATATGGTCCTGAGCTGTTCCACATGGATGGTGATACAAATTGCAGGCTGAATACTTAGCAGCAACAGTTGCAGTACATTTGGCAACATCTAGCTACCAAACTTATTTTCATTAATCAACAAAAGAAAGTTGTTCTTGGCAATAACCAAATCAGTGTTATTGAAGAAAAGTGAACATCATTTTCTCCAATGTTTCTCCCATGACCAGAAAACACATGGGAGATTCACCCATCGAATCTCAAACAGCATTCAGCCTGTCCTGCTAGGAAACTACAACATTTACTTGGTTCAACTCCAAATTCTTCTGATCAAGGTAATAAACTGCTACAATTACAGTCTTTACCTTCTCCAGCAAACCACAAACAGTGACAGTTTTCAAGTCCATGCATGGTGAGATGTTTCTGGCAAGGTACTATTTTACTGTAAGTAAATTCCTCAACCGTCGCACTTCTGAAGAGAATAAACAAACTATGACACTGTTAGAGCTTGCTGATTTTGACAATTAACAAGAATAGGTGAATTTTAATTTACTTTATCCTCCCCCCCCCCCCCCCGGATCTTTTCCCCTGAGGTTCGCTGACTGGTACGGTTGTGCTGTTCCTCTCATTAGGGGGGGGGGGGGGCTGAAATGACCATTCCACCCCCTGACCGAACACACTGCCTGGGTTGGGCCACCCCCTTTTATTAGAGGCACTAGGGAACCGTACTGGGCAGGGGAACTGCAGGTGATAAAAAATCCCCCCCCCCCCTCTTAAAACCTAATTTTTGAAGTCCTGGAGAGATTGTATGGAACAATTTGAGCTCTGTGCTTTACAGAAAACTTTGACAGTAAGACAGCTTTGTACTTCAAAGAGTAGTCTTGAAGACAACTTACAGCCAGAAATTTATTCAAGATTAAAATATGTACTTTTGTTCCCAATATATATTTTTTGGGAAAAAGATCTCCGTCCGGGAGTGTGGCTTACGCTAGCACTCCCATATTTTTTAAACACAAGAGCTGAAAATATGATGACTTAATGCTTACATGACTAACAACAAATAGGAACCTTCCCATTGTAGAGAAAAAGAGGGGTTCCCTTTTTATGCATTAGCCACCTTAGAAATAGAAATAAGAAGTTCCTTATCTGAAAAATAGAAACTGATCCCTATTTTTGTGCAGGCTCCAAAGTCCCTCTAAGTCGGGCTTATAGAATGACCCGTTACAATAGAAAAATAAAAATTACTTGGCCGATGACCCATATAATCCATTGGGGACTTAAATTTGGGTTTATGGACATGTGGGTTCAATTTAACCCAAAAAACTGAACCAAACCCAATTCGAAAATTGTTCTTCTTTCACAGGTTGTGATCTGCATCACAAAGTTGTCTGCCTACCATTATGGGTTATCTGCCTCAGTGTGCTACTCTAAGATGCTCCTGCTTTTGCTAAACGCTCTAAGCACTTACATGTTGGTAACTGATTTGAAATTTTGAAGAACCAGTAGGAGACTTCTTAGTTTGCCAAGGATATTGAACTCTGTCTGGAAACGATCCTGTAATATTTTGATTAGTATCTGTGTATTTTATTCGATGTGATACTTGGAGTAAGACCTAAACCATGCATGTCTTTCCTCACCACTTCTCCTAAGATCATTTTAGGTCTGTCCTTAACTCTTTTAGAATCTTCAATTAGAATCCCATCAAATCTTCTAACCTGAAGCATTCAAAGGCCTCCATTGAACATGGTCATGTCACCTCAGTCGACTTTCTTGAAGGTATCTTGAATCGGGGCTACTCCCATGCCAACTCTAATAACGTCATTCCTTATATTATCTTTCCTGGTTTTGCCACTCATCCATCTCAACATCTTCACCCCTTCTCCTAAGGTCATTTTAGGTCTGCTCTTAACTCTTTGAGAATCTTCAATTAGAATCGTGTCTAATTTTCCAACCTAAAGCATTCAAAGGCCTTTGATGAACATGGCCATGTCACCTCAATCAACTTTCATGAAGTTTATTTTGAATCAGGGCTACTCCCATGCCAACTCTAATAACTTCATTCCTTATTTTATCCTTCGTGGTTTTGCCACTCATCCATCTCAACATCCTCATTTCTACTAAATGTAGTTTATTTATATGACACTTCTTGATGGCCCAAAACTCCACGCCATACATCATAGCCGGTCTAATGATTGTCCTATGAAATTTTTTTGTAAAGTTTTTTTTCACACATTTATTGTATTTTGTTCAATATTTCACAAAAAAATTTTTCATTTTTTTCTCCCATTTTGATTTTTAAAATTTCTGCTTTTTATTTTGAAGTTTTACCTTTTTATTATTTTTTCGACTGATACAAATGAGGTTTTCAAAAATTGCAAGTTATTCCAGACCGTATGGGCTAATTCATATCGGTATTTGCGGAATCCAATACTGATTACTAAAACCATAAAACACACATTTAAAAAGTTTCTTTCTCATTCTGTTTTACTTCAATATATTGACTATAGTAAATATACAAACAAAAAATTTAATTCCTTTAATTTCCCTCACTTCTAACTAAATTGTGCTAAAGTGAAACAACATTTGTGTACTATTTGTGGGATTCATTGGATCATGATTTGAGGAATCGGTATCGGATGATCAAATACCAATTTTATCAAAATTTTATTATATTTTTAAAATTAATATCACTTGTCATTATCTTATGGGTCGTACACTCGTACCACCCATCCTAATTGATATCACGATACCGATTACTAAATCCATGCATTGGAATCGTTTGCTTCAACACCTCTCATGCATGGTTTGAGGGAGAAATGATACAGATTCTTGTTTGGTCCCATATCGATGGATCAATTCAGATAAAAAGCAAAATGGTAAAAATAATTGAGCAAATCCGGACTTCTTATTGTTCCACACTTTCACTCATAGTTGGAAAATCAGGTTTTTTAATTCGACTTGTTAAATTTAATAATTAGATGAGTCACATTTTGTTTTCTTATTTTTTAATTTAATAAATATGTACAAATTAGTAAAAAATAAATAAAAAACTAAAAATATATGAAAAAACCAGAAAAAATCAAGGAAATATATATCAATGTATTTTGAGTTTGTACCATTGAACAAGAGAAGTTGATGATTTCTTACTATTTTAGAATACAAAATGTACTATTTTACCAGTGAATCGATTTTATGTGTTTTTAAAATACGATTGAATTCGCTAAATCTATCATGCCTTGGATAAAATTTTTGAATATTATTTGACTTCAAAGATTTATAATCGAGTCTAGTCATTTTTTACCTTAAATTAAAAATTAATCTACACGACTCTTGATTAGATTTTTCAAAGAATTTTACTTGACTCGGGCGATTCGACCTAGTCAAAACCCGTTTCCAACTATGCTCTCACTTATAGAAGTACCTATGACGCACTAACAATTGAATCCTTGGTTTTCAGCTTCAGCCCTGAACATCCCATTGAGAAGACGAGAGGAGATTGGGAAGTCCATGCCTGGAACCTGTTCGATCCCGAACTCTTGTAAGTGATTAACCCTCTCCCAGAATGTTTAGCTTCTGTAGCAGAAAGTTTTTTCGTATAAAGTGGTCTGGTGATTTATCAACATTTTTCCTTCTCATTCGAAACTCATCTCTTAGGTTTAGTTCAAATGCCACAGAACAGTCGTCTCTCACGGTAGATTACCTCATAAAAAGATGTGGGTTAACCCAAGAATCTGCTCTTAAAGCATCCCAAAGGATTAATATCAAATCCACCACAAATGCAGATTGGGTTCGCGCCCTCCTAGACAGCTATGGATTACCTAAATCCTGTATCTCGAAGCTAATCAGCAACCACCCAGCAGTACTCTCTGGGAATCCTAAGAAAATCTTGGAACCCAAGATTGAATATTTCTTAAATATGGGGATGACAGTTCCCGACCTTGCAAAGATTTTCTCTAAGGACCCAAGCATACTAGCGGGTGCCAGTTTGACAAACCAAATTATTCCTTCCATGGAGTTCCTTAGGAGTTTCCTTAACGATGGTAAGAATATTGCTTTGGTCTTGAGTCGGTTGAGGTGGAATACGGGGTTTCAAAGACTAATGGAACCCAATATTGAGTTGTTGCGAAACCAGGGGGTGCCGGAACCTGTGATTTCAAAACTAGTTATAATATGCCCTCAAGCACTTACTTTGAAACAACCTCGGTTTAATGAGGCTGTCCTGAAAGCCAAGGAAATGGGTTTTGACCCCTCAAGTTTGATGTTTGTCCATGCCATACGCACGCTGTCACAGATGAATACTACGTTGGAAACAAAACTGGAGGTTTTTAGGAATTTTGGATGGTCTGAGGATGAGATTCTGTGCATGTTCAGAAAACAACCCTATTGTTTGACTCGCTCGGAGAAAATTCTTAGGATACGATTGGATTTCTTCATGAACAAACTGAGTTTGACTGCTGCGGAAATTACCACAAACCCTGTTGTTTTGCTTCTTAGCATGGAGAAGAGAACTGTTCCAAGGTATTCTATTATTCAAGTTCTTCTCTCTCGGGGGTTGATGAAGAAAAAAAGTATTTGTACTGCATTGACATTGAATGAAGATAAGTTCTTGGAAAAGTATGTTAGGAAGTATCATCAGGAGTTACCTCAGCTGTTAAAGGAGTACAAACGTAACATGGAATGACTTGGGAACTGGGATTGGTGATTTGCAGAATTTGTTTTTGCAATTTTGACAGGTATTTGCATTTTTGTACTTGATGATACTTGGCCATGTAACGTCTAGGTTATTTGGTTGCTTTCTTTCTCTATAGACTGCAGGTAACATTCTCTTCAATTAATAATGTCTTTGTTTGTTCCGTGTAAAATTTTACATGTATAACTTTCATTTAGATAACTTTACATGGGAAAGTTTTGTAAAATTTTACATCTTGAAAAATTTTCAATGTTTGTTTGGAAGCAAGATATGCTGTAATCTTTTCAATGTTTGTTTACCATCTATTTAACATGGTGTAATTATTTTAAATAATTATATGAAATGTCATTTTAATCAAATTTGAATTATACAGTCCCTAGAATATAGTTGTGAGAACCATACATGGCCATTGCCACGTGGGACCTATAGATACATCGGCCATATGTGATCCATTTAAGGCCACAAAGGATACCTTCAAGATATTGAATTGTTTTTTAACAAGGGAGGATTTTACAGTCAAATTGCGCATAGAATTTGCCAAGGGAAATTTTGGAAAATGTATGTTCCCCCTGTAAAAAAATTTTCCCATGAAAGTTTTACAAACTTAAAAACAACAACTACTCAGCTCTATCCCAACTACATTGATCCTTGCCCTCCAATCGGCTCTATTCGAGGTCATACTTGATACAAGGCCTATACTATGCATGTCTTTCCTCACCACTTCTTCTAGGGTCATTTTAGGTTTGCCCTTGGTTCTTGTAGTTCCTTCAATCTGAATCAAATCAGTCCTCCGTACTGGGGCATCCAAAGGCCTCTATTGACCTCAAACGACTTTCTCGTAGCTTATCGTGTATCAGAGCTACTCCCAAATCAGCTCTAATATGATCATTCCATATTTTATCCTTCCTAGTTTTGCCACATATCCATCTCAACATCCAGTCGTCAACATCTCTGCTACACTGAGTATATCTATATGATGCTAGTGCCCAACATTCGGCACCATACATTAAAGCCGGTCGTACGACTATCCTATAAAATATCTTTTAAGTTTTAAAGGAATACATTCACACAACACTTCGGATGCACCTCTCCACTTCATCCATTCTATTTTAATTCTCTGTGAAATATCATCCTCTATATCACATTCTTTATTTATGATTGAGCCCAGATACCTAAAATAATCACTTTGCAGAATCTCCCTCTCATCAATTTTCACCACCTCATTATCCTTCCTATTGTAACTAAAGTTACACATCATATACTCCATCTTCGTTCTACTTATCTAAAAACCTTTTGATTCCAAGGTTGATCTCCATAACTCCAACTTGGTGTTAATCCCTGCTTTTGGCCCCATCCACCAAAACAATATCATCAACAAAAAAATTTAATTGCCTAGGCTTCTCTGACCCAGCTACTCCTTACAAAATACTGAGTTATTTGAATGGAAAAGAGCTTTCTCCTAATAAAGTAGAACTAATTACAAATGCTAATACTGCAGAAACTATGGTGAAGGCGGTGGCAGTGGAGTCTGGTGTAATGAGTTTGATGTGCTGTTATCATGTTTTGCTTCTTATCATTGGCCTCCATATAATTGAGTAAGATAAATGCTTACCTGTATGGTTGAGGCTTTGTAAGGAGTTGAATCTCTCAGCGATTGATGTGTTTCAGGATTATTTATGTTTTTGCTGTTGATGTGGATCATGATTATAATATGTTTTTGGTGAACCTTTTGTGCTCCCTGTGCTGTTCAAGTTGGAGATTCGGATACCTTTTGGAAAAATTTAATCCTTTCTTGAAGGTCCCCACTCATGTTCACAGAATGCAATAAGGTACACTTGCTCAAGAAAGCATAAATAATCAGCTGCGGTTTAGATTCCGAGGCATCCCTTCCCATTATCAGTTATGATAAAACAGGGACACTCTTCCATTTGGTTCTGTAGTTAGTAATCTAGATCATCTGTATAGGGAGTTTCTTTCCTTTAGTATGGAAAATTAGGGATCGGGACTAGACCACCTCTCCAAACCATATCCAAGCCATAGTTGTCAAGGTGCCGCCTAAGCATCCAGGTGCCTTTTTTGTGGGATGGGTGCCTTGGTCACTAGGCGGTGCCTTGTTGGTGTCGCATTAGTTTTTTACCCCCCTGCAATGCCTTGGGTTGCCTAGCGCTTTGATAACTATGCTCCAAACCCCTTTTCTAGGTTGCAGTTTCACCCCTTTGATCAATAACATTCTGTAAGCCCTTTGTTTGGATAATATTATAGTGAGGAGCATGCACAACCCTTGAATAGTGGATTCAGAATGACCTTTTGGTTCTCTACAGTGAAAACTGTGAACGTGCTCTAAACCACTCACATATGACAAAGAAAACAGGTAAAACCTTTCACTGGCCTCCATTTCTGTTGCCTCTTTTTCGCTGCTATGATTTCAATCGAAAAGGTTAAACAAAGGTGTCCCATGCTTAGAGGTCTGCCTCTAACTCTTCTTCTCCTTTTATGTCGTAGTTTGCCATCTTTCTTCTTTCTTCTCCTCCTTTCTCCCTTTATTTTTCACTCTGCATCAGGCATCACCACTATTGCAGCAGCAGCTACTGCTATGCAGTTTTTTTTTCTTATTCTTCTTTCTTTTTCCTTTCTCTCCTTTCTTCCCTTCACCTGCCCCCCCCCCTCCCATATCTATCTTTCTACTTCTTTCTTTTTTACGTTTGTGGCTTGTCTTCTTTCCTAAGCTTTTCTCACAAATTCAGAATTCTATATTTATGTAATCTTGATCTTACTTTTCCTATTGTGTAGAACTAATCTTGATGCAGGGAATACCCGCAACTTGAAAAAAACTGAGAGGAAACTCAACCAGTTGGGGTGGGTCTGTTCAACAGTCTAGGAAGTTTATGGAACTTCAAAAGAGCAGATTTTTTGCAGAGAAATAATAAAATTCCAAAAGTTCCTCTTCCAGATTCATTCTTAATGATTTTGTAGAGAGTTACATTGGGAGTTGCATTTATGACCTTAAAATAGTCACACAAACAGAGAATACAACATTAGTTTCCCAGTTTTTTTCCTCCTGTTGAAACAAACAGAGACCTCATTGAAACTAGGTTGGAGAATCTTAATAAAAAAGGATTGAGTTTCCATCCTCAAAGTCTGATAGTTCCTGATCACCATAGTTGTCACAGCGTCTAGGCTATCCTTGGCAATGGAGGAGGGAAAAAATCAAGGTGATACCAACAAGTTGTTGCCTAGGTGGCCAAGGCGGCCTTCTACTGTGCCTGGACACCTTGACAACTATACTAATCACTGACATTTCATCCCTTTCTTTCCCCTTGAGTGAAACCTGCCCTGTAATTTCTGTACATACATTGAGAGGGTACTTCTATTGTAATTCCAGTCTTAAGGATCCTAATTTGTCATAATCTAAGGAGAACACAGTGGAATCTGATCAAGATAACTGAAGAGCTACTAAAGAATGCAAATAACATTTACTAAATTTAAGTATTAAGACCAATATGTAGTATCTTAGTCAGTATATGTCTACATAAATTAATCTGAAGGCTTTGTATTTATTTTTCTTTTATTATTATTGTTATTATCATTTTTAAATTGAACGATGGGTTTCTTCTAATAGCAGCAGCTATCCTAAAGCTGGCAGAATGACACTCAGGTGCTTGAGTTTGTACTGCTGCAAAAATCTTAGCCCTATCCACAGGTTAAGAACTTTTTTTTTGAAGGTTGGGGGGGGGTGTTTGGGGTTGAATAACAGTTTAAGAATTTGATGATTTACTAACACTTCAATTAGTTGGGAACTCTCAGATTATAATCCATTCTTTGTCAACACAGGAGCCTTGGTTCTTCATTCTTTATTTCATTGCTCAATGAAAGCTTAAAGTCTTTATGGACTGCTCCCAATATTTCACTTTAGTTCTCTTGGGCTGTCAAGATCACCCTCACACTTGCTTTCTGCTTTGGACATCTAGGAACTTACTGAATGTGAATCGGCATAAGCATGGTTTCCTTTTTCCCATCATTAAGGAAATCATTCCTTAACTGAAAATGCATTACAGGCCATGGTTTTTTTTAAAGGAATATTGCAGGCTGTACAGTTCAGTTGGTCAGTCAAATTGTTCATGCCACCAATGGCTAGGTGCAAAGGATCCAAGGTCTGGTCATTTATTTTTCGAAACATTAACTGCAAGAGTACATCATGCTGATTGAAAGATGGTCTTTTGAGCTATGTTTGGAGTGCATGAAAAACAAACGAAGAAATTTGCAAATTTTTGAAAAAGAAGAAGAAATACTGCTTTTATAATGTTTTCCCTTCTTTTCTATTCATTTCTTGCATTCCAAACATGCAAGTTGGAATCGATGGAGTTTTCCATACAAGTTGTTCGTTTTGGACAGGTTCAGAGTAGGACTGGACATTTTGTGACTTAACCCTGGTAACCTATGACAAAGCCAATGAATTCTATTTTGATAGTAAGAGTTGGTAGCTCTGTGGGAGTGTTTTTTTTTTTTTTTTTAATGGTTTAGCAAATCCCAATCCTGTCTTCAAAAGGGTCAAAATTGAAGTGCACAATCTCATCATGTCCGTATTCATAATGGATGTAGTGGGGTCATTTGAATCAGACAATACAACTTACATGGTTTAAGAGAAATTGGGAAAATTTTCAAATTTTGTATAAAACAGTCATTGGAGAAAAAGAGCAATTTTCCTAGACAACACTTTCATTTTTGGAATCCATGGAAGGCACAGATAAATGCCACATTGCAAGTCAAATGCAGTTCAGATTTTGTCGAGAATTAGACCTCAAGATCCCTAATTTATACTTCAGGCATCAATCTATATGAAGGCAACAAACAAGATAAAGTTTCTAAAAATTTTATCAGTCAACTACCCTGTTTTCATCTTTCTGAGTCTCATAGCTCTCAACTGAGCGGCAACTAATCCGTAAGTTGTCTTCTTATGATGAGATGCAGGAGCCTCTTGTTCTTCTCAGTCTACTGCAGCCATTCACGTAGCATCAATGATTGTGTTGGTAGAGAGCAAGAATGTTGTTTGCAATTTGGGAGTAGATTTCTTTCATTTCAGGAAAAACTACGATAAGGTAACGTCCCCTTTGTGTAGTAGTAGGGCTGTTGCTTGTTGGGGCAGGGCACTCTTCATTCTTCATTTGAGACTAACGAATGTCAGGTTGAGGGTTTCTGCCTTGTTAACCAAAGAGGGTAGTTGGGTAAAGCAAACTCCCTCATTGGATGAGCATGGGGTTTAGTCAAAGTAGAATCGGGTTGCATTGCTTGATGCTCCGATCAAAAACAAAATAGTGGGGACATGTAGGTTCGATAGAATAGGTTCCGTCTCCTAAGGAGCTTAGCTCGCAGGGTACGCCCAAGGGGCATCCAAGGATGGGGCTTTGCTGCATACATCTCGGTGCACATCTAGGGATGTGTGTAGCACGGTCCAACGGCTGGATGCTCCTTGGGCATGCTGGGCTCCCTAGAAACGAGCTCAATACAACAGAATATGTGTTTGAAAGATCAATCCCTTCCCTACTTGCCAGAGAGCATCTCTCCATCGAGATGTTAACAGTTGATCTCAGGTTCCGATGTGCTTACGAGATGTGCTTACGAGCTGGTAGAAAAAGAATCTTTCATTTTGGATTATGAAGGTGCTGGGATTAGTGTAATAATGAGTGGAGGGATATTTCTGATATTAAGAAGAGACGATTGAAATGGCTTACCACATGGATTGTCCACTTGCACACTTGCACATTTACTTCTGAGCAGCTTCTGAAATATGTATATATATTTTTTTGGTACGAGTCTTCTGAAATATATTTTAATAGAAAAGAGAACACTATCTGAGCACATGCAGTGTGTTGTCCCTCTGCCTAGACAAAAGGGTGTGCGAAATGATCACCGCACTCCCAGGAAATTATGATTCTCTATGGAGGTGTGGCGGTCATTTCACACCTTTGTGTCTGGGCGTAGGGGCAGTGCACCGAACGTGCCTAGATAAGGTTCTTTCTCCCTACTCTAATTTTAGGAAAAATGACATGATTAGCTACTTTTGGGTTTTCATTTACAGAACTGTCCACCCTATGTTTGAGTTAATAAAAATATACAAAAACAAGTATAGTTTTACAAAACTAGACAAAATAGTGACTCTTCTTCCTTCCTCAGCAGTTCCCCTCTAAAAAATCTCTTTTTTTTCCTCTGTTACTTGGGGTAGCAGAGAATGGCGGTGGCTGAGACAAGGGTAGGGTTGCAGGGAATGGAGGATGCCTGGGCGAGAAGACAATGACAGGGGTAAAAATGTCTAAAAAAGTGAGTGTAGGAGGGAGAGACACTATTTTGTCCAGTTTTGTAAACTTTAACTTGTTTTTGTCTATTTTTGTTAACTCAAACATAAGGTGGATAGTTTTGTAAATGAAAACCCAGAAGTAGCTAATCATGTAATTTTTCCTTAATTTTATAATATTCATGTTCTCTTTTCTTTTACTTTTTCATTTCATTTTACTGCAATTTACAAAAAAAAAAAATTATCACTCAACTACCCTCAGATCTAACTAAATGGTACTAAAGTGAAACAACACTTGTGTTAGTGGTGAGCTATATATAGCTAGAAAATTCTACAATAATTCTACAAAAAGATAAGGATAAAGTTTTCTTCCACCCATAGAGTCAGAGGACGGTTCACCCACCTTTTTAGGGTTTACAAACCCCTCCTAGGTTTTTGTATGTTTCAAAATACCCTCTTGATACCCATTCTTGGCTTCTCCTACCCCTCAGTGAATGAGATGCCATTCACTGGGTGGAGGGAAACTTGATCCAAAAAACAACTAATGTTTATGTGATTAATTGGATTCCTTCCCCAACCCTTCGAAAACAATGAAATAGATCATATTTGGATTTACAAGAATCATAATCGAATTGTTGAATCGGCCAATTTGGATAGCTGTGATCAATCTCAATTTTGATTCATAAAAAACGGCCAATTCATGACTAGGAATCGGTCAGGCAACGATTAGGAACGGTGGAAATTGGGATTACTGTCATCCGATTCTCATCCAAATCGGACGATTCACCGACCGGATTTGTAAAACAATGGGGTTCTTAGAGATGATCTTGCCAGGTCGGGGGCCTGAAATCCTCATATTACAGAAATATTCAATCTTGGATTCCAAGGTTTTTTTCACGATTTGCAGAGAGTACTGTTGGGTAACTTGGGCAGTTGGTGATTAGCTTTGAGTTACAGGGTTTGGATAATCCATAGCTGTTTAGGAGGGCGAGAACCGAGTCTGCTTTTCTGCTACAATTGCTATATATCACCTCCTCACATGAACAGTGATATGTGAGGGAAAATGCAATCCTTGGTTTTCAGCTTCAGCCCTGCTCGTTCAACTGTGAAGACAAGAGGAGATTGGGAAGTCCATGCTTGGAACCTGTTCGATCCCGAACACTTGTAAGTCATTAACCCTCCCAGAATGTTTAGCTTGTGTAGCAGAAAACTTCTTCATATAAAGTGGTCTGATAGTTCATCAATAACATGTCTCTTTCCCATTATTGGAAACTCATCTCTTAGGTTTAATTCAAATGCCACAGAACAACCGTCTCTCACAATAGATTATCTCATGAACAGATGTGGGTTAACCCAAGAATCTGCTCTTAAAACCTCCCAAAGGATTAATATCAAATCCACCACAAAAGCAGATTCGGTTCTCGCACTCCTAAACAGCTATGGATTACCCAAACCCTGTATCTCAAAGTTAATCACCAACTACCCAACAGTACTCTCTGCGAATCCTAAGAAAACCTTGGAACCCAAGATTGAATATTTCTCTAATATAGGGATTTCAGGCCCCGACCTGGCAAGGATCATCTCTAAGGACCCAACCATACTAGCGAATGCCAGTTTGAGAAACAAAATTATTCCTTCAATGGAGTTCCTTAGGAGTTTCCTTCACGATGGTAAGAGTATTGCTCTGGCCTTGAGTCGGTTGAGGTGGAATCGGGGGTTTCAAAGAATGATGGAACCTAATATTGAGATCTTGAGAAATCAGGGAGTGTCGGAATCTGGGATTTCAAAACTAATTATACTATGTCCTCAATTACTTACATGGAAACAACCTCAATTTAATGATGTTGTCCTGCAAGCCAAGGAAATGGGATGTGATCCCTCAAGGATGATGTTTATCTATGCTGTCCGCACGCTGTCACAGATGAGTAAGACTACGTTGGAAGCGAAACTGGAGGTTTATAGGAGTTTTGGATGGTCGGAGGATGAGATTCTGTGCATGTTCAGAAAACAACCATATTGTCTGGCTCGCTCAGAGAAAATTCTTAGGATGCAATTGGATTTCTTCATAAACAAACTGAGTTGGACTGCAGCTGAAGTTGCCAAGATCCCAGTTATTTTAAATTTCAGCTTGGAGAAGAGAAATGTTCCAAGGTGTTCTGTTATTCAAGTTCTTCTCTCCCAGGGTCTAATGAAGAAACAAAGTATTGGTTCTGCACTGCTAATGAATGATGCGAGGTTTTTGGAAAACTTTGTTAGGAAATATCACCAGGAGCTACCTCAGCTGTTGCAGGAGTACAAACGTAACATGGAATGACTTGGGAACTGGGATTGATGATTTGTAGAATTTATTCTTACAATTTGACACGTATTTACATTTTTTGTACTTGATGATACTCAGGCAATGTAAACGTCTAGGTTATTTACTTGCTTTCTCTATTTACAGGCCACATTCTCTTCAATTGATATTAAAGCTCCATTTTGTTACCCAAAAAAAAGAAGATATTAAGGCTCCATTTTATTTCCGTGTAAAATTTTACATGTAAAACTTTCATTTATAGAAAACTTTACATGTAAAATTTTAGATGTTGAAAATTTTCCTTATTTTTTTTTTGGTAGAAGGTAAAATATCATTGTAAGATTTTCCAATGCTTGTTTGTCATTTATTTAATATGTTGTAATTATTCAAAATGTCATTTTAATCAAACTTGAATCATCCTGTCCCTACCATATGGTTGTGAGAACCATGTATGGATATGGCCACATGGGGTCCATACATATAATGGCAATATGTCATCCATCTAAGGGAATAAAGGGTGACTTCAAGATGTTGAAAATTTTACGAGGGAAGATTTTATGGTGTGTAAAATTTTCCAGTGCCCCTGTTGCCTTAGTTATCTCCCAGTTACTTCTCTCCTCTATCCCTCTCCTGGCCTTGATCCGAGCTTCTCCCACCCCCCCATCCCTTCCTGCCACACCCCATGCCAATTGTACTACATGGATGCCCTTCCCCAATGGCCTCTTTTCTTCCACTTCAGCTTGGAATTGTCCTATGTTACTGCCCCCCCCCCCCCCGGCGGCTCTTTAGCACAAGGTTGTTTGGTTCAAGAGCCACATACCCTGCTACAGCTTTACAGTCTGGAGAGCCCTCACCCATTGTCTCCCCACCCAATCCTCCCTCATCCACAGACAGGTCCCCGTCCCCCCCAGTTGTGCTCTTTGTTGGAATGGTATAGAGCACACAGACCACTTCTTCTTCTCCTGTCCCTTTTCAACCTTCATTTGGAAGCTAGCCCTAGACACTTGCTGGCCCCGTTCTAGATGATGTCTCCCCTTCTCTAGGGAGTGGCTCTGGATTGACATGACTTTCTTTGGTAGATCTCCTTGTGATATTACTGGGAAGCTTATTTTTGTGTCCTACTATCTCTCACCTCTGGATGGAGTGAAATTTTCGGAGATGGACCTCCAACTCTCGGTCTCTTGACATGATTTGGAAAGCCAACTTCTTCGATAACAGTTCCAAGCTGCACTTGATTCCCCCTTGTACTGTGTTTGACACCCCAAGGAATAGGCGTATTATTGTTTCCTGGGGGCTGGAGTTTACATTTTACTTTCTCCCATCATTCAGGTTCATCCAAAAAAATAAAAATGAAATTTCCACGGCCACGTTGTTATTTCCACGTATGGGTCAGTCTAAAATGAACACAACAACATAGGAATTAGCGAATAGATTCTCAATTTTGACTCCTTTAGTGGAAGTAAGTTCTCACTTGACATTCAGCCTGAGCATGATTTACCTTTTGTTGGGAGAAGAGTCATTCTAAAATTTACTGCTTTCTCATATTGGCAAGTTGGTTACTTGTGTTAGATCTTTGTTGAGGAAGATAGTATCAAGTAGTAAAGAAGAGATATAATGTGTGCTGTCCGATTGTGTTCTGATTTGGCAATTATGTTATGCTAGTCAATGATTTTTATTGAGAACAGGTGAGGTTATGCTTGTTATTTTCTTGCAACCTAATGTTTTATGTGTTGGGGGTGGTTTTATGGAAGAGTTAGTTATATTTTGTTATTGAGATCTTTGAAGACAGTAAAACAGCTGTCGAATATAAGCCTCAGCCCTTGACGGCTTACACGTCCTTATTATGATATTACAATTGGTCATTGCAAAAAGCATTGAATATGTTGTATCAGAAGCAGAAGAAGTGTTAAGCTTGAGTGAACATCAGATATTTTTGTAGTTTCTTAGAAATGCAGTGTTAGTAGTTTTTGTAATACAACCTACTAAAATTCTGAATTTTTTTTCAATGAAGTTTAAGAAAAATCTTTAACACCTTGCTTGATCATTTTGGTTTATGGATTCTTATATACACATTGCTTGGCTTTGTCCATTTTTTCATGAGCTACTTACATGATACCGGTATCAATCATTACTGGATAAATTATCAAATTTTTTTTTTATCTTCTATGGAACTCATGACCTTAAGTGAGATGATATCATCACTACATTTACATAATTTAAAAAAGAAATGTTGACAATCTCTTTGGATAGAGGACAGTGAAAATTTTATAATGGTCATTAAGGAATGCGAAGGATTCTTTTTTTCTAACAAAGTATATGGTCACCCCCAAAAGATTTTGGAATACATCCTGCCAATATCCAAGGCAAGAATCCTGATGAGGTGATCATGCACATAGTTGTCACTGCGTCTAGGTGACACTAGGCGTTGGAGGGGGCTAGGTGCAAGGCGACCAAGGCGCTCTCCTAGGCGACGCCTTGACAACTATGATCATGCATGTTAAACATCAAGTTGACTGCAAGGGATTTATGCGAATGCAGATGGCTGGGAAATATCTTCCTGGCATGTTATTGTGCATTTGCTTCATTGTGTCTCTAAATAATCCTCTTGTTCTTTGGAAACCAGTTTGAGAAGAGAGACTCATAGCTCGGTGAACCAATTTGGCTTTATGTTAGCTAGATCCATGACAGAAGCTATCTACTTAGTGGAGGCTTATGGAACGATATAGAGATAGCAAGAAGGATCTCCATATGGTCTTTATAGACGTGGAAAAAGCCTATGACCAAGTCCCTAAAGATTTAATCCGATATGTTCTAGTGAAGAGAGAGGTGTCGAGTGAATATGTGGATGTAATTAAAAATATGTATGAGGGCGTGGTGACTAGTGTGAGATCTGTGGGAGGTCAGGGCAAAGAATTCCCAATTATGATTGGGTTACATCAGGGATCAGCGTTAAGCCCTTACCTTTTTACGCTTATTATGGACAACCTAACCAAGAGCATTCAAGACAAGGTCCCATGGTGCATGCTCTTCGCAGATGATATCGTTTTGGTGGATGAGACAAAAGCAGGGATTAATGCTAAGTTAGAGCTATAGAGATCAACTTTGGAATCGGGAGGCTTTAAGATTAGTAGAACAAAGACGGAGTATATGATATGTAATTTTAGTCACACTATGACGAATATTGATATGGTGCAAATTGAGGAAAGAGAGATCCCGCAGAGTGATCATTTTAGATATCTAGGGTCAATCATAAGTAAATAAGGTGACATAGAGGATGATGTCTCATTGAGAATTAAAGTTGGATGGATGAAGTAGAGAGGTGCGTCCGGAGTGTTGTCTGATTGTCGTATTCTTTTAAAGCTTACAGGAAAGTTCTATAGGACTGGTGTACGACCGGCTATGATGTATGGGGTAGAATGTTGGGTAGTTAAGAAGTGTCATATTGATAAGCTATATGTAGCAAAGATGAGGATGTTAAGATGGATGTGTGAAAAAAAAAGAAGGAAGGATAAAGTATGGAATGAACGTATTAGAGCGGACTTGGGAGTCGCCTGATCAATGTCAAGCTCCGAGAGAGTCGTTTAAGGTGGTATGGTCATATTCAATAGAGGCCTAGGGACATCCCAGTAAGGAGGAGTGATATGATTCCGATTGGGGATGCTCTAGATGATCCAGAGAAGTATTGAAGGTTAGTTGGAAAATTGAATTACTTGACTGTGGCTCGACATGATATTGCCTTTCCAGTCAGCATTGTGAGTCATTTTTTGTCTTCTCCTCAGACATCTCATTGGGATGTTATTATTTGAATTCTAAGATAGCTCAAGAAGGCTTTGCTATATTCTGATCATGGACATGGAAGAATTGAGGGCTTCTCAAATGTCGATTGGGCTGAATCTCCTACTGATAGAAGATCAACTACAGGTTATTGCACTTTTATTGGAGGGAATCTTGTGTCGTGGAAGAGCAAGAAACAGAGTGTAGTGGCTAGATCCAATGCAGAGTCAAGAGTATCGAGCCATGGCACATGTAACATACGAGTTGATTTGGGTAAAGCAGTTGTTGGCTGAATTTGGGTTTGAAGATCCCTCTCCCATGCAATTCACATTACATCAAATCCAGTGTTTCATGAGAGGACGAAACACATTAAGGTAGACTGCCATTTTGTTAGTGAAAAGTTACAACAAAGGATTATTTCTTCAAACCATGTTTGAACAAGAGAACAACTTGCAGATGTGTTTACAAAGTCTTTGGGAAGGGGGAGGATTAATTATATTTGTAACAAGTTGGGCACTATTGATATCTATGCTCCAGTTTGAGGGAGAGTGTTAGATGTTATCAAGTTGAGGGGGAGGGAGTCGGGATTAACGCCTGGCGCTAATCTCGACTCTCCCGCCTCCCCTTCTCTTTTTTTATTTTATGTTTTGATATTACTTTTTACCCTTTGTGTTAGGTCAGCCCTAGTGTTGGTTATGTAATTGATTTTGGGGAGTCACATCTCAACAGTTGTGACTCCCAAAGTTGCAGCAACCTCTAGCGCCTCTCTCTCCTTCTTCTCTTTCACTTCTTTATTCTTAACGGATCTTACTTCTTGGGTATTAAGCTTGGGTTTTCAAAATATGAGTATTTCTTTGCTGCCTTTCATTGAGGTTTATTTGTTATCCAGTTTGGATGTCTTGTAATGGACAAGTTTTTGAAAAAGTCCAATTTCATCCAGTGAAAATAATGTCCAAGTTCATTTATCTGTTGAGAATAGTGTTTCCAACGAATCTCCCAAGTAACCCACACCAGGCAATTCATCCTTTGAAAATAGTTTTGAAATTCAGCCATTGTGCATTGAACTCAGTCTGTTGAATATAGTTTTCCCAACAAACCTCCCAATTAACCTACCCTAGGCAATTGAGGCTGGTAGATGGAAAAAGCTTTGGGCTTCTCCTCCTGTAGAGTGGATGAATCTCAACGTCATGGCTCTCTCTACCCAAAACAAGACAAGCTGGGTTTGGCTAGATACGTTGAAATGATGAAGGTTCAATTGTTTTTGCAGAATTTCAATTTGAACTTGCTGGATAATGGTCACCCCAAAGAATGGAATTTAGGGCTTTCTCAAGCATCTCAAGGAAACAAGCAATCTGAAAGTTGGTCTTGAAGGACACTTGAATCAGTTGCAGCAAGTTGAGTTCCATGGCTAGTCAAGGGAACTGTTCTCTACATGTTGATGGCAGAACTTATTTAAACCACTCATCTGTTATCATATCTTATGTTCCTAGAACTGTTCATTTCTTCTTCAAATTTTCTATCTACACAGCATGTAGCAATAGAGTAGGTTGGCTGTGGTTAAATAACTTTCCTGTGTAGTTAGTAGAACATGCACTCTGTATGGTGAATGTACACTATGCTAGACTCTTGATAGTTAATACATTCTATGTCCTCTTCTACAATGTGCACTAAATATTTCTCAGCAATTGTCAGTCATCATCTCTATTTATCCTGAAGGGTACTTTATTTTTTAATGAAAAGTATAGTTAAGATATTTTATTAGATAGTTTTCCCATGTAATGAGAGGTGTGGGGTGTATCATTTCTTTCATCAATTATTGTTTACTGTGGCATGTGATATTTGATCAAGTTTATAGACATCTTACTAAGAATAACACAATGGAATATGATCCAAAGATAACTGAAGAGCTACTAAAAACTGCGAATGATATTTACTAACTTTAAGCATTAAGACCGATATTAGTATCCAAATCAGTATATGTCCATGTTCACCCGCCTTTGGATGTTCACGATTTGATTCAGATTGAAAGAACTAAAGGAGCCAGGGGCAGATCTAAAATGACCTTAGGAGGAGAAGTGATGAGGAAAGACATGCATAACTTTACGCCTTATATCAAGTATGACCTCGAATAGACCTGATTGGAGAGCAAGGATCCATGTAGTCAACCCCATTTAGTTGGGATAAGGCTGAGTTGTTGTGGTTGTCTACTTAAATTAATCTGATGGCTTTTTTTTTTTCTTTTTATTATCGTTATTATCATTTTTAAATGGAATGATGTGTTTGTTGTGCAAGATTGAGGCTTGGACTAAAGTTTTGCAAGCCTAATGCTTCTAATAGCAGCACCTATCCTAAAGCTGGCAGAATGACACTCAGGTGCTTGAGTTTCCACTTCTGCAAAAATCTTTATGTACTGTTCTCAATATTTTACTTTAGTTGGTTGATATGGATTAGGGTTGGATCATTTGAACCTTCAACCGAAAATGCATTACAGTCCATGGTTTTCTTTTTAGTAATATTGTAGGCTGTATAGTTCAGTTGGTCAGTCAAATTGTTCAGGATCCAAGTCTGGTCTGTTATTTATTTTTTGAAACATTAACTGCAAGAGTACTTCATGTCGATTGAAAGATCGCCTTTCTGAGCTATGTTTGTTAACCTGTGACAGATCCGATGAAATCTGGTTTTGACAGTAAGATCAAAACATTAACTGCAAGAGTACTTCATTTTCGATTGAAAGATTGCCTTTTTGAGCTATGTTTGTTAGCCTGTGACAGATCCGATGAAATCTGGTTTTGAGAGTAAGATCAAAACAGTAACTGCAAGAGTACTTCATGTTCGATTGAAAGATCGCCTTTTTGAGCTATGTTTGTTAACCTGTGATGGATCCAATGAAATTCAGTTTTGACACAGTAAGACCTGCTACCTCCAAGTTTTTTCTTATAGCTTAGCAAATCGCAACCTCGTCTTCAAGACGGATCAAAATTGAAGTGCACAATCTCTATATTTTTCCCAATTCATATTGGATGTAGTAGGATCAGTTGAATCAAACCATACATCTTATATGGTCAGGAGAAAATGGGTTAAATACCAATTTTTGTATAAAACATTAAATGGAGAAAAATGAGCAAATTTGCTAGACAACAAGTCTATTTTGGAATCCATGGAAAGCACAGATACATACCACAAGGCAAGTCAAATGCAGTTGAGATTTTATCGACAATTAGACCTCAAGATCCCTAATTCATACTTCAAGCATCATGAATTCATGAAAAGATATAGGATCCGGCTCCTCTCCAATGACCTGATCGACCTCTCTCAATCTGAACACAACGCAAGGGCAAAATGACTGCCCTACCCCTTTGCGGGTGGGATCCACCCTTGCTTGTGTTTGGAAGGAGGGTGGGAGGGAGGGAGGTTAGGTTGTTGGAGAGGAGCCGGATCCTATATATAATCAAATTTAAGTCTGAAGTTAGTCTACATCATTCCCTACGCATTCAACAATTGGAATTAAACTATGAATAAAATATGATACGACTGATTCTGGATTGTTTTAGTGCTCGGTATCGGATAAGGTATTAGTCACCTATAAAACTGATACGATACCAATATAGTGCAATAGTTCCACATCGGTCCCATAAGGGATTGGATGTGGGCATATATGATATTGGGTTCCCTCCCCTTGTAGACCGGTTTATGAGGGTGAGTTCTTCCAATCGTAACATTGGTGCTTTCATTGACCCGTCCTTTGCGGTTGGCTACTCGGGAGGGGCGACTTGGTGTCAGAGTGCGAGTCACTAGAAAAGGGCTACTTGCTGCCAGGAAAGGCTCCTGGAGCAGAGTGGGGCCGTCTAGAAAGGGCTACCTGATCCGGAGTGGGCCAACTAGGACGTCGGCCGTTAAAGGGTCGGATAATGTTATGTGCAATAGTCCCACGTCTGTCCCATAAGGGATTGGATGTGGGCATACATGATATTGGGTTCCCTCCCCTTGTAGACCGGTTTATGAGGGTGAGTTCTTCCAATCGTAACATTTGGTCCCGTTGTATTGGTATCGGTACAGATTGTTTTGTTTATTGTTTACCCTTGTCCGTACCGTTTCACCGATACATTACCAACACCTCAAGGCTCAAACCATGGATTCATGCCTTCACCAAAAAAAAAAAACCATGGATTCATGCCAAAATGAAACCCTAGAACCGCTGATTTTTAAGAGCTGAGGACCGATTCTAGGAATCAATTCCGCCCGTTTTTAAAACGTTACTCTCGATCATGAAAAAGCACTCCCATTGTTTCACACTTTGACCATGAAAAGTAACCATAACCACTGACGAATGACAATGGCTACGGCCTTGCTCGTTCCACTGAGAAGACGATAAGAGATTGGGAAGTCCATGCTTGTTGCTTGGAACCTGTTCGATCACGAACCCATGTAAGTCATTAACCCTCTCAGAATGTTTAGCTTTTGTAGCAGAAAACTTCTTCATATGAAGTGTTCTGGTAGTTCATCAACAACATGTCTCCTTCCCATTATTGGAAACTCATCTCTTAGGTTTAATTCAAATGCCACAGAACAACCGTCTCTCACTGTAGATTATCTCATAAACAGATGTGGGTTAACCCAAGAATCTGCTCTTAAAACCTCCCATAGGTTTAATATCAAATCCACCACAAAAGCAGACTCGGTTCTCGCCCTTCTCAACAGCTATGGATTACCCAAACCCTGTATCTCAGAGGTAATCCGCAGGAACCCTACAGTACTCTCTGTGGATCTTAAGAAAACCTTGGAACCCAAGATTGAGTTTTTCTCTAATATGGGGATTTCAGGCCCCGACCTTGCAAGGATCTTGTATAGAGGCCCAAGCATACTAACGGACGCCAGTTTGAGAAACGAAATTATCCCTTCCATTGAATTCCTTAAGAGTTTCCTTCACAATGGTAAGAATATTGCTGCGGCCATGAGTCGGTTGAGGTGGACAATGGGGTTTCAAAGAGTAATGGAGTGTAACATTGAGTTCTTGCGAAATCAAGGGGTGCCGGATTCTGGGATTTCGAAACTAATTCTACTATGTCCTCGAGCACTTAATTGGAAACAACCTCGGGTTAATGAGGTTGTCCTGCAAGCCAATGAAATGGGGTGTAACTCCTCGAGTTTGATATTTATCTAAGCTTTCCGCACACTGGCGCAGATGAATAAGACTACGTTGGAAGCGAAACTGGAGGTTTTTAGGAGTTTTGGATGGTCGGAGGATGAGATTCTCTGCTTGTTCAGAAAACAACCCTAGTGTTTTTCTCGCGCAGAGACAATTCTTAGGATGCGATTGGATTTCTTCATGAACAAACTGAGTTTGACTGCAGCGGAAATTGCCAAGAACCCAGTCATTTTGCTTCTTAGCATGGAGAAGAGAACTGTTCCAAGGTATTCTGTTCTTCAAGTTCTTCTCTCCAAGGGTCTGATGAAGAAACAAAGCATTGGTTCTGCGCTGAAAATGAGTGAAGATAAGTTCTTGGAAAACTTTGTTGGGAAGTATCACCAGGAGCTACCTCAGCTGTTGAATGAGTACAAACGTAACATGGAATGACTTGGGAACTGAGATTGATGATTTGTACTTACAATTTTGACAGGTATTTGCATTTTTGTGCTTGATGATATTTATTTTCTTTCTGTGTCTACAGCTAACGTTCATTTTGTTTCTGTGTACAATTTTGCAAGTCAAAATTTCATTTGGAATGCTTTACATGTAAAATTTTAGATGTAGAAAAATTTCCAATGTTTGTTTATAGGAGTCATATGATGTAAAATATCGTTGTATGATTTTCCAATGTTTGTTTGCCATTTATTTAACATGGTGTAATTATTCAAAATAATTATACAAAACATCATTTTAATCAATTTTGAATTATCCAGTCCCTACTGTATGGTTGGGACTTATGAGAACCATGTATGGGTATGGTCACATGGGACCCATACATACATGGGCTGTATGTCTTCCACTAAGGCAACAAAGGGTGACTTCAAGCTGTTAAAATTTTTACAAGGGAAGATATTATGGTCAAATTGCATGTGAAATTTTCCAAGGCCCAATAGGCCGTTGTGTTCACGTATGGATCTTCCATAATGAACACAACAACGTAGGAGTTAGCGAGTAGATTCTCCATTTCGAATCTTTTACTGGAAATAAGCTCTCATATTGGTAAGTTGGTTACTTGTGTTAGATCTTTGTTGAGGAAGATAGTATCAGGTAGTAATTAAGAAGAGATACAATGTGTGCTGTCTGATTGTTTTGTAATTGCTTTACATTTCATTGAGGGGGGGGGGGGGTTTACTTCTGAGGTGATTCCAGTCTTAAGGAACAAAATTTGTTGTAATCTAGGTAATGGTAGGAAGGTTGACATATGGAATGAGAATAACACTTGGATGGCTGGATTTCCTCCCTCCCATCTTTTTGACTATCTTATGTTTCTGGTGAATGGGATTTATATAAGTTATAATCTATTTTCCCAAAAGATGTAGTTTGAGAAATTTTTAGAAATTCAACCCTCAAGTTCATAATTGCAAGAAGTTCCATTTGCCCCTTTTCCTAGGTCAGATTTCCAACTTTTTTGGGTTCTCCCAATCAACCCACACTAGGCAATTCATCCTTTGAAAATAGTTTTGAAATTCAACCATTATGCATTGAACTCAGTTTGTTGAAAAGAGTTTTCCCAGCAAACCTCCCAATTAACCTACCCTAGGCAATTGAGGCTGGTAAATGGAAAAAGCTTTGGCCTTCTCCTCTTGGAGAGTGGATGAATCTCAATGTCATGGCTCTCTCTACCCAAAACAAGACAAGCTGGTGATGTAGATCACAAGTCCATATGTACCCACAGGAACAAGCCCCAAAATCAGCCCAGCAAGGTTGTGGATTTGACTGCAGTGAGAAGCAACCTGGTCTGATGATGTGGCAAGCTTTTGTTGGTTTGATGGGGCATCACCTAAGGCAGCCTCAGCTCAGAGTGAAGCATGAAGAAGTTAAAACACCAAAACACTGTTCACGGTACTGTTCACGTGAACAGTGTCATAGCCCATATTTGCCTTGTGTGGGGATGCTTTTTAGAAGATCTTGTGGGCCCATCAAGTGGAGAAAGATTCTCTGTAATGCTGCCATAGTTTAGTTTCTATTTTCAGTTTTAGAAAGTATATTAGGTGGCTTCCAATTTCAGTTTGTTTTTATTTTTGTTTCTATAAAGCCTTAGTAGTTTCTATTTTCAGCTAGTTTCTATTTTTCATTAGTTGCTATTTTCCTACCTTCTATTTTGGTTTTAGGAAGTTTATATTTTCTACCTTCTATTTTGTAAGCTTGCCTAAGCTATTAATAGGCCCCCTATTGTAAGGAAGGATCAGATTTGGAGAATAGAATTTGTGGCCAAGCTTGCCATCGGTTATGGTAGAAATTCCATGTTTCAACAGCTGGGATAGTTATGGGTGAGAGACCCAGGCTGAGAGAGCCATCCCCCTACCCCCTTTCTTCTATCCTCTCTATATCCCCTTCTTCTTCTTATCTTCTTTTTTTTTTTTTTTTTTTTTTTTTTTTTTTTTTTTCTTCTTTCATACGTAAACAGGAAAGAAAAAAAAAAGCAATAAAAGTTTCATTTATTCAATTTGTTCATCCTTATTGTGTTGATCCTGGCTGCAATCGATCTCCTGCTGGTTTCCCTGGTTCGAGTTCGACTTTTGCATTAGTTGGGTTTGGCTATATACGTCGAAATGATGAAGGTTCAATTGCTTTTTCAGAATTTCAATATGAACTCGCTGGATAATGGTCACCCAAAGAATGGAATTTAGGGCTTTCTCAAGCATCTCAAGGAAACAAGCAATCTGAAAGTTGACCATCATACATTGTGGGGACAGATCTTGAAGGACTCTTGAATCAGTTGCAGCAAGTTGAGTTCCATGGCTGGTCAAGGGAACTGCTCTCTACATGTTGATGGCAGAACTTGTTTAAACCACTCATCTGTTATCATATCTTATGTTCCTAGAACTGTTCATTACTTCTTCAAATTTTCTATCTACACAGCATGTAGCACTAGAGTAGCTTGGCTGTGGTTAAATAACTTTCCTGAGTGGTTAATAGAACATGCAGTCTGTATGGTGAATGTACACTATGTTGGACTCTTGATAGTTAATACATTCTAGAGCAATTTACATGTACCTCCCCTGTAGTTTGGTCTAATTACAAGCGACCCCCCATTGTTTGAACAATTACATTTACCTCCCTTGGACTATGGTGGGGCTTACAAGTAACCCCAGTCCATTAAGTTGAAACCGTTAGTTGAAACAAAAAATTCATAAATGACCATATTATCCTTCATTATTGTAGTTTTATCCTTTTACTATTTTACCCTTACATTACAAAACCCAAACCCATCTCCTCAATGTTCCATCGTTCCAACCTCATCTTCCATCTCATCTCTCTCTTCTCCAGCGACTTGCATAAATCAACCTGTCTTCTCCGGCAATCTACGAGGAGTAATCTCTCCAAACCGGTGTATTCATTCTGAAACCCAGTCTCTCCCCTTTAAAGAATATTTTCTTTCACACCTTGGGAGTAAGGTTTGAGCGTCGTCCCTATTCATAAGCACCTCTGCACAACATTTTTATGCTGCTATCTCCAACAGAATCCCTAAGCTGTACAAGAAATTTGAAGATGATATGATGTTTGTGAAGTCAATGAACGAGATTCCCAGGTGGGACCGGCAGCAGGGGTAGGGGGTGAAGTTGCAGGAAGAAGAGAAAGAAGAAAGAAGGGGCAAAGTTTGTGATGTCTTCCTTCCTCTTCCACTCATAACCACCATGGATTCTCTGAAGAAAAACTTCTGTTGAAACTTCAAATTCCAAATAAAGTAAAAGTTCGATCCAAATCAAAAGCTATCAAAAAGTGCAAATCTTTTCTGTTTTTGCCCAAACAAAAAAAAAAAAAAAAAAAAACCTTAGTGCAGCAGACTCTCTCTCTCTCTAACCTCCATGACCTTGGCGTGATTTTTTGGTGATTCTTGCACTCTCCAGTGATTGATGGCAGGCACAGGTATGTTCAATTGGATTTTGAATGTCTTAATGGTTCTCTTCAATTCTTTTTTCTCTTTTGATTAGATTAGTTCTCTTTCAAATGGACTGAGAGGGTGAAATTTTTCCTTTTTAGGGGTTGCAGGAAGAAGAAGAAGAAGAAGAAGAAGAAGAAAGAAGAGGCAAAGTTGTCTTTTACATTTCAAAACTAACACCATCAGCCTTCATGGGTGCGGAGGTAATTGTTCAAACAACGGAGGGTTTCTTGTAATTGGAACAAACTACAGGGGAGGTACATGTAAATTTTCTCTACATTCTATGCCCTCTTCTACAAAGTGCACTACATATTCCTCAGCAATTGTCAGTCATCATATCTATTTGTCATCAGGGTACTTTATTTTTTAATGAAAAGTATAGCTAAGATATTGTATTAGATATAGTTGTCCCATGTAATGAGAGGTGTGGGATGTGAACATTTCTTTCATCAATTTTAGTTTACTGTGGCAATGTGATATTTGATCAAGTTTATAAACACCTTACTAAGAAGAACACAATGGAATCTGATCTGAAGTTAACTGAAGAGATACTAAAGAATGCAAATGATATTTACTAAATTTAAGCATTAAGATCAATGTATAATATCTTAAATCAGTATATTTCTGCCTAAATTAATCTGAAGACTTTTCTATTCTTTTTTCTTTTATTATTATTTTGTTACTATCATTTGTGAATGGAATGATGTGTTTGGTGTAAAATTGAGGCTTGGACTAAGTTTAGTGACCTATTATGCTTCTAATAAGTAATAGCAGCAGCTATCCTAAGCTAGCAGAAAGATACTCAGGTGCTTGAGTCTGCAGTTTTGCAAAAATCTTATCTCAATCCACAGGTTTAAAATTTGATGATTAACTTAAACACTTCAATTAGTAGGAACTCTCTTATTATAAAGCATTTTTTATCAACACAGGAGCCTTGGTTCTTCATTCTTTATTTCGCCGTTCAATGAAAGCTTAAAATCATTATGGACTGCTCTTGATATTTTGCTTTAGCCCTCTTGCGCTGTCAAGGTTACTCTTTCATTTACTCTATGCTTTAGGCATCGAGGAACTTTTTTTTTTTTTTTTGGGCGAATAAATATTCATTACCAAAGAAGAGAAAACCATTTAGGAAACCATTCCCATCATCGTGGAATCTTTTTTTTTTTTTTTCCAATTCATATTGGATGTAGTAGGATCAGTTTGTTTCAAGGCGAGATTGGTTGTAAAGGATACATCTAGAAAGAGGGTATCGACTATGATGAGACATTCGCACCAGTAGAGATGATTAAATCCATTCAGATTCTATTATTAATTGTTATATACTATGATTATGAGATCTGACAGATGGATGTACAGACTGCTTTCCTTTACGAATATCTTAATGAGGTCATATACATGGATCAGCCAGAGGGTTATGCTTCTCCAGAGGAGGTAAACAAGGTATCAAAGCTGAATTATCCGTTTTGATCAAGCTATCAAAGAATTTGAGTTTAAGCAGAACATTGATGAACCATGCGTGTATAAGGAAATTTGTGGGGGTACCGTCTGTTTCTTTGTCCTATATGTGGATGATATATTTCTCATTGGAAATGATGTTGAGTTACTTTCATCTGTAAAGATGTAGTGATCCAAAACGTTCTCAATGAAAGATCTGGGTGAAACTAATTACATCCTAGGAATTAAGCTTGTGAGAGATCACAAGAAAATGATGTTGAGATTGTTACAATCTACCTACATTGACAAAGTGCTTAACAGGTTTAACATACAGGATTCTAAGAGAGGTAATGTGCCTCTCAGACATGGAATCGATCTTTTCAAGTTACAATGCCCTCAAACTTCTGAGGATGTTGAGGCTATGGAAAGAGTTTCCTATGTGGGAGATTATTGGGATATCCACGCATAAGGCAGAAAAAAATAATCTCATATTGGATATGAATGGGATGTGGGTGGATTAATAGGTACTTGGGCACCTTCTCCTTAACGGCTAGCTTTTGAGGATGAGACTCAAGTCCCTAATATAGTTGAATCATACATCTTACATAGTCCAAAAAAAAATGGGTTAATATAAAACAACATTCACATGAGAAAATGGGAAAAATTTTGGGATCAATTTTGCTAAAACATGTCCATTTTGGAATCCATAAAAGACAGATTAATGAGATTGTATTGACAATTGGATACTTCAAGCATCAATCTATGCAAAGGCAACCATCAAGATAAGAACTTCAAAAATCTGGTATATATATAAAATTGAATTTAAAATCAATTGGAATTGCCTCATCAACTTCATATCGCATGATCCATGAAATTCATAGAAGACAAGTCATTAAGAAAGATTTTTATGCAGCGGACAGAAAATAGAGCAGATAATTTTTTGATTCATTATCTGTTCCATTTCTTGGGTAGGTCCATTTCCCCAAGTTTCTCAAATAAGGGGTGGTGGAAATGACCACCCTACCCTTGCCCAATCACACTGTCAGGGTGGGGTCCACCTTCCTCTATTAGAGACGCTTACGGAAATGGAGCGGACAAGAAATGGTGCAGATAATTTTCCGATTTCCCTTCACTCACCCTAAATGGGTATTCCTTCACAGTGGGTTATGATGATGGTGAAATTAATTTAATAAAGAGAGAGAGAATATTTTGGACATTAAGAATAGATTATTGAAATGGTTTGCAACTCGGATTGCCCACTTCTACGTGACTGATAGAATTTGAATACTGCCATTTGCGTCTCAGCTGCCTTTGAAATATGCTTTAATTTTATGATTTTCTTCCAGTTCCTCTAATAGGGGGAGTGGACACCACTTGGGCAATGTTTTCGGGTTACGGATAGGGTGATAATTTTTAACAGGGAATTGGAAAGGATAACGATTCCGACAGTTGGCAAGTTGGACGAAAGGAGGACACATTTGGTTATAAAGTGGAGTACAATCAATAAACCTTCTTCACTCCGGTTCCAACCAAGCATCTTGCTAAAATGTTTTTTATTTTAGTACTTTTTCATTTCATTTTATTTTAATTTACAAAAGAATTTTTTATTTCACTTAATTGTCCTCACTTCTAACCAAACGGTGCTAAAATGAAACAACACTAGTGTTGTTGGTTTTGAATAAGGGTGTCAATCGGGCAGTTCGGTTAGGTTTTTATGGTTTCGATGTGAGTTTCAAAGAAACCAAAACCGAACCAATAATAACTCTTTTGTTTCAGTTCGGTTTAAAATCTGGGGGCTGGTTTTGGGTAGGGAATGGGTAGAATTTTTAGGGTTTGGGGGGTTGGTTTTTGTATTCAGCTCGGTTCGATCCTATTGAGCTGCCCAATTGGTGGTCCATTGGTTTAACCTGAACTGAACCAAAACCGAATTGTGTTATAAGTTCTAACCCATAAACCGAAGACAAACCAACAAGGTCTCGGTTTGATTGAGATCAGGTTCAAATGGGTTGGGCCGGGCCAGTTTTACCAGTTCCGTTTAGGTTTTGACACCCTTACTTCTGAGCTATATAATAACTATAAAATTCTACAAGAATTTTGCAAACCTGAAGACCGATTCCCGTGTTGGATTCAACTAAAATGTTAGGTTTTAAGAAAAGAATCCGGAATTGGATTGGTGAATCGGCCCAATTGGGTGGCCGTGATTAACCTCGATTCTGGCCAATTCATTCAAGAAGCCCAAGAATCGCAGAAGTTTCAAACCTGAAGACCGATTCCCGGGTTCTAGGGATCATTTCCGGTCTGTGTTTAAGAACTTAACTCGATCATGGAAAGCTCTTCCTATATTTGTTAGTAAACCATAATCACCAACAATTGCTACAAGTTAAAAGTTCAGATCCTTTGGTTTTCAGCTTCGACCCTGCTCATCCCACTGAGAAGACGAGAGGAAATTGGGAAATCCATGCTTGGAACCTGTTCGATCCCGAACCCTTGTAAGTCATTAACTCTCTCAGAATGTTTAGCTTCTGTAGCAGAAAACTTCTTCATATAAAGTGGTCTGGTAGTTCATCAACATTTCTCTTTCCCATTGGAAACTCATCTCTTAGGTTTAGTTCAAATGCCACAGAACAATCGTCTCTCACTGTAGATTATCTCATAAACAGATGTGGGTTAACCCAAGAATCTGCTCTTAAAACCTCCCAAAGAATTAATATCAAATCCACCACAAAAGCAGACTCGGTTCTCGCCCTCCTCAACAGCTATGGATTACCCAAATCCTCTATCTCAAAGATAATTAGCCAATACCCAAGAGTACTCTGTGCAGATCCTAAGAAAATCTTGGAACCCAAGATTGAATATTTCTCTAGTATGGGGATTTCAGGCCCTGACCTTGTAAAAATCTTGGATAGAGACCCGAACATACTAGCAGGTGTCAGTTTGAGAAACCAAATTATTCCTTCCATGGAGTTCCTTAAGAGTTTCCTTCATGATGGTAAGAATATTGCTGTGGCCTTGCGTCGGTTGAGGTGGATTAGTGGGATACCAAGTGTAATGAAACCTAATATTGATATCTTGCGAAATCAGGGGGTGCCGGAATCTGGGATTTTGAAAATAATTATACTATGCCCTCAATTACTTATGTTGAAACAACCTCGGTTTAATGAGGCTGTCCTGCAAGCCAAGGAAATGGGGTTTGAACCCTCGAGTTTGATGTTTATCCATGCCTTCCGCACGCTGACACAGATGAATGCTACGTTGGAAGCTAAAATGGAGGTTTTTAGGAGTTTTGGATGGTCGGAGGATGAGATTCTATGCGTGTTCAGAAAACAACCCTATTGTTTGACTCGCGCAGAGACAATTCTTAGGATGCGATTGGATTTCTTCATGAACAAACTGAGTTTGACTGCAGCGGAAATTGCCAAGAACCCAGTCATTTTGCTTCTTAGCATGGAGAAGAGAACTGTTCCAAGGTGTTCTGTTCTTCAAGTTCTTCTCTCCAAGGGTCTGATGAAGAAACAAAGCATTAGTTCTGCGCTGATAATGAATGAAGATAAGTTCTTGAAAAACTTTGTTAGGAAGTATAACCAGGAGCTACCTGAGCTGTTGAAGGAGTACAAACGTAGCATGGGATGACCTGGGAACTGGGATTGATGATTTGTAGAATTTGTTTCTTACTATTTTGACAGGTATTTGCATTTTTGTACTTGATGATATTTATTTTCTTTCTCTGTCTACAGCTAACATTCATTTTGTTTATGTGTACAATTTTGCAAGTAAAACTTTCATTTGGAATACATTACATGTAAAATTTTTTAAAGGTAAAATTTTAGATGTAGAAAAATTTTGAATGTTTGTTTATAGGAGTCATATGATGTAAAATATCGTTGTATGCTTTTCCAATGTTTGTTTGCCATTTATTTAACATGGTGTAATTAAATAATTATAATTATACAAAACATTATTTTAATCAAATTTGAAATATCGAGTCCCTACTGTATGGTTGTGACTTGCGAGAACCATGTATGGGTATGGTCACATGGGACCCATAGATACATGGGCTGTATGTCTTCCACTAAGGCAACAAAGGGTGACTTCAAGCTGTTAAATTTTTTACAAAGGAAGATATTATGGTCAAATTGCATGTGAAATTTTCCAAGGCCCAATAGGCCGTTGTGTTCACGTGTGTATCTGTCCATAATGAACACAACAACGTAGGAGTTAGTGAGTAGATTCTCCATTTCAACTCTTTTACTGGAAATAAGCTCTCAGTTGACATTCAACTTGAGCATGGGTTACCTATTGCTGGGAGAAGAGTCATTCCAAAATACTGGTTTCTCATAGTGGCAAGTTGGTTACTTGTGTTTGATCTTTGTTGAGGATGACAGTATCAAGTAGTAAAGAACGATATAATGTGTGTTGTCCGATTGCTTCTGATTGGCAATTATGTCATGCAAGTCAATGATTTTTATTGAGACCAGGTGGAGTTTTGCTCTTATTTTCTTGCAACCTAATGTTTTATGTTCTGGGGTGGTATGTGGACGAGTTGGTTAGAGTCTGTTATTGATATCTTTGAGGACAGTAAAACAGCTGTATAATCTAAGTCGCAGCCCTTGAGGACTTACGCGTCCTTATTATGGCATTTAAGAATGGTCATTGCAAAAAGCAGACAATATGTTGTATTAGAAGCGGTAGAAGTGTTAATAATGTAGAAGGGGTTCACAAAGAACCACTCTACAGTAGGATCATTAATAGTTGCAGCAGATCATCAATAATGGAAGCAAATCAGAATTAGAAGGTATAGACCAAAATAGAAGGTAACAAATGCTAGGCAATCCAGCCAGCAGTTTGGTGTCAAACTATGATCAAATGGAGCAGGGGCTGGGTAGGTCTTGTGCTCCAAATCTCAGCCAGTTCTGATGGCTAACAAGGGAGATATGAAGGGAATCCCAAAATAGAAGGTTAGGACAGATCTCCCAAACCAGTGGAATTTAGAACACCAAACTTGGGATCGAGTGTAGCCCTTGATTGTGTGATTCTGCTCTCTAATCCTCTGCTGAGTATGAGCCTTGGTTGTAGAGATATTAGCACTTGAAGTTTGCTGGATAATCTGGGCAGAAACTGGAATCGCTGGAGGACTGCAACCCTCTATTGATGGGAGGCAGTAGCAGCAATTCACAAGGATGATTAGTGGCTGATTAGGTCTTCAAGAGTGTAGCACAGTAGCAGGTTGGAGTGTCTCAGCATCAGCAACAGCAAAGGAGACCGAGTAGGGTAGGATGAGAAGTTAGGAGAAGAAGATAAAGGGGGATAAGGAGATTTGGCTCTCTCAGCCCTTCGGGTTTCAGCTCTCAACAGCCCGTCATGTCACACACTTGGACAGGAAACCTGCTCAAAGCAATGTTAGTAGAGGGCAATAGCTTGCCTCTCAAGTTACAAAGAAATAGAAACTAACTTTGACAATGTTCTAAAATTTGAAACTAGGAAATAGAAACTAAACTAAGAATTAGAAACATAGCATGACAAGGTTTCTATAAATAGAAACTATGAAATTAGAAACAAATAACTATTAAAATAGAAACTAAACTAAACTCCTAAAGTGGAGTGCATCTCTGAGTCTTGTCGCGACGACATCCTGCTTTGTGCCCCTTAATGGTACGAGAAACTTCTTTTGCACCTTGTCCTCCTTGAGGTGAACGATCCATACTTCGCTTTTGAGAGGGATTCCATTCCCTTCTGGGTTCATGTTCAGAACATCCCTCCCTCCTGCTATAATGCTGGAGCCATCTGTTAGGCTATTTCCTGTGTTGGACAGGCTATTGATTTCCAGCTCAACCCAGTAGAACTTGGTCTTCCGGTGGATTCTGCAATAGTCAAGGTCCTGTTAAAAAAGAAATGCTTCATCTGCGTCTCCTCTAAAATCAGAGACGCCCATGGTGTAAGTGTCCCTGTCCTTATTCGTTATGAACTGTTCTTGCTTTGCTTCTGTTGTGGCCGTATTTTTCATGATATGGCGGTTTGCCCTTTTTTGCGAGGATCCCCTAATCCCCAGCTTCCCCCCTTGGGCTTCTACAGTGTGGCCTTAATGACCCCGCTTATGGTGAACTTCCCGCAAGGCATAGTAGGAGACACTCTCCCAATTTCTACAGGATCCCCCTCATCCACTGAGATGGATATCTCCCCTCTACCAACTGTTACTGTTGCTGCTCCCCCTGGATCAATGTTACATGAACCACCCGAGGCTACCTCAGTCGCCATGGCTGTTGCGGATGAATATGTTCCCCCTCTGGTCTCTGACTGATCTTTCAATATTGGTGATTTCCTTCTTCCTGAGCTAGATGGAGCGTTCTGTTGCCCCCCGCCCTCACTGTTTTCAATACCTGAAGATCTTTAATAGTCCCAGATGCACCCAGTCTCGGTAACCATGCACTCTTACTCAACCCTTACCTTTTCTGCATCTACCCCTCGGACTTTCCCCTTTCCTGGGCCTTTACAACCCCATGCATGCACTTCCCATAATTCTATCCTATATGGTCTGTTTCCTCCATACAATTTCTCTGATTGTCCCAATATCCTTCCTGGTGATAGTTCTGGTCTGGTGCAGCCCAATCTATTTTTTGGTAACCCAAGTTTGAACCCTTGTTCGAAGAAAAGGAAATGTTTCACCCCTGTTAGGCCTACCCCTGTGATCTCAAATTTCCATCTCCATCGAACACGCAGCACAGCACATCTCAGGGAGACTAATAAGAGACACTAATTAAGACAGAAACGAAAAGCAGCAGCACAGAGAGACTAATTAAGACAGACATGAAAAGGTGTTCATCTCCCATCGAACAAATAACGATTTTTTGAGGTGTTCTTTCTGTGCTGGGAGTAGGGGTGGAGAGAGAGAAAGCGTGTGTTGTTTAAACAGCGTTAGGAGTGCAGGGCAAGAGTGGGGGGATGGTAGGGGCAGGGGTGGAGAGGAGGACGGCGGCAGGGGTGGCGTGAAGTTCAGGGGGTAGGGGTGGGTTTTAGGAAGGAGGAGGAGGGTAAGTTGGTCATTTAACTTCGTAGTTTTCAGTTGAATAACTCTAAAGGGTAGTTCGGACATTTATGATTTTTTTAATCCATGACATCATCACTAATCGGTGACTAACGGACAGGGGCTAGTTGTAAGAAATCTTAAAATGCAGGGGTTGTTCAAGTAATTGTTTGAAAAGTTGAAGAAGAAGAAGAGGAGAAGGAGGAGGAGGGTAAGTTGGTCATTTAACTTCCTAATTTTCAGTTGAATAACTCTAAAGGGTAGTTTGGACATGTATGATTTTTTTAACCCATGGCGTCATCTCTAAACGGTGACTGACTAACGGACAGGGGTTAGTTGTAAGAAATCTTAAAATGCAGGGGGTGTTCAAGTAATTGTTTGAAAAGTTGGGGTGATCAGGCAATCGGGCCATAGTATCATGGGGTGTACAAATAATTTTCCCTTTTTTTATTTCCTAAACTGCCCTCCCCTTTTAATCTAATTCTAATTTCCCTTATTTTCGTTTTATTCCAAGTATACCCCCCTCTTTTACGGTTCCTTTATGTTTCCAATTTTTAAATTTTTTTTTATGTCCATAATACCCCCCGTCTTTCTCTCTCATTTCCTTTTTCTCCTTTAATTTTATTAGTTTCCAAGTTTACCCTCCCCACCCATTGTTACACCATCCTTCTTTTCTTCTCTTTCAATCCACTACCCCAATGAGTCCTGAACAGTGGACCAGAATACTTCAACAAAATGATGAAGCCATAAGAATTCTTCAAGCAAACCATGAATGGTTGAAGACTGAATTAAAGATCCAACAACATGACAAAGCCATAGGAGTAGCAAACCATGAATTGTTGAAGGTTGAGTTAAAGTTCCATGATCAGATTTCGACCTAGGCAATTGAAGATCACAATGAAATCGACGGTCTGATCGAAGAATTGAAATTCCATGATCAGATTTTGACCCAAGCAGTTGAAGATCACAATGAAATCAACAGTCCGATCGAAGAATTGAAATTCCATGATCAGATTTCAATCTAGGCAATGACGTTGGCCGATGAACATCAAGAAATCGTGGCGTTTGATCGTTTAGTTGATCCATTTGAATATGTGCTTTCCCATGGTTACTTCAATCAAGAATTTCGGCTCGTGGATTTTATACAAGTTGGACATGAACTGATAGTTGACCTCAATTTCACGATTTTGATTCTCTTGTTCTACAAAACTCGTGGACGAGTTTTTTTGAACTTCGGGAGAATTGGATGCAGGAGAATCTTGGACCGGGCCGACCCAACTGGTGCATTACCTTAGACCGACCCAAATCCATTTGCATATCTAGATGGGGATGAATTGGATCCAAATATGGTATTATTCTTGTAGATATTTAGGATTTTATTATTTATTTTATTGGGATAACTATGTAAGGAGATCTTTTAATTTGGGTAGGATTCATAGGATGAGTTTTAGCAAGTTATAAATTATCTATTTTTTGTTAAGAGTCCTAGAGTAGTTGTTTCCTGTTTTTTTTTTGAAGTCTTATTTTTCTTATTTATATGGTTGTAACCAACGTGTTGGGGAGATTATTGAAGAACGAATTGAGTTTGTGGCTGTGTGCGTGTGCACTCTTCTCCTTCTTCCCCCTCCCCCCTTATTCATCTTACGGTTTCTTCTCTTTCCCCCCCTGCAATTCTGATTTCTTCCTGGATTCTCTTTCTTCCTTCCCCCCCCCTTTCTTCTTCTTCTCACGGTTTCTTCTCTTCTCCCCCCCCCCCCCTATAATCTGATTTCTTCCAAGAGTCCCTCTTCTCCTTCCCAGCCCCCCATTAGATAAAGTAAGGAATGAGCATATTAGAGCTGACTTGGGATTTGCCCCGATCAATGACAACCTCCAAGAGAGTTATTTGAGGTGATATGGTCACGTTCAACGGAGGCCTAGAGACGTCCTAGTAAGGAGGAGTGATATATCTCGGTTGAAAGAGCTAAAAAAGCTAGGGGCAGGCCTAAAATGACCATAGGAGAAGTTGTGAGGAAGGACATGCATAGTCTAAGACTTGTAACACGTATGACCTCGGATAGAACCCATTGGAGGGCAAGGATCCATGTAGCAGACCCCATTTACCTGAGATTCTCCTGACTTACTGGGTTGTGCCTCTTTCCTCTTACTTTCATCTTTCTTCTCTCTTTTTTCTTTTGTACGTTCCATCTTTCATTTGTCATTTCCTCTTTCCATTTCTTCATCCCTCCCCTTTTTTTTTTTTTTTAAAGACCTCTGTTTTCCCTACTTCGATTTGTTTGGATCCATGTAACCGACCCCATTAAGTTGGGAAAAGGCTGAGTTTGTTGTTGGCTCTTGTGATTTAGAGAAGAGGAAGATGATTTATTTGATAATGTCTAGTTTGAAATAAATCCTACCCTATCTGTTGACAGAAAAGAGGTCCTTAGATTTTAGCTGAATGTTTTGCAATGTATTCATAAGCTGTCACTTCATCTGGCCAAGGCTATTGAGATGTGGCCCTGAGCTGTTCCATTGAGATGGTGATGCATGTGCAGGCTGAATATTTAACAGCAAGCTTTGCAGTACATTGGTAACATCTAGCTACCAAACTGATTCTCATTAATCAACAAAAGAAAGTTGTTCTTGGCAATAGCCAAATCAGTATTATTGAAAGAGAGTGAACATCATCTTCTCCAATGTATCTCTCATGACCAGAAAAAACATTGGAGATCTACTTTACCCATCTAATCTCACACATCATCTTCAGCTTGCACTAGTTCAGCTTATCCTAACTCCCACATTACTTGGTTTAACTTCAAATTCTTGTGATCAAGGTGATAAACTGAAAAAATGGCATTCTTCAGTTTCCCTAGCAAATGAATTAGAAAAATTGACCGAGGAAATTTCTGCAACTACCTGAACTAAACATGAATATGGTCAGCCTGCCACAAACAGTGACGGTTTTCAAGTCCATATCATGGGGAGATGTTTCTGGCAAGGTACCATTTTACTGCAAGTAAATTCCTCAACCATCGCACATCCAAAGAGAACAAGAAATTATGACACTGTTAGAGATTGCTGATTTTGGTGATTAGCAAGAGTAAGTGATTTTTAATATCTGATCTGAAGATAACTGAAGAGCTACTAAAGAGTGCAAATGATATTTACTGAATTTAATTAAGATCAGTGTATAATATCTTAATCAGTGTATGTCTGCTGAAAATGAATCTGAAGACTTTTTATTCTTTTTGCTTTTAATATTATTGTTATTATCATTTTTAAATGAAATGATGTGTTTGTTGCTTATAATAGCAGCAGCAGCTATATCCTAAAGCTGGCAGAATGACACTTAGGTGCTTGAGTCTCCATTTTGCACAAATTTTCTCTCTATTCACAGGTTAAGAATTTGATGATTAACTTACACTTGGAGGGGCAGGCCTTGGTGCAACAGTAATATTGCTCCATTGTGACCAAGTGGTCATGGGTTCGAATCTGGAAACAGCCTCCTTTATGTAAAAGCAGGGGTAACGAACCTTTTTTTTTTTTTTTTGGGGGGGGGGGGTACCAGGTTGATTGGACTATGGTTGGATCATTTGAACGAGGTCTAGTCTGTTATTTATTTTCGGTAACATTAACTGCAAGAGTACTTGAGGTAGATTGAAAATTTGCTTTTTGGGTTATGTTTGGAGTGTCAAGAAAAGAAAAGAAAAATTGTGAAAAAGAAGAGAGAGAGAGAGAGAGAGAGAGAGAGAGTTTATTTTATTTTTCTTTTCCATTCACTTCATTTCGTGCGTATTTTTGAGTAATTTTCCTAGACCATATGTACATTTTGAAATCCATAGAAGGCAAGTCATCAAGAAAAACCTATCTTTGGGGTGGTTTTCCTCAACTCACCGACTGTGAGTTATGTTTGGAACTTGATCGCACTAGAGTGGCCTCATTAGGTACATTTTTTGGTAGTAGGTAGTCCTTTCTTGATGGCTTTCACTCTATTTTAGGTAGTCCTTTCTATGGCGTGGTGTCCGACTCTAATACCAAATGTTAAATACTTAACTGATATGCCAAAAATTTCAGAGCTGATGGAATGCGTTAAATCAAGCTCTCTAACCTATCCCATATTAGGCTGGACCAATCTACTGTCCATACACTTGATTGGGCCCCATTAGACACATAATAGGTTATGGTGACGGTGGATTTGATGTAAGAATGAAGGAGAGAGATATTTTGGACATTAAGAAGAGATCATCGAAATGATTTGCCACTTAGATAGCCCTCTTCCAAGTGACTGACATAAGTTGAATACTACCTTTTGCTTCCCAACTGCCTCTGAAATATGCTATAATTTTATGATTTTCATCCTCTCATCATTCAGGTCCAATTACAAATTGAGCTATAGTTATCTTCACTTCACTTCCAAGTAACCTAACACCCTTTTAAAAAATTTTCTTTTATTTTTTCATTTCATTTTACTTCAATTTACCAATAAATAAATTAGTTCACTTAATTATCCTTACTTCTAACCAAATGGTGCTAAAGTAAAACAACATTTGTGTTGGTGCTGAGCAATAGAACCATAAAATTCTACAAGAATTCTGCAAAAAACTAAAAGTGTTTCTGCGATTCTTTGGATTCATTTTCTAACCTTCCCAAAACAATAAATAGATCATATTTGTATTCAACTACATACAAGGTTTCAAGAATCCCGAATTGGATTGGTGAATCGGCCCATTTGGATGGCCATGTTCGTACTCGATTCTGGTCAATTCAATACAGTCGATTCATATCTAGAAACCCCAGAAACGCTGAAATTCTGAATCTGAAGGCCGATTCCCAGGTTATTGAGACCTATTCTGGACCATGTTTTAAAACATTTATGGGAAAAAGAATTCGGTCTCTATGAGTTTATCTCTCTCCTCCCCATATGAAAAGACATCTATACCCCCCTTATTTTGAGGTGGAGAGAGATAGACACATGGGAGTGCTGGCGTAGGCCACACTCTTGGACAGAAAACTATTTTACATATGGTGTTCTTTGCCCAAGAGCGCAGGTTGCGCCCAGACACATGGGATGGGATAGGTGCATTATTTTAGTCATTCATGGGGGCAAGGCGGTCTTTTCACCCATCCTCATGTGTCTGGCGCAGGATACGCACTCAGTGCAGAGAATAACATGTGAGGGATAATGCGATGGGTGGGGTCGAGAAGTTGCAGGGGTGAGCGATTGATCGCAACAAAAGTGGGGTTGCGGGGAAGGAATAGAGAGAGGGGAGACGGGGAGTGTGGGGCAAGTTGGTGGGAATGGGTTGAGGGGGGGTAGCAGCGGGTGGGTATCACCTACAATTCTGACACCCTCCAATTCCCTACAATCCCTCACATGGGAGTGAAATGACCACTTACCCACTGCCTTGGGAAGTGTGTCCAGGCAGTGGGTAAGTGGTCATTTCAGCTCCCATGTGAGGCATTGTAGGGGAATTGAAGGGTGTCAGAATTGTAGGAGATAAAAATTCAAATGCAACAGGGAGTGGGATTGGTAAAGGTTGCAAGAAGAAGGAGGACAAAGGGGGGGAGGCAATGATGTGGGTTCTGCAACTCCTATTAGGTTTTTCTATTAAAAAATAGAAAAAAAGAAGGCTGCCTGGTCGTACCCCCTACAGCCAGACACAATTGTAAAATTGAAAAAAAAACAAAAAAAAAATATTCGGATTAACAAAAATCCGGTTTTCGTAGTCAGATACAATATGTAAAACATTGGATACCTATATATCATTTTGTCAAAAAGTTAGGTACTTGGATGCAATTTGCCCTCTTTAAAATTTTGGTGAAAATGTTTGAAAACGTTTGCTACCATGTGATTATACTCGATCATGGAAAGCACTTCCAAAACGTCTTATAGTTGTTAGTAAACTCTAACCAGTAACAATTGCTGCAAATTAAAGATTCAAATCCTTGGTTTTCAGCTTCAGCCTTGCTCATCCCACTTCGAAGACGATAGGAGATTGGGAAGTCCATGCTTGGAACCTGTTCGATTCCGAACCCTTGTAAGTCATTAACCCTCCCAGAATGTTTAGCTTCTGTAGCAGAAAACTTCTTCATGTAAAGTGGTCTGATAGTTCATCAACAACATGTCTCCTTCCCATTATTGGAAACTCATCTCTTAGGTTTAGTTCAAATGCCACAGAACAATCGTCTCTCACGGTAGATTATCTCATAAACAAGTGTGGGTTAACCCAAGAATCTGCTCTTAAAGCCTCCCAGAGGATTAATATCAAATCCACGTCAAAAGCAGACTCGGTTCTTGCCCTCTTAATCAGCTATGGATTACCCAAACCCTATATCTCAAAGCTAATTAGCAAGGACCCAACGGTACTCTCTGCGGATCCTAAGAAAATCTTGGTACCCAAGATTGAATTTTTCTCTAATATGGGTATTTCAGGCCCCAACCTTGCAAAGATCTTCTATAGAGACACAAGCATTCTAGGGAGTGCCAATTTGAGAAACCAAATTATTTCCATGGAGTTCCTTAAGAGTTTCCTTCATGATGATAAGAATATTGCTGTGGCCTTGAGTCGGTTGAGGTGGACTACGGGGATTCAAAGTGCAATGGAACCTAATATTGAGATCTTGCGAAATCAGGGGGTGCCGGAATCTGGCATTTCGAAACTAATTAGACTCCGCCCTCAATTACTTACTTGGAAACAACCTCAGTTTAATGAGGTTGTCCTACAAGCCAAGGAAATGGGGTGTGACCCTTCGAGTTTGATGTTTATCCATGCCATCCGCACGCTGTCACAGATGAATAAGGCTACCTTGGAAGCAAAACGGGAGGTTTATAGGAGTTTTGGATGGTCGGAGGATGAGATTCTCTGTATGTTCAGGAAACAACCCAATTGTTTGGCTCGGTCAGAGAAAATTCTTAGGATGCGATTGGATTTCTTCATGAACAAATTGAGTTGGACTGCAGAGGAAGTTGCCAAGAACCCAGTCATTTTGCTTCTTAGCATGGAGAAGAGAACTGTTCCAAGGTATTCTGTTATTCAAGTTCTTCTCTCCCAGGGTCTGATGAAGAAAGAAAGCATTAGTTCTGCGCTAAAATTGAGTGAAGATAAGTTCTTGGAAAACTTTGTTGGGAAGTATCACCAGGAGCTACCTCAGCTGTTGAATGAGTACAAACGTAACAGGGAATGACTTGGGAACTGGGATTGATGATTTGTAGAATTTGTTCTTACAATTTTGACAGGTATTTACTTGCTTTCTCTGTCTACAGGGCACATTATCTTCAATTGATATTAAGGTTGCATTTTATTTCCTTGTAAATTTTACATGTAAGACTTTTGTTAGAAAGTAATTTTTTTTTAAAAAAAAATTTAGATGTTGAAAATTTTCCATTGTTTGTTTATTGTAGGTAAATTATGATGTAAAATATTATTGTAAAAATTTCCAATGCGTGTTTGCCATTTATTTAACATGGTATATTCAAAATAATTATACATCATTTTAATCAAATTTGAATTATCCAGTCCCTACCTTATGGTTGTGAGAACCATGTATGGGTATTGCCACATAGATACATGGGCAATATGTCATCCATCTAAGGCAACAAAGGGTGACTTCAAGATGTGGAAAATTTTGCAACAGAAGATTTTACAGTCAAATTTGCGTGTAAAAATTTCCAAGGCCACATTGTTGTGTTCATGTATGGATCAGTCCAAAATGAACAGAACAACTTGGGAGTTGGTGAATATATTCTCCATTTCGACTCCTTTAGTGGAAGTAAGTTCTCATTTGACATGACACCTGAGCATGGGTTACCTATTGTTGGCCTGTTGGGAGAAGAGTCATTTTAGAATTTACTGCTTTCTCATATTGGCAAGTCGGTTACTTGTGTAAGATCTTTGTTGAGGATCAGGTGGTAAAGAATAGATATAATGTGTATTGTCCGATCGTTTTCTGATTGGAAATTATATCATGCAAGTCAATGATTTTTATCGAGACCAGATGGGGTTTTGCTTCTAATTTTCTTGCAACCTAATGTTTTATGTTCTGGGGTGGTTATGTGGACGAGTTAGTTATATTCTGTTATTGAGATCTGAATCAGTACCAAAACAATCAATAGAGATATGAACAGGAAAAGCGAAGGGAGAAGAAGAATGAGAATGGAGAATATATCATGAGAGGAAAAAACCCAAACTCACGGTTGAATAGAATCGAACTCTTCTGTGAGCAGTATACTCAATTATATAAAACTGAAATAAAAAGTAGAAAGACAAGTATACCTCCCATTAGTATAAACTAGGATTAAATTACCCTTACAACTTAAACATAAAAGCAACCACACCCCTAACTATCCATGCAACATAACAATGGACAGAATTAAAAACTAATCTCGACGCTCCACCCTCAAGCTGGAGCATATACATCACCCATGCCTAGCTTGAAACAACCATCACGAAAGGCTAAATGAAACAAGGCTTTTTCTTATCACAACATCTCGTACAAACTGACAGTCCACTTCAATGTGTTTTGTTCACTCATGGAAGACTGGGTTACCAGCAAGGCAGCAATATAGATAGCAACTTGATTATCACAAAATATATTTATAGGTCTTGTAATAGGAAAACCAAGTTCTTCAAGCAGTGATTTCAGCCTCATTAACTCAAGTAGAGTATGAGCCATAGTTCTATACTCAGACCATAGTTGTCACGTCGTCATGGCGATCCAAGTCGGTGGAGGGCTGTGTAATCGATATATCGACATGTCGCCCGCCATGGCGATCATGGCGACCATGTTTTATTTTTTATTTTCCCTATTTTTAATGTCATTTAGTATGCTATAATATATACCCTATAACATCAAAAATCAACATGAAAGTGTACTACTATGGTTTAATTCATGAAAGTGTAATATCCATTAGTGTATATGAAAATATGAAATCATGGATTAGCCTATCAAATATAAAATACTTTGATATTAACACTAAACATGATATAAAACACTGTTGTTGGTGTTGCTTTACCAAACAAAAAAAATACAACAGCCGTGTGTATTTGGCTGTCACATGAAAAAATTACCAATACCCCCCCACTCTGTCTCTGTGTGTGTGTGTGCAAGGGAAGAAGAAAGAAAGAAAGAAAAAAAAAAACCCTCTCTATGACTGTGTGCAAGCCTGCAAGGCAAGAAGAAGAAAAAAGAAAAAAGAAAAAACCCCTCTGTGACTTTGTGCAAGCCTGCAAGGCCTGTGACTAACTGAATATTACCTATAAAAAAAAAAGGAGAAGAGGAGTCGCCGGAAGTGAAGAAGACGAAGAAGTGAGAAGAAGAACTGGAGTAGTGAGAAGAAGAACTGTAAAAGCAATGGGAGGAGAAGAAGAAGAAGAAGAAGAACTGAAGGAGTGAGAAACCCCCTCTCTGTTTCTCGCTGGAGTCGCTGTGTGTGTGTGTGTGTGTGTGCGTGAGTGAGTGAGAAGAAGAAGAAGAACTGAAGGAGAGAGTTGCCACCAAGCCCAACTCAAGATCAGTCCAGCTCAAGCCCAACTATTTCGTGGACTCCTTGGAACAGTCTAAGTCTGGCCCGACAAGGACTAGCATTTTCTTGTGTCTTTTCATTTTCCTAGGCTAGTATTTACTCTTACTATGTGTCTTTTCAATTTCCTAGGTGGAGTTGTGAGGTTGTTCATGCTCCTAGGTATTAGTTATTAGTCAATAAGAGTCTTTTAGTTTTTCTAAGTCACTTTCTTGGTTGTAGTTCCCTATGTCCTTAGGTTGTTATCTATGTCTTGGTTTTAGTTTCTAGGTGTTGGGAATTCCATTTGACTTTGGAATTCCAATAGTCTCATAATTGCAAATTCATGTACCCAAGAGATTATTTAGCCTCTTTCTTCTCTATATATTGAAATTGTGGAGGCTGTTTTAGCAGCTAGAAATTTTTTAGTAGCAAAAATTTCCTCAAGGGATTGGGAGTTATTTTCTTCACCAGACATGGCTTTGATACCAATTTGGTGCAGACCTAAAAGGGCTACAAGCCATGTCTGGTGAAGAAAATAACTCCCAATCCCTTGTGGAAATTTCTGCTACTATGAAACAAATGCTTGACTCCATGCAAGCAATGTCAGCTCCGGAATGCAAACCTAAAAGGATTACAAGCCAAGATTGATTCTGGTTTGTTTGAGGTTAGAGAAAGAAGGCTATGGATGGGGTTTTATGGGCAGAAAAGGGTTGCAAATGAAAGAAGGGTGCAGGGACAGATTATAGGATACTTTGATGAACTTACTTGATGATATGGTTGCTGTGATTGATGGTCTAAACATGAAATGGTAGAAGGGATAGATAGATCAGACAAGTAGAATCCCACTAGTGTCCCAGCCGTGGGAGTCCCACCTTGGCCCACTGTAGGAGTCTCACCTAAGCATACTTGAGTTCCACAAGTAGTCTCACAAGAGAGTAGAGTTTTTTTTTATTATCTTTTTTATTTTCTAGCTGCTGAAACAGCCTCCACGATTTCAATATATAGAGAAGGAAGAGGCTAAATAACCTCTTGGATACATGAATTTGCAATAATGAGACTGTTGGAATTCCAAAGTCAAATGGAATTCTCAACACCTAGAAACTAAAACCAAGACATAGGGAACTACAACCAAGAAAGTGACTTAGAAAAACTAAAAGATTCTTAATGACTAATAACTAATACCTGAGAGCATGAACAACCTCATAACTCCACCTAGGAAACTGAAAAGACACATAGTAAGAGTAACTACTAGCCTAGGAAAATGAAAAGACACTAGAAAATGCTAGTCCTTGTGGTGCCAGACTTAGATTGTTCCAAGGAGTCCACGAAATTGCTGGGCTTGAGCTGGACTGATCTTGAACCTGCTGGAACTGGTCTGAACTTGAACCTGGGCTGGACTTGAACCAGCCGGATGCTTTGCATCACATTAGGTAGAATAACATGCGAGGGATGGTGAGTTTTTGAAAGGGAGGAAAACAAGTTAGACTTACCAGTCATGTGATTTGAGGCACCAGATTCAATAATCCAAGATTGAGGAGATGAGGCAGTAAAAAGGGTAGTGTTACCTGAATGGGCAAGTATAGTAGTAGAAGAGGAAGTGGATGACTAAAGCTGCTAAAAACGCTTAAGTAATTGAGTTACCAGAGCATAATGGGACAAGGATCCTGATGAATTCACTCCAGATGAGGTACTAGCTTTAGAGTTAGTAGGGCTTTTGTTGTACCCACCGATACTTAGCCCAACATTTATCCACAATATGATTAGGCTTGCCACAATATGAGCACTGTCGAACAGATTGATCAATTTGCTGGCCACCATGCCCACCTGTGCCACATCCTTGTCCTCCCCCTGAACCACAACCTCTACTAGGAAAACTAGAACCATGACCATGGCCAACTTTACCAGTAACAAATGCAGTGCTTGGAAGAAGATGATGAGTCAACTCTGGAATGAGAAAGAGAGACGATACGTTGAATACGACAGAAAGCATCATTCACAGAAGGCACCTTTTCACCAGCAAGTAGCTAGTCTTTAACTAGTTGCAAATCCGAATTCAACCCGGACAAGAACTTTGCAACTTGAAACTCAGCCCTCTATGTCTTCACCAGCTCTAAATCAGTGGTGAGTGGTTGATGAACATTGAGTTCCTCTCACATCCCCTTGAGGGCACCATAATATTCATCAACAGACTGATCTCCTTGTTTGAACCTGAAGATTTTCTTATATAAATCATAGACACGAGCCATATTCTTATCCTGAGAGAAGCTTTCCTTCAAAGCATCCCATACTCCCATAGCTGTAGTGTGGAACATCATATTGGCAACAATTGTTTGTTCCATACTATTCCATAACCACATGAGAAGTGTGTCATTTTCACGCATCCAATTCTTATAGTCTGTATAAATGGTGGCTGGAGGAGATGAAGTCAAATACTTTTCCCTTTAGCATTAATATACATTTTAACAGATTGAGCCCGAAGTAAGTAATTTGAAGCTCCATTGAGCTAATTGTAGTAATCTAGACATTAACACTATCCGTAGGAAGTGTTTAGAGTCACCCATATTCACAAAAAATAACAAGGGCAGCAGCAACACTATAGAGGAACCAACCAAATATGGTCACAGATGAATATAGATAATCAGTAACCAGTGAAGAAGTCACAATCAACGCAAAACCAGCAGCAGTGTATCACCTTGAGATCATAAACTAATGATCTATTGAAGGAGAGACAAAAGAACCATAGAGTGCCAATACCACAAAGAATAATCAACAACCAGGGCAAGAGAAAATCTGCAGCAACAAATCAGGGCCTCAAATAAGGTCAATATCTTGGTCGAGTGGAATTTTTGGGCCTCGAAACCAAGGTTTCAAATTGGCCTGGAGAAAGTACCAAATTTCGAACGAGATTTGGTCAAAACCTTGCATATCTCGGTTTATTTTTTGGGGCTGGCCGAAACCTGGCCCGAGACCGAGATTTAGAACCTTGCCAAAAACAGAAGTCCCAAAGTTGCAGAATTTATAAATATTCAAGATTCAATCAATTACTTTGCGGATCAGCATCAAATTTGGAGCAGTATAAGGTCTTTGGTCATGTGAACAAACCCCAAAAATTCTCAACCAACTCATGGTTAGATATGGAGAGACCTTCTATTCAATATTGCAGCAAAAGAGGCAAAAAACAAGGTTACCTCCCCTTGTAGAGATCAGCTCAAAGTAGTGTTCTTCCATATGAGTAGGATAGCCATTCTTGTAGTCACCGTCAACACCATGGGAAACCCTAGTTATCACGTATTATAAACTAGGGTTTCAGACAAAGCAATGACAGCATAGCTTACTGTAAACCGTAAGGAAGATCTTAAAAAGACCCTCAAAATGCAGGTAAGAATTGAAGCTATTGAGCGCTGAGTGCTCTAATTCCATGTAGCAGTACCAAAACAATAAACAATCAATAGAGATATGAATAGGAAAAGAGAAGGAAGAAGAAGAAGAAAAAAGAGAACGGAGAAGATATGCATGTCTTTCCTCACCACTTCTCCTATGGTCATTTTAGGCCTGCCCCTAGCTCTTTTAGCTCCTTCAGTTGGAATCATATCACTCCTCCTTATTGGGGCGTCCCTAGGCCTCTGTTGAATATAACCATACCACCTTAAACGACTCTCTCTAAGCTTGTCATTGATTGGGGCAACTCCCAAGTCTACTCTAATACGTTCATTCCATACTTTATCCTTCCTTGTTTTTCCACACATACATCTTAACATCCTCATATCTACTACACATAGCTTATCAATATGACACTTCTCAACTGCCCAACATTCTGCTCCATACATCATAGCCGGTCGTACAACAGTCCTATAGAACTTTCCTTTAAGCTTTAAAGGAATACGTTGGTCACACAACACTCCGGACGCACCTCTCCACTTCATCGATCCCACTTTGATTCTCTGTGAAACATCATCTCTATGTCACCTTCTTTATTTATGATTGACCCCAGATATCTAAAATAGTCACTTTGCGGTATCTCTCTTTCCTCAACTCGCACCATATTAGTATCCATCATAGTGTGATTAAAATTACACATCATATACTCTGTCTTCGTTCTACTAATCTTAAAGCCTCTTGTTTCCAAGATTGACCTCCAAAGCTCTAACTTAGAGTTAATCCCTTCTTTTGTCTCATCCACCAAAACAGTATCATCGGCGAAGAGCATACACCACGGGACCTCGTCTTGAATGTTCTTGGTTAGATCATCCATGATAAGCGCAAATATATAAGGGCTTAAGGCTGATCCCTGATGTATCCCAATTGTATAAAACAGAAAATGACAGTATATCATGAGAGGCAAAAACCAGAAAATGACAGTATATAAGTATATCATGAGAGGCAAAAACCAGAGCTCAGTGTAGAATAGAATAGAACTCTACCATGAGCAATATACTCAATTACATAAAACAGAAAATGACAGTACGAAGGCAAGTATACCCCCCATTAGTATACTTAGTACACGCTAGCCTCTATGCCTTTGCTTTGCCAGGACTAAACTACCCTTACAACTTAAGCATAAAAGCAGCCACACCCCAAACTACCCCTACTGACATAACAAGGGAAAGAACTAAAGACTTATATTTACACTTTCCTTCAAGCTGGAGCATATACATCAAGCTCTTTGAAGACAGTAAAACAGCTGTAGATTATCAGCCATAACCTTTGAGGACTTACACGTCCTTATTATGGCATTTAAAATTGGTCGTTGCAAAAAGCATTCAATAAGTTGTATTAAAAGCAGTAGAAATGTTAAGCTTGAGTGAACATCAAATATTTTAATATTCTTAGAAAGACAGTGGTAGTAGTTTTTGTAGTACAACCTACTAAAATTCTAGATTTTTTACCCAAAAAGGTTAAAGAAAAATCTTAAACACCTTGCTTTATCATTTTGGTTTATGGTTTCTCATATACATATTACACATTGGTTGGCCTTGTCCATTTTTATGAGCTTCTCACATGATATTTGTCAAATGTGTAAATATATATGAGGACGTACAATGATGGTAAATATGGATGGTTGCATATTTATATAACTCATGGCCTTAAAGTGAGATGATTTCATCACTACATTTACATTATTAAAAAAAATTGACAATCTCTAATGAAATTTTTATAGTCGTCAGCAAGGAATGTGAAGGATTTTTGTTTCCTGACAAAGTGAATGATCTCCTTCAAAAGATTTCAGAATACATCCAGCCAATATCCAAGGCAAGAATCCTGATGAGGTGGTCATGCGTATCTACCACAACCTGACTGCAAGGGATTTATGAAAATGCAGATGTCTGGGAAACATCTTCCTGGCATGTTATTGTGCATTTGTTTCATTGTGTCTCTAAATAATCCCCATGTTCTTCTTTGGAAACCTGTTATCATATATATGTTGGTTCAAATCCGCTATTTAGTTTGCATAGTCTTTTGAACTCTATCCACGAACAGAATCTCAGTGCAGTTCTAAATTACTTCCTCCCCTTCCTACTGCAATCTGATTGACCTAAGAGTAGGTTCAGATGCAGCCCACAGGATACGATCGCAGTGACATGTTAGGAAACCAGATTATATGAATCTTAATAACTCAAAACTCAAAATCCAGATATCTGTTTCAGAGCAAAAGCTGGTTGAATGTAGCTTATAACCTGTAGAAACAACCCTTCAAAAATCAGGAAGATCCAATGGCTGGATCTGGAGTAAAGGGCATGGACAGAAAATAGCAGCCTAGGTGATTCACAAAATAGAAAGTAATAGAAATCCCTATAACTTTAGATCAGAAAAGCTGATGGTTTTCAAATCCTGGTTGAATATAGCTGATGTAGGGGAGAGTAAACTGTCAAAATTTGAGTCCAGTTGGATGGTTGCATCTGCTGTTACTGCAGGTCTTTACTGAAGTCATGAAACCAGGGAAACAGTGTATCACAGGCTTATTTGATCAGGGAGAAAATAGGGTCAGAACTGAGATTAAAGTATGGAATATCAACAATAAGATAGCCCAGAATTCTGAGATATGAAAGCCAACTTTCAGAACCAAAATACTGCAGAAAACACACTACGCAAGTAACTTCAAAGTTCTGGAATGCAGAAAATAGAAGTTGGAATGAAGGTAGGGAAAAGGCGTTAAGAAGGAAAGAGGGGATATGACCTGGCTTTACCACCAAGGCCTATGGGAAGATTCACCACCACCCAACCTATGCTTCACCACCTAGGGTTGCTGCTGATTCACCACAGTAGCATGCTTCTCAAATAGAGGACACAAGTTGTTTTTTCAATAGCAAAAATCACGGGGAATGGTTCTCCCTACTTGTATTTATAAAATTTGAAGCATGAATAAATATTTAGTATCTCTCCTTGTGTAGGAGAGACTTGGCTAATAAGCAACTTAGAAATTAGTTACTCTGCTAACTACCACATAAAAAGAGAGAATAAAAAATAGTTACTCCTAGAAGCTATGGACTAACCACTTAAATAACTAACATAAATATAGAAAATAACTACTTAATCCCGTAGAAGACTTAAATCCCTAATATTTGGGCTCATAAAGTTGGCACATTGCAATCGAATACCAAAAATGTTAAGCCCTTGGCCCATATGTCCAGTTTGATGGCCCGGTTTGCTGCTGGCCTTCTTTTTCTTTTGAGCTGCATCACCTCCCCTCCCAAAAATAAGATGAAATAAAATAAATGAATAAAAAGTTCTTCCAGGGTACTTAATTGATTCAGATTGCTTAATTGTTTATTTATTTCCACCTGTGATACTCTATTCATGGTGCTTAATTGATTCAGATCTCTGGAGAACTGGGTTTATCGAAAATAAATAAGAAGGATAATAACCTGGTACGAATCTCATTTTCACAGGTTCTGGGAGACTTCAGTTTGCATGGGAATCTTGAATGCTGCCAGGGACTCATGTCTAGGAATTCTCATAGTACTGTAAGTCGTAAATCACATTCTTTTCCTTCTCTGTGGGGGATGATAGCAGACAAGCAGGCAAGTTGTCAATTGTTAGCTATTAAAGAAAGGTTTTCCCAGATATATAGTATGAAGCCTTACGATTGTAAGTAAATATGATAGTGTCTTTAGTTTCTTGATATTTCTTGGTTCTATCATATCATGAATTTTGATTTTTTTTGGATTTCATTCTGCATACCTTTGTAGCATTGGTGGGAGTATTTTTTTGGAGTACAGCATTTCATTAAGAAAGATTGTAATTCCCAAACTGTCTGTTGAAACTAAAATAATTCCAGAAATCATATAAAAAAGCAAGGGGGGGGGGGTTTCTTGCAAGGTAGGCAAGGTGTGAACATGGTATCAAATTTAAAGGCTGATCGAACTGGTGAGTAGCAAATTAGTATGTGAAGTTCAATAACTTACATTCTTTCTTTGATGTGCATCTCACTTGCAATTAAGTTATCTGAGAGACCTGCTCAACTGCCGGAGACTCTTAACAGGTTTTTGCGCAACTACCGGGCGCAGGTGTCCCCAAAAGCCTGTGAAGAGTCTCTGGCAGGTCGTTCTCTACTTGCTGCATTTCCTCTTCAACTTGAGCAAACCTTTCTGTGATATCCATAGTTTATCAACTGCACTAATCAAAAAATTCTTTGATCTTCTTTTAGAGTACGAAGGCTTATCGAGCCTCTATTTATAGAGTGTATAGTAATTCAGTTATGTGGCACGAATTTGATGGCAGGCATAAGCCTTGCTAGTTTTCCGCAGTTGAGTACTATCATGCCAGTGTGATGAACAAACTAACTACCTTGCTTCTGTTGGACTTCATTTTTGCATGGGTGGGCCTTTGGTGTTACCTGACATGATATGATAAAAGGTATGAATTTTAAAGGCGGAATTGGTGAATGGCAAATTAGTAAGTGAAGTTCAATAAATTAGTATGACATTTCACAAAGGAGTTTTTGGGTAGAAAATGTACATATGAAGAAGAGGGCAGTTTTGGAAACTTGTACTGTTGAAGAAGTCAGAAAGGCTATTTTTGTAAATGGCTTTGAGGACGGGCCTTGATGCAATGGTAAAGGTTGCTCCATTGTGATCAAGTGGTCACAGGTTTGAGTTTGGAAACAGCCTCTTTGTGAAAGCAGGGGTAAGGCTGCGTACACTATAACCCTCCCCAGACCCTGTAGTGGCGGGAGCCTTGTGCATTGGATACACCCTATTCTGATATTTTCAAGACAAGGAAGATGGTTTGTTTGAAATAAATCCTATTCCTTTCTGTTCAAAGAAAAGAGATTCTCAGATCATAGCTGCATATATTGCAATGTATTCATAAACTGTCATTTCATTTGGCAAATACAGTGGCAACAGCTAACTAGTTGTTCTTGGCAAAATAGCCAAACCAGTATTATTGAAGAAAAATGAACATCATCTTCTCCAATGTTTCTCCCATGACCAGAAAACATGGATGTTTGGTACAAGGGATCTTTATCCCCTCAATATGTCTGCCCCTCAATTTCCTCAATCCCATCTAATAGCGGGTGGAAATGACCACCTTAACCCTCTGCCAGAACACACTACCCAAGATGGGGTCCACCTCCTTCTATTAGAGGGAATTGAGGAAATTGACGCGCAAGCAAATTGAGGTGATATTTTTCCTTGACGTCTCAGGTTGAAAGTAGTTCTGATGTTTATATTATTTAGTCTTTAATAATATTTCATATTCATCAAAAAAGAAAAAACCTTACTATTATCTTTTGATCATCTTTTAATCATCCACCTAATTTTATGGGAGAAAGTTCTCTATGGAGAAATATATGCCCAAACACAGAGACAAGGGTGGCCTTAATGAGTGTCCCACACAACCACCCCCCCCCCCCAAATGAAATGCGGTAATGGTCACCCTGTTGATGCTGCCATGTGGGCTCCTATTGGCCCCTGCATATGTGCAGGTGCCACGCTCCTCCATAGAAAACTCTTGCCAAATTTTTATCTGGATCAAAGTTGGTTGAATAGGAAAGAAACCTTAGACGGTTCACTGCCGGCCGGCCCGGGATGATCTATGGAGTATGGTTCAAAACATTTAGACCGGATTTGATAGTGCTTTAACTTTGGACACGATCCGGTTGAGATCACTGTTTCGCATCATCAAACTTGAGAAGTCACGATCGGTTTTATCAGAAACCAATTCCAGCCATTTCTTCGCTGTCCAAAATTCAAAACCTTGGTTTTCAGCTTCAGTTCTGCTCATCCCACTGAGAAGACGAGAGGAAATTGGGAAGTCCATGCTTGGAACCTGTTCGATCCCGAACCCTTGTAAGTTATTAATCCTCCCAGAATGTTTAGCTTCTGTAGCAGAAAACTTCTTCATATAAAGTGTTCTGGTAGTTCATCAACATGTCTCCTTCCCATTATTGGAAACTCATCTCTTAGGTTTAATTCAAATGCCACAGAACAACCGTCTCTCACTGTAGATTATCTCATAAACAGATGTGGGTTAACCCAAGAATCTGCTCTTAAAGCCTCCCAAAGGATTAATATCAAATCCACCACAAAAGCAGACTCGGTTCTAGCTCTCCTAAACAGCTATGGATTACCCAAACCCTGTATCTCAAAGCTAATCAGCAACTACCCAGCATTACTCTCCGTGGATCCTAAGAAAATATTGGAACCCAAGATTGAGTTTTTCTCTAATATGGGGATTTCAGGACCCAACCTTGCAAGGATATTGTATAAAGACGCAAGCATACTAGCGACCGCCAATTTGAGAAACCAAATTATTTCCATGGAGTTCCTTAAGAGTTTCCTTCACGATGATAAGAATATTGCTGTAGCCTTGAGTCGGTTGAGGTGGACTACAGGGCTTCAAAGTGCAACGGAACCTAATATTGAGATATTGCGAAATCAGGGAGTGTCAGAATACGTCCTCAAGTACTTACTTGGAAGCAACTTCAATTTAATGAGGTTGTCCTGCAAGCCAAGGAAATGGGGTTTGACCCCTCAAGTTTGATGTTTATCCATGCTATCCGCACATTGTCACATGAAAAAGATTACTTTAAAAGCGAAATGGGAGGTTTTTAGGAGCTTTGGATGGTCAGAGGATGAGATTCTCTGCATGTTCAGGAAACAACCCAATTGTTTGACTCGCTCAGAGAAAATCCTTAGAATGCGATTGGATTTCTTCATGAACGAACATAGTTGGACTGCAGCAGAAGTTGCCCTGAGGCCAGCCGTTTTGCTTTATAGCATGGAGAAGAGAACTGTTCCAAGGTATTCCGTTATTCAATTTCTTCTCTCCCAGGGTTTGATGAAGAAACAAAGTATTAGTACTGCGTTTTCATTGAATGAAGATAAGTTCTTGGAGAACTTTGTTAGGAAGTATCACCAGGAGCTACCTCAGCTGTTGAAGGAGTACAAACGTAACATGGAATGACTTGGGAACTGGGATTGATCATTTGTAGAGTTTCTTCTTACAATTTTGACAGGTATTACATTTTTTGTACTTGAGGAAACTTGGGAATGTATACGTCTAGGTTATTTACTTGCTTTCTTTGTCTACAGGTCACATTCTCTTCAATTGATATTAAGGCTCCATTTTATTTCCATTAAATTTTACATTTGAGACTTTCATGTGGAAAACTTTACATGCAAAAATTTAGATGTTGAAAAGGTTCCGATGATTGTTTATAGGAGGTAAAATATGATATAAAATATTATCGTAAGATTTTCCAATGCTTGTTTGCCATTTATTTAACATGGTATACTTATTCAAAATAATTATGCATCATCTTAATCAAATTTGTATTATCCAGCCCCTACCATATGGTTGTGAGAACCATGTATGGATATAGCCACATGGAACCCATAGATGCATCGGCAATATGTCATCCATCTAAGGCAACAAAGGGTGACTTCAAGATGTTAGAAAATTTTATAAGGGAAGATTTTATGGTCAAATTGCGTGTAAAATTTTCCAAGATCACATTGTTGTGTTAATGTATAGATCAGTCCAAAATGAACAGAAAAACTTGAGAGTCAGTGAATAGATGCTCCATTTCAACTCATTTAGTGGAAGTAAGTTCTCAGTACTCAATTATATAAAACAGAAAATAACAGTTCAAAGACAAGTATACCCTATTAGTATAGACTAAGACTAAACTACCCTTACAGCTTAAATGTAAAAGCAACCACACCCCAAACTACCCCTACCGACATAACAACGGAAAGAACGGAAAGAACTAAAGACTAATCTTGACAGTCCCTCTCAAGCTGGAACATATACATCAAGATCTTTGAAGACAGTAAAGCAGTTGTAGAATATTGACCATAACCTTTGAGGACTTACACATCCTTATTATGGCATTCAAAATTGGTCATTGCGAAAAGCATTCAATAAGTTGTATTAAAAGCAATATATGAAATGGAACTCAATTCAGAGAGAGAGAGAGAGAAGTGAGATGATTTCATCACTACATATACATTATTTAAAAAAAAAGTTGACAATCTCTTTGATTAAAAGAGATTGAAATTTTTATAATGGTTAGCAAGGAATTTGAAGGATTTTTGTTTCCTGACAAAGTGGATGGTCACAGGCTTATTTGATCAGGGAGAAAATAGGGCCAGAACTGAGATTAAAGTAGGGAATATCAACATTAAGATAGTCCAGAATTCTGAGATATGAAAGCCAACTTTCAGAACCAAAATACTGCAGAACACACCCCACGCAAGTAACTTCAAATTACTGGAATGCATAAAATAGAAGTTGGAATGGAGGGAGGGAAAAAGGGGATAAGGAAAGAGGGGATATGACCTGACTTCACCGCCAAGGCCTATGGGAGGCTTCACCTCCTAGGGTTGCTGTTGATTCACCATAGTAGCATGTATCTCACATAGAGGACACAAGTTGGTTTTTTCAATAGCCAAAATCATGGGGAATGGTTCCCCCTACTTGTATTTATAAATTTTGAAGCATGAATACATATTCTGTAGCTCTCCATGTGTCGGAGAAACTTGGCTAATAAGCAACTTTGAAATTAGTAGATCTTCTAGAAAAGAAATCTACTAACTACTACATAGAAAGAGAGAATAAAAAATAGTAACTCCTAGAAGCTATTGACTAACCTCTTAAATATCTAACATGATAATAGAAACTAACAACTTAAATCCCTAATATTTGGGCTTATAGAATTGGCCCATTGCAATCGTATACCCAAAAAAAATTATTAAGCCCTTGGCCCATGTAACCCATTGGACACTCAAAATCAACATAGTAGTCCATTCTTGTTCCAGTTTGATGGTCAGGTTTGCTGCTTGTCGTCATGTTCTTTGGAACTGCATCACCTCCCCTCCCAAAAAAAATAAATAAATGAATAAAAAATTCTTCCAGGGAAGGGGTGATAGGGAAGCAGATATGTTTGGTGGTTATTTATTCCCACTGTGATACTCTATTCACTCATGTTTTTTCTGTTTGCAACCATAATTATTCATGGTGCTTAATTGATTCAGATCTCTGAATAACTGGATTTATCAAAAATGAATAAGAAGGGTAATAACCTAGTATGAATCCCATTTTCCCAGTTTCTGGGTGACTGCAACTTGTGTGGGGATCTTGAATGCTGCCAGGGGCTCATGTCTAGGAATTCTAATAGTACTGTAGTAGTGTAGTTGTAAATCGCGTTCTTCTCCTTCTTTGTGGGGCATGGTAGCAGACAAGCAGGTAAAAGGTCAGTTGTTAGCTGTTAAAGACAGGTTTTCCCAGGTATATAGTATGAAGCCTTAAAATTGTAGGTAAATATGATAGTCTCCTTTGTTTATTGATATATCTTGGTTCTATCATATAATGAATTTTGATTTTTGGATTTCATTCTGCATACCTTTGTAGTATTGGTGGGAGTATTTCTGGGAGCGAAGCATTTCATTAAGGCAGTGTTTGGTATGTATTTTTGGAATGCATTTCAAGTCGATTTCGCATTCTTGACTGATAAAAACAACTGTTTTTATCGCCCAAGAATGCGAAATCGACCTGGAATGAATGCATATCAAACACAGCCTATGTGTGCTATCACTCAAGACCTTTACATTGATGATATAGAAAGATTGGAATTCCCAACCTACCTGTTGAAACTGAATTGATTCCAGAAATCATATAAAAAAGCAAGGGGGTTTCTTGCAAGGTTGGCAAGGTGTGAACATGGTATTCATTGAGTTTTCTGTTGGATTTCATTTTTGGATGGGTGGGCTTTTGGTGTTACTTCACACGATTTGATAAAGGTATGCATATGATCTCACTGAGCTTATGTTCTTGTTAATTGTGCTTCAGTTGGTGCTTTAGACAGCTTAAGAGGGATATGGTTTGGCAACCACTCTCTAACTTCCTTAACATTTGTGTTTAGGAAATTATAAATCCAATTACAATATGATTCATTCTTTCTTTTTAGTGCATCTCACTTGCAATTAAGTTATCTGAGATATTTTATAGATTTTTGGTATCAAATTTAAAGGAATAATTAGTGAAGAGAAAATTAGTAAGTGAAGTTCAATAACTAAGATATTTCATAAAGGTGTTTTTCGCTAGAAAATGTGGATCTGAAGAAGAGGGCAGTTTTGGAAACTCATCCTGTTGGAGAAGTCACAAAACTATTTTTGGTAATGGCTCTGGTAGTTTGGATAAGAGGAAGATGGTTTATTTGATAATGTCAAATTTGAGATATATCCTACCCCCTCTGTTGACAGAAAAGAGGTTCTCAGATTTTAGCTGCATGGTTTGCAATGTATTCATAAGCTGTCACTTCATCTGGCCAAGGCTCCTGAGATATGGCCCTGAGTTGTTCCACAGAGATGGTGATACAAGTGCAGGTTGAATATTTTTAGCAGCAACCATTGCAGAACATTGGTAACATCTAGCTACCAAACTGATTCTCATTAATCAACAAAAGGAAGGTGTTCTTGATGATAGCTAAATCAGTATCATTGAAGAAAAGCGAACAGCATCTTCTCCAATGTTTCTCCAATGACCAGAAAACCATGGGAGATCTAGTTCACCAATCAAATCTCAACAAAATTCTTCTGATCAAGATGATGAACTGCAAAAAATGGCACTCTGTAGCTTCTCCAGTGAACCAAAAAGTAAAAATTGGACAAAGGAAATTTCTGCAACAGCCTGAAACAAACATGAATGTGGTTAGCCTACCACAAACAGTGACAGTTTCCCTGTCCATGTCATGAGGAGATGAGATGCTTCAATTCCTCAACTATTGCCCCTGAAGGGAACAAAGAAATTATGGCACTGTTAGAGGTTGCTGATTTTGATGATTAGCAAGAGAGAGAATTTTAATTTATTTTTTCTTTATTTTAGGGGTTCAATTTGTTGAAGAACGAGATTGAGAGAGAATTTGGTCCAAGGGAATGTGGCCTACCAGCCTAATGCACTAGTTTTTGTATGAATAGTGGTTAATCAAATGGTTAATTATTGTTGTCACAATGTTCTTTTATTTTTCTAAATGTCACAAAGCATTTATTCTGCCACAGAGGTTCTATCCCCTCATTCTATGCAAAAAAGATGGGTTTTTCAGAAAAATAGAAGTAAAATAATAAGGGGTTTGGTTTTCCCAGTCTATGCAGTTTAGGGGTTTTCTTGGATTACAAAAAATACCTAGGCTTTGTTTGGTATGCAATCTAGGTTGATTTTGCATTCTTCAGTGATAAAAACAACTATTTTATCATCCGAGAACGCGGAAGCGACCTAGAATGCATTTCAAATATCCATACCAAATGCTGTCCTAGTTTTGCCATGTCATGAATTAGTTGGGGCTGAATTTTATAGACGAGGGAGCTAAAGGTCCTCTGTTCACATGTCAAATTTCAGCCGGAGATAGAAAAATGGAAAAACCCAAGACTATCAAGACAATGTTTAGGCTAGAAGTTGCAGTCTACACATAGGAGGCCACATGATTTGATTTACTCTAAAATTTGATACATGGTAAATCTAGATCATTTCCTTGCCATCCAACAAATGGAAAAATGTCATACGATCTTTCCATGTAGCACAACAAATCGTTTAAACACTTTGTATTACTCTCCGAGGGAACCTTTTGATACCTTGAGAGGAAAAAAACAAGTGTTAGTGTTCATGCAAAGGAGGTTTAGGAAGTATGATTTCAAATATTAGAACTAGATCGAGGCTGATATCAATACTTGGACGATTCTGTATCGGTGGAATAGTTCTTAGTAAAGACAAAAGTTGAATTTTTAATTAAATTTAAGGACAAAATTGCCTGATATGACTGATACGTATCGATATCAATATTGTTATTGGTCCAGACTGATATGAAAATTGATACCAATATTTGGAACCATAATAGGAAACCTTTTTTTTCTTTTTATTTTTTGAAAAAAATAGTTTTCATTTCAACCTTTAGGGAGTCTGATTCCTACATGCCTATGATTAGAAACTTTTCCCACAAGCCCACTTTGAATGCTAAGAATTGCCGAATGGCATATCAAATGAGGCAAAATTTTGTGGATATCCCTTGCTCACATGCCAAGTTGCAGCATTATTAGAGTTTGCCACATGGCAAACAAAGCTTTGAAAATTTCAAGGCTATGAGAAAGTAGATAGTAGTGGAGGTGGTCATGGACATACATGGATATGCATATCAATATATTGGAGGGTATTTGAGTGAATTAGGCTCTAAAATTTGATACGTTGATAATCCATAAAATGAATTTTCTACCCAACGATCAGAATAGTCACATCATTTGTCCACATTATAACATGGGAAAAAGAACACTATTTGGTCCCTTGGCTCCTGCACTCCGCTCAAAGCCTCAGACACAAGAGCATGTGAAAATACAATCCTGTCCCCATAAAATAAATCGTATATTGATGTCCATGTGGGCGCTCTCATTAACCCTGCGCAAGCCTAGACAGTGATCTCTTGCCCTTACAATGTTTAGAGTAGACAATACATGTGGGAAAGGTTCAAACCGGCGAGTGTAGGAATTATCTTCAGTAATTGGGTGGTTGGGTCTAAAATTTGAACCAAAGGATCCAACTTGAGGTCTCCCCGCTTCCCAAAGAGGATCTCTCTTGAGATTTGAACCCGTGACCACTTGGTCATAATGGAGCAACCTTACTCTTGCACTAAGGTCCACCATCAACTTGAGGTCTTTATATCACCGAATTGGACCAAAACGGTCCAATAAACCCAAAAAGTACATGGACCAAGTTACTGAAACTCCGTCAATGACACAACCAATTACGTTTTTGCACCAATCTCTCGGAGAATCGAGTGAGAGCTTGAAGAAGGAAGCTCAGTTGATCAGATTATCCTTTGAAGTAGGAACGGAAAGAAGGATTCAGGCGCTCGGCTTCGAGTAGGAGTGACATGAAGACATCGTTCCTCTCTTTGAAGGGGAAAATCTAGAGCTGATTCTTCAGATTTATCTTCAATACAAAGAACCAGGTAAGCTCCACTGCTGACTGCGCCATCTCTCCCTCTCTGTCTCTCCTCGTTTTATTTATTTTTAATTTTTATAATGTATGTATTTTTTGAATTCCATGAATGTGTTTTTGTGAAATTTTAATTATTGGGTTGGTCTAATAGAGCAGCCAAATGTGATGGACAGTGTTGTGTTTGATGAAAGGCTAAAAAGAGCAGAAAAAGAGTATTTTTCTTATTTATTTGTTTATGGAATCACAGACATAGTGATGATTAATGTTGGAGAAAGTTCACTGGGTATTGAAAGTGGTTATGCAGGGAGGGAAGGGGCGTCAGCTTCTTTATCTAGGAATTCTCTCCCTGCAAGACCTATTGCAAATTTGCAATTCCCTCCTAATATGGCCGAAAAAATTCAATACACTAAATTGAAAGTCCGAAACATTTCATTTATTGGACCAAACCAGAAACTGCCACTGAAATGAAATTTACAAGTAAGGTCATCATATAACCTTAAACTCTTCAGAACTGTTCAATCTTCACTTTCAGCTCAATGAATTCGTTCAAGTCAGTGTAGCCCTCTCTGTTCTTCTCTTTTCTTAGTTTATGTCTTAATAAAGCAAGAGACGGAGGGAAGAGGAACTTTTATTTTCTGTTCTGAATGCAACTACGACTTCTTTTTTCTTTTGGTTATATACACCATATTTTGAGGATTAATCTGGACTTTGTTTTCTGAGCTTTAGTCATGGGAAAAAATGGTAGGTTTTCCCTTAGGGTAAGACTTTCTTTATATTACATATTGTTTTTGCATTTAGTCATCAAAATTTCATTTTTACTTGATTTACTTATAAATATGGAAGTTTTTGGCTTGAATTATAGACTTTGTTCTGATTTTTAATTAAGGTAATGTTACCTTTAGGTTTGAGAAAAATCACAGCTTTTAGCTTGTTTTGTTGAGTTAGAAATTGACTTGTTATCTGAACAATAAATCTCACTTTGGTCTTGTGTACTTAGGTTCTCAGTTTGATTGACACTGGAGTTTGGTGGAGAGAAAGATCTCTAAAATTAACAGTTATTCTGTTGATTTAATGGTTTTATTGTGGAATTTAGTTTTCGGATTGTAATCTTGGAATGAGTCCTGCTTTGCTACCCAAACATGTAGCTGCCGTAGTGAAATATCAGAAGGATCCTATCCGGGCCCTAGATATGTTTAATTCAGCTGCTAAGGAAGATGGGTTCAAGCATACCTTGTTCACCTACAAATGCATGGTTGAAAAGCTTGGTTTTCATGGAGAGTTCAAAGCAATGGAGGGTGTTCTAGCAGATATGAGGTTGAATATTTATAGTAGCCTAGTTGAAGGAGTATACATTGGAGCCATGAGAAATTATGGAAGGCGTGGTAAGATCCAAGAGGCTGTTGACACATTTGAGAGGATGGATTTCTTTAATTGTGAACCATCTGTTAAATCATATAATGTGATAATGAACATCTTGGTTGAAAACAGCTATTTTGATCAAGCTCACAAAGTTTATTTGAGAATGTTGGACAAAAAGATTTTTCCTGATGTGTACACCTTCACAATTAGGATGAAATCCTTTTGTAGAACAAGCAGGCCTCAAGCTGCTCTGAAGCTTCTTAAAAATATGCCTTCCCAAGGGTGTGAGCCTAATGCAGTTGCATATTGTACTGTAATTGGTGGGTTTTATGAAGAGGATTATCGAATTGAGGCCTGTGAATTGTTTAATGAAATGTTTGAGAATGATCTTTGCCCTGACATATCAACATTTAATAAGCTTATACACACACTTTGCAAGAAGGGGAATACCCAAGAGAGTAGGAAACTTCTCAACAAGATCCTAAAAAGGGGGGTCTCCCCAAATTTGTTTACGTTCAACATATTCATTCGGGGCCTTTGTAGGGAGGACAAGCTAAATGAAGCTACCCGTTTGCTTGATCATATGGGTAGAGTAGGGCTTTCCCCTGATGTCATTACATATAATACACTAATCTGTGGATTGTGCAAGAGCTCTAAGGTTGTGGAGGCTGAGAGCTATCTGCATAAGATGGTAAATGAAGGGTATGGCCCTGATGATTTCACTTATAACACCATCATCAATGGACATTGCAAATTGGGTGTGGTAGAAAATGCATTTAAGATTCTGAAAGATGCTATTTTCAAGGGGTTTGTTCCTGACCAGGTCACTTATTGCTCCCTGATTAATGGGTTGTGCCAGGAAGGTGACATAGATAGGGCTATGGAGGTGTTTAATGAGGCATTGGCAAAAGGGTTGAAAGCTAACATTACAATCTACAATTCACTAGTCAAAGGATTGTCTCAGCAGGGGCTTATCTTGCAGGCATTGCAGTTAATGAATAACATGTTAGAAGATGGTTGCAGCCCAAATATTTGGACTTACAATATTGTTATAAATGGGTTATGCAAGATGGGTTATGTATCTGATGCTCATAATCTCATGAATGATGCAATAGCGAAAGGGTTCCTTCCTGATGTATTTACCTTTAATACACTGATTGATGGCTACTGTAAGCAATTCAGGCTGCATAATGCTGTGGAGATTGTTGATAGGATGTGGACCCATGGAGTTACTCCTGATGTAGTCACTTATAACTCTGTGTTGAATGGTCTCTGTAAGGCTGGAAAGGCTGAAGATGTCATGGAAACATTCAAAGAAATGGTTGGGAAGGGTTGTGCTCCTAATGTCATCACATATAACATACTTATAGAGAGCCTGTGCAAAGTGAAAAAGGTAAAAGAAGCTTTAGAGTTATTTGCGAAGATGGAAAATGAGGAACTATCTCTAGATGCTGTAAGTTTTGGCACATTGATTCATGGATTTTGTGAGAATAGTGATCTTGAGGGAGCATACCAGCTCTTTAGAAGAATGGAACAGCAAGTTCACTTTCACCCTGTGACTGCAACATATAATGTCATGATAAATAAATTTTGTGAGAAACTTAACATAAGCATGGCTGAAAAGCTTTTTCATGAAATGGGTGACAGAGGCTGCTCACCAGATGCTTTCACGTTCCGTGTCCTGATTGATGGCTTCTGCAAAACGGGGAATGTTGATTCAGGGTATATGTTTCTGTTGGACATGATTGATAGAGGATTTATTCCTTCGTTGACAACATTTGGACGGGTAATGAACTGCCTTTGTGTGAACCATAGAGTTGATGAGGCAGTTGGTATCATTCGCCTTATGGTGGGCAAGGGTATTGTCCCTGATATTGTGGACACAATCTTTGAGTCTAATAAAAAGGTGGTGGCAGCACCTAAAATCCTTGTGGAAGACTTGTTAAAGAAAGGTCATATAACTTATTATGCATATGAACTTCTGTATGATGGCATTAGAGATAAGAAACTACTAAAGAAAAGACAAAGAAAGCGACCTCAAAATTCTCATATCTAGAGTTTTTATTTAATCATTTGCTTTCAATGATATAATGGTTCACCTTGATCTTCGAAGATTCTAGGGCTGTAGGAGTACCATATACACAGTTGACAGATACTGGATCTGGAGGTATTCTTGAAAGAAGTTTTGCAGAACCAGTGGTACTTTTGAGTGCTCTATGATTTTGTATATGTAAAGATCTTATTCTTTGTATTAGGCTGATGACACTTTCTGGTTGTTTTTTTCATGTTTCAGTTCGAACTGAGTGAATGGAAGAGTTTAACTCACCAAATTACTGGCTGGTGCTTGAGTGAAATTCTTTAAAATGGTATTATTCATCTTTTAGATGCAGTCTGATTTTATGTTTTAATACATGATTTGCAGATCTTTTAAGGTACATGAGATTTTCATGTGGGGTGTTTCTATTTTTGACTGTAAATTTGTTCCACACTCTTCCTTGCTCTTGTTGTATGTATTGGGGTTGCTTATACTAGAAACCTGGAGTGAACATGAAGAGATTGCAAACATAAAGGTCAGGAAGTATCATGATAAGATCAAATAAGGGTGTAGTAGTGAGTGAGTTTTCACAATACACCTAGCGAAGGTAGAAAAGATGTCATATTTGTTAACTTTTACTGGATGCCCACTTAATTGATGGTTAGCTAACTATTTCTAGAGCAAAGCTTAAATTTGTGCCAGCAACTTCCTGAGAATCATAAATACTCGTTTAGGTTTTGGTGAATTCCAAGACTAAAAATTGGTTGGATTCCTAATCTGGTTCGTTTATCCTTCTTCTTCTATCATTCTATCAAATCAGGTCAGAATTTCTAGTTTCTAAATTGTGGCTGTGCTGTTTTACACCTTCTTCTAATTTTTAATTTGAGACTGATTTGAGTTCTAGTTATTGAACTGATATGCTCATCCATACAACCATTGAGCTACATTCTAGTACTTGAGTTTCAGTTTCTGTTTTATAACTTTGAATTCTAATAGAAATTCTGGGTTCCTAATACTAGTCTGACTCTGAAAATTTCAACTTTCTGGTTTGATATGCTGGACCTGATTTCAGTTTTCTGTTCAATCATCAAGATATACTGTTAATTGATTGCTGTTCTGAACCCTGAAGGCCTGCATCGATTCTGAATTTTTTGGGTTGTTTCTGCTTTCCTAGATAGAGTAGGAATGCCCCATAACTTGAGACCCAGCCATCAGATCTAGATCATGTTTTGCAGACCTATTCTACCTCTTGAATAGACCCTTCGAACAAAGTTTCAGATTCATCCAATCTGTCTTGAATAAGTTTTTGAAATTTCTCTAAATCTGGTTGTTCCTTTTCCCTTCGGCTCTGGAAATTTTCATATTTTGAACAATTCTATTCAGTTAGGAGTTAGATTACCCCACTAGAGAGCCAAAGGCTTGAAATTTAAGAGGTGAACTGTAGTAGTCAGAAAAACCTTCTTTTTTCTGTAAAATTGGATGTCACCCCAATAGAAGGGGCATAAGTAATAGTATTATTGTAGTAATGTATATTGCTGCCTAAAAAGAGATTCTATTGGAGAGGATGTGATTTATAACATATTCTTGATGTTCACCTATGTAAAAACATATGGAAACGAATAATAGAAAGAAATCTAATAGTGTGATCCCAAGTGTCTGTGCTATTAGAATTCAATGCCCGTCTAACATGGATACATCATCCATTTAAAGGACTCCATGTAATAGGCTGCTGAGAGTGTTGTGGATCCTATCATAGATATGGGTCAGTTTCAATGAAAATTCAGAATTTATTGTCTGATTTGTTGAAATTGATTTCATTTTTATTTTTGTGTATTTAAGTACTGCTAGTTGGAGACCCAGCTTCCTTATTGTAGATTTCACTTCAGCAGTATTTAACTAGTGACTTCAGTACTTAAATTTAGTTCTGTTTAGGAGTTCCCGGTGCTTCTTTTTAAGTTTTCACTCTATGATACCTTCCCAGTTCTTACTATGCCTCAGCTTCATTGCATCTTTCATACGAGTAATTTAGGGATTGATTAATTGCCTCCACAAGCAATGTTCCTTTTGCAACATGTCGCAACTCACACTGACCTCATAGTCAGGAATCCATTCAATACGAATCAGTTGGATTGATTATATTGATCGATAGCTTTTCTTTGAAGCTACAATGCCAATAGAAGGTTTACCTCGCTTGTGACAAGGCCCCTCCCTTGAGGGTTCATACTTTATGCTTCTGCTACTTCCAACACCCCCCCCCCCCCTTTCTTTTCTTTTTTGGGCGCAGGGGGGGGTTTGGTTTGGTGTTGCACTTTCTCATGCATCCATAAGCAGGCAAATAATTGATTTTAAAGGTAGTTTAGATCGTAGAAAATGGTAACTCTCAGCTATGAAAGTACACTTCTATGTTTGACTTTCCACCTTAATTAAATCTGTCTGTTTGCTTAGATCTTAATGAATTTCTCTGCCTTCAACTGATGCTAAACGCGAACTCTCTTGTATGGACAGGAAATCCTATAAGGGCATGTCTTGTGGCAAAACTAGTACCAATGTCATCCGTGTGGTTTTTGGGCCAGCATCTAGCCAAGATGGAACTTAACAATTTGGCTCAAAAGTAGAAGTTCCAAGATATTGATGAGCACTTGGATTCATAGTCTGCAACATAAAAGATGGCATTGCATGCTTACCAAATATCATCCAGATTGAAGTATAAAACCATCTGCTATTACCTAATAGCTATGGTTTACCTGGGGAAATGGTGTCAACTGAAAAAAGATGATTTTGCACTTGGATAGGGGTTAAGGTTTGTTTGTTCATACATAAATGGATCTAAATGGTTAAGTGAGAGATGTTGGAGCTTGACCAGAAGTCAGATGCATGAAGTAATTAACAGGTAATGATTTTGGAAGTGCCTTGTTTTCCTGTGGGTGACCTCATTGGCAAACCCTGCTTTAGCAACATTTTGGAGTGGAAATTTAGATGTGACGCTTGATGTCGTTCTCTAGAAAGGATTTGGAGGTTGGATCCATACCCTACTATCACCTTTTGCTGGTTAACAATCTCAGCGAAACTCTTGTTAAGTAAGTCGGTTTATATGTATGTTAATTTGTATACTAAAGATATTTAGGGGTTTGACTAATTAATATACTCCGTGTCGACCCCAACTAGTTGGGATAAGGCTATGTTGTTGTTATTGACTAATTAATATACTCTTTAGTTTGTTAAAGAATATTATGAAGGTACGCTCAGTTTTTTTTTTTCTTTTTTAATTCCACCTTGGTACAAAATTGACGACATTGTTGTATTATTTAAACGGTTTGCGTAGATAACCTTATCTTGATCGCCCACCAGTTCGATGCACTTGAATCGTTCGTTGAACTAGTCGGTTGATCCTTTGGGCAGATAAATCACCTCTTGGGTTCGTTTCATATTAATGTGGTCTATATCAATCATATGTCTTCCTAACTAGTAGATTTCTTTCACTACTTCTATCTCAAATTAGTGAATAATTAATGTGGCAATTCTAACTATTGGATAGATAGGGATCTTAATGATTGGGCAACTTTTCAATTCCAATTTCCTTGCAGCTAGTGCAGTACGTAAGTCAACAATAACAATACCTTTATTTGGTCATGGTCGCCTTATAATAGTCTTTTAGAAATAGTAAAAGTTTTTCTTCACTAGCGGAGGGAGCAAAGAAACCTCTTCTCCACTGGTGATGTGATCATGTGATAGTACTCTTGGGTCATGATTCTGAGGCCAATGTTGTTGGTCATTCATATCAAATCACTTAGCCAAATTGCTTTAATCTATTTATGTGTTGCGGTTAGAGTAAAATTTTGTGAATAGATAGATCCTAAGGGGATTCAGATAGGGTTGTAAATGAATAGCCAAAATCCGTTTCCGTATCCGTTTAGCACTATCCGAATCCGTCTAAACGGATGCCGATACGAATAGGCTATAGCTATCCAAAAAACTATATTTACATATAAACGTATAAAATATCCGATCCGTATCCGTGTCCGTATCCATTTAGCACTATCCGAATCCGTCCGAAAGCTAATCGGATGCGGATGAGGATATAGCACTATCCGAGCCGAATCCGATCCGTTTACATCTGAATCGTCTATTGCTGAGCTACCCGGTAGGACCCTACTACCAAGACACAGTAAGGATATAAATGACCGCCTTATCCCCACTCAGGCAAGGCGCTCGGGTAGGGATAAGACGATCATTCCCCGCCTTGCTGTGTCTTGGCAGTAGGGTACTACCGGGCACCTCGGGAGTAGAGGATCCAAATTGATCCTAAGGTCCCTCATTCACATGTCAAATTTTAATCCAACTGGAGATAACCATGTGGCAAAATAGATAATTGAAAAATAAGAATTTAATATGAGTGAATGGATTGCTGAGGGAGATGCATGGACATACATGGGAGGATATGAAATTGCATGTGGTTAAATGTTAAATGATTGAATTTGAGTTAAAAATTTGATATAAGAGAAAGAATGCCACCCGATCGGGCATGTATAATAACTGCTGCATCCCCTGGGAAGATGGAAATGATCAGGGGTGCGGCGATCATTTCACACACCCCTACGTCTAGGTGCAAGGGCAGGATGCGCTGCACGATCGAGTGGCGTTCTCTTTCCCATTTGATATATATTCTATGGGGTGTTGTTCTCTATGCCACAACGCAGGCTACGCCCAAGCACATAGGGGTGGGCACAATGACTACCTTGCCCCCTACACAGGCTGCCCATGTGCCGGGGCGCAAGCTACACTACGACACAGAGAACATTCTCCCATAGTCTATTTAGACCATCTCCTTGGTATCCAATAGTCATGTAGAAATTAGGTGTCCCAACCAAGGGCCCCCTTGCCTGCTTTGCACACTAGGGAAACTTTTGCCAAAAATAGATTCCACACCAAAAATAAAAAAAATAAACAAACCATATGAAAGGAGGATCAACACCAAAAGATTGCAAATTAAATACAAACTCTCTAAAATAAAATTTACTTGCTACATTAGTTCCTTAAAACATAAAAAAGGAAGAGAAAATAAAATATAAAAAAAAAAAACCCCAAGATCTCATTAACTCTTTCCATGTCCTTTTTTTGTTTTTTTAATTGAACTGATGCCCCAACTCCCTAGCCCCAACACAAGCACACACAGATCCCCAATCCCCATAGCCCCAAACACTAAACCCAAAACCCAAAACCCACAACCCCAAAGGACCAAATCTCAAACCCTGCACGTCCCACAACATATATATATATATATAGGTTAAGTGCAGATGGTAATAGGAAATGGGTATGAAACCGAGGTGGTTGTTGAAGCAGAAGACAAGCCTTCTCCCATCAAACCATTCTCCCCTCCTTTCTTCTTCTCCTCACTAACCATGTAACCTCTCTCTGAACCACCAGAATTCTCAAAAATCACATCCAAGCTCACACTACTCTCTTTGCTCCCATCAAAGAAGAAATCTATGCTCTCTTCGAAACCCGAATAATTGAACAACTCGGGCAATTCGCTGGGTTTTTCATCGAGGCCAATCCCGGGAACCGGAAGCGGGTTTGGGTTGAACCCGGGTTCGATACAGAGGTGGTTCCATGGGTGTTCTTCTTTGGGTGGGTCTATCACATTAAATGATTGATTCTGATTCTGATTCTGACGATGAGCGGGATTGCCGGAATCAGGTGTTCCTAGCTTGGGAATCTGAGGTGGGGGAGTGGCCTCTTCTTGTGATTCAGGGAGGTGGGTGGTGGTGATGATTTGTTGGTGTTGTTGTTGCCTTTGTAGTTGCTGAAGATGCACAAATTGCTGTTGTAATAGTTGCCTTTGTAAATGTGGTTTTAAATGTTTAAGGTAGCGGCTAACATCAAAATTGGTCACAGCATTCAAGCCTCTGTACTCCAAGGCAGCAAGGTCATATGCTTCAGCCGCTTCTTCTTGGGTACCTATTAACAAAAAAGCCCATCTCTAAGGACACTACCAAATGTAATAAGGTTGTTTAACATTAAATTCGGATACGGATCCGGGTTTGGGCTTCAATGTTACCCCTTAGTCAAGGGTGGAACCCGAACCTAATATGAAAACCCGGTCCATAATATGGGTCATAGTTTTTACTGGTAAACAAGACTAAGACTAAACCAGATTTGACCAGGATCAAGAATTCAACCCAGGCCAGCCCACTAGAAGATTGGACTCATATTTGAACTACATTGTCACAAATCTGATTCGACCTAGGGGTGTCAACCGGTGGGGCCGGGTCAGTTATGATTGGCCCTAATAAGTCCTCACCAATTTAAGGCCCCACACCATTACCAACCACTTGGGTAAGCGGTCAATGGACTAATTGGCTTATCGGGCTATGAACGGACCGGACCTTAAACGGGTTATAATCGGGGTAAATACAGCTTTGACACCCAAATTCGGCCTTTGCCAAATTCCTCAATTTCCAATCTATCCCAACTAGCCCGAGTTCTGTTGAGATCCGGGGCATTAGTGTTGGTATGATCGCACCCAACCCAACTAGCCCGAGTTGTCTTTTATATAAATGAGAAACATAAAAGTTGTGTTTGGTATGCATTCTAGTAATAGATTCTAGGTCTAAAACGCTAAAGAAAAATCAGATTTTAAAATACGTTATTGGCCGTGAATCTATTCCAAGGATGCATACCAAACACAGCCTTAAAAAGACAAAACAATATTATTTAACAACCAAACCATACCAAACTATACTCCCAAAGTTGACTCCGGTCAAACAACCCTCTAAAGCCCAATCAAACGACTGTAAAATGAAGGCGACATGCGTGGGATCAGCTATAAAATTTGTTACATGCAATGTGGTCCCCACATGACCATCACCACCCAATCTAACCATGGATTGAGAGCAAGCAAATCCTTTAATACCCTTTTTCTCACGTGTACACACCAGTTTAGTTACACGTGTCTTACATTGGATTGAGAATCTCACGTACTACCCTTTTTGCATGGCCCTACACGTGTACTTCTGCACGTGTTCCCCATATGGTTCATGCATGCGATCCTCAATCCTATGCAATCCACCCCCACTAATCGACAAATAAATCACCTCTCGCCGTCGCCGTCACCGCTGCCGCCGGCGAGAGAGAGTTAAAACAGAGAGAGAGAGAGGCTTTACTGTAAGTGCCCAAGTAGAGATACTTGTTCCCAAAAACACGACCGATCCTTGCTTCCCACCTTCCATTATGATGGTGCCTAATCAAGAACAAGAATCCGGTAAATCGCGTTACATTCCGGTCGCCGAAAAACCCAAATTCCGGCCAAAAAAATTAATAAAATGAGCTTACCTGGCAACCCCACGATATTTAGAAACACCTCTGGCAAAGCCACTGCTTTTTCTCCTCAGCATTGCCAAGTACTCTTCCTTAGACACACTCTGCATTGCTTCATATTCCTTATCATAGGTAGGAAACTGCATTATTTTTATAAAAAAAATATTAGAAATTTATTGTATTAAAATGGGTAGTCAAATTGAAATTTATTATAAATATACCGGAAAATTGAGAATGGTATCAGCACCCCAATACTTAAGAGCAGCAAGATCGTAAGTATGAGCTGCGGCTTCTTCATCATCATAAGCTCCTGCAAAAAATTTCATTTTTATAATTTTTTGTTCCAAACTTCCAATCAAAACCCACATGCAGAGATGCTAACATGCGCTAAGAAAGATGAGAAGAGAAGAGAAGAGAGATTATATAAATAAAAAAATAATAATTAAAATTAATTAAAAAGGGAGAGATAGAGAAGTCATGCAGAGGAGGTCAGGGGAAGTTGCAGTTTGCTCACCCAAATAAACTAAAAGCGGCGACAAAAGCGGCATAGCCAACCAACGTTAGGATTTGCAGAGAACACCCCCCACAGAGAGAGATATTAAAAATAAATAAATAAATCAGAATCCATTAGAGATGAGTGAAATTAAAATTAAAAAGCTGATTAAAGATAACAAATCTGATTTTTTTTTTTTTTTTTCCCCTCTGTAAAAAAGATTCTATAGTTGTATCACCTTGTCGGCCTTTCTTGTTTTGAATGGGATTCCATGAACCCTTATCCCAGAGATGAGCTTCATACCTTCCTGTCCATCTATGCCTGATTATGAGCAACATTAACATGCAAGAACATTTAAAAGATACCCAGATGGAGAAAACTCAGAAAAGCTAGAAAATGAATGAAAATCACCTAAGAAGAAGAAAAAAAAAATGCAATCTTTGATGTTTAATTAATTACCTGGTGACTCCTCTGTAAATGGAGCTTCTTTTGCCAGAGTTACTGAATCTTGGTTTCTGTTGGTTAATCCTTCTGGGGCGTTTGATCTTTGATTGTTGCTGATCAATAGGAGGAGAAGTTGCAGGGGAAGGAGGAGGTGGGGAAGATGATGGATTATGAAACTCAAGAGATGAACCAGAGGAAGAACAAGAAGAAGGAGACCTCTTCATTTGGAGAGTTTTTTTGGGGGGACTAAAATGAGCTTCTTGCTTGTGGGGTCTTATAAAATCATATCTTTCCTTTCTTCTCTCTCCCATCTCTTCTGGATTTTTTTTTATTTTTTTTTAATTTGGCAACCTAAGTTGGTTTACCAAAGCACACTCTCACAGAGAGAGAGAAAGAGAGATGGAGAGAATGAAGTGAGAGAGAAGGGGTTATAATGGCTTGAGGGGAGAGGTTTGTGGGTTTTAAATTAACCAAGGGTTAAGGTTTTAACCATGGGTTTAAGAGAAAGTGAGAGAGAGAAAGGGGTTACAATGGCTAAACAGCTAAAGGGCTTGTAGGTTTTAAATTAACCAAGGGTCAAGGTTTTTTTAACCATGGGTTTATTTAATCTTTCAACACTTGGCTTAATGGCTAGCCATGCTTCCAATAACGGTTGAGCTCTCTGTTTCTGTACTGCCTTTTTCTTGTTGGAAACCTCTTTTTCTCTCTCTCTCTCTCTCTCTCTCTCTCTCTCTCTCTCTCAAACTTAGAATTCGGAAACAAGAAATTTCATGTGAGTTTTGGTTTTCACATGTCAGTAACTGTAAGGTAAGGTTCCGTGTTTGAAGTTAATTAAGAAGAGGAATGTGCCAAGTGGAAGGAGAATTCTGAAACAGTGAAGGAGAGGTTAAAAAATTTTGTTTGGATATGAAAAATTACATAAATTGCCATTCTCCAATACTGTTTCTAGGTTATAATTTAATTAATTAATTACCAAAGGTGATTTTCCTTTTGGTTGACACGTAATGGGCATGCATATGGGTAGTAAGTTTAGTAGACCATTGGTTAAGTTTAGATTCTCAATTGGTTTGTTGACATGGGTCAAACCATTAAAGGTCTAAACTTGGTAGCTTATTCATAAAATGATTGTATTTAACCCTATAGAAAGGTTTGAAACCTATTGGGTAAGAGTAAAATATATAATTTTTGGAAGCTAGACCATAATTGGATTAGAATTTAAAAGGGTATTGTGTTGGTTGAATCCGGTTGGACCAATATTGGTTGGTTTCTTATGGAATTTATGAGATTTTAGACTAAGATGTGAAGATATTGGTTTAAGCTTTTTAAGCAAATTGTTTGGTTTTTATGACAAACTATTGGGAATGAGTAACTTCATGTTCTTATAAAATCTAGGACTTGAGTTTCCCTTCAATCAATTCTCTCTACACGACCATTGGTATCGCCGAAATTCTCGGATTGCATCAGGGAGAGGTAATTTCGACTTTGTAAATAAGGGGTAGGAGTATAATGATGGCATAATTAAGATTCCAACCATGTGTTCTTTTGTCTCTCTTTTGGGTGAAGGAAAACTTAATGGCAAATATGACATTAAACAAAAGTTGAGCAACTAAATGGGATTCGTGTAGCTAACTTCATTTTGATCAGATATGGCTTAGTTAGGAAAGAGCATAATGGATTTATTGTGTGTTCACTTTTTGGTAAATTTATCTTAATATTTAGTGAAATTATAAACTGTAGGCTTAGGTAGCACATTAAATTTGTTATCTAGCTAATACTCATATTCAAAAATTTATTATATAGAAAGATATTGTTAGGAAATAGCCAACTTTTTTTTTTTTTTTTGGTTGTTGCTTCTTGATATAGGTTAACCTTTTAAATTTTAATCTAACGATTGAGTTGTTCAACCAATACCATATATTTGTTAATCTAGAGTTTAAAATGTCGAAATAATTGCATATGAGTAAATTTATGTCCATTTATTTTAATTTATTTTTTTGGAAAAATTTATTTCATAAGTAGTTAATTTTAATTAGGCATAAGATCTCTGTCAGGTTGCATGGCCCCTGCACAAGTGCGGGGGCTGATGAGCACATGCAGGGGCATTAATGGGAGGTGAGATTTTTTCCATTTCAGGGGGCGGCAATGATTCACGCAGTCCTGTGTTCTGGGCACAGACTGCACATAGCTTGGCAAAGATCTTTTTCCCTTTTAATTATAATGTCCTTTGGGCCTATCTTGCACATGTACGTCGAACACTGACATAGATTACGTGTCAAATTATCAAAAAACGTTTCAATAGCTCTTAATAATTGACACTCAGAAACAATTAGAGACGTTACCGCTAAACGTCAATTTTAATTATAATGCCTTTGGGCCTATCTTACACATCTGGAACATTGTCATAGATTACGTGTCAAATTATCAAAAAACGTTTCAATAGCTCTTAATAATTGACACTCAAAAACAGCTAGGGACATTACCGCTAAACGTCAGTTTTAATTATAATGTCACGTGGTCTTGTGTCTAGGCGCAGACTGCACATAGCTTGGCAGAGATCTTTTTCCCTATTAATCATAATGTCCTTTGGGCGTATCTTGCACATGTGGAACACTAATATAGATTACGTGTCAAATTATCAAAAAAATGTTTCAATAGCTCTTAATAATTGACACTCAGAAACAGATGGGGGCGTTACCGCTAAACGTCAGTTTTAATTATAATGTCACACGGTCGTGTGTCTGGGCGCAGACTGCACATAGCTTGACAGGGATCTTTTCCTTTTAATTATAATATCCTTTGGGCCTATCTGAACACTGACATAGATTATGTGTCAAATTATCAAAAATCGTTTCAATAGCTCTTAATAATTGACACTCAGAAACAGCTAGGGACATTACCGCTAAACGTCAATTTTAATTATAATACTCCTGTATTTAAGTCCTTATTACTTGAAAAAAAGACAACGATTCCCTTACCATTTCAAAATTAGGGTTTCCCTCTTTTTTGTAGGGTGTAATGTGGATGAATATATCTTGGTGGCCAATAAAATCCTGTAGTGATTCTTATGTTTAAGAATCACAACTCATTGCTCACCTTCAGACAAGTAAAATAAGATCTTCAAAGAAGAGTCTAAAATATCAAATCTTTCTAATTATATAAGATAGTTTCTAGCTATGCATTCCTTTGTTTTGGCTTAAATTGCCAAAAAAAATACTTTATTGGAAAAAATTACTTAGAGATAGCTAGATAAATTGTATCATTTAACTAAAATTATGGAGTTAATTGAGCATTAGAACTTGTACAAGTTCCTTTTTTTTTTCTAAGACATGTAATATATAAACCATAATACCACCCTCCACAAAATTATTAGTAGAATAAAAGCTATTGCTTGCAAATTTATATTATTAGCTAAGAGTAATATAATGTAGCACTAATTTTGAAAGTGTATTAATATCTACTAAGGTTTTCTACTCATTATTGAAAATCCAATCAATATTTACTTCAATTTTGACAAAAGAAAGTACAATATACACCCAAAACCTTACTATTCATAAAAAGATAAAAGGAGAGAGAGAAAGAGAGAGAGAGAGAGAGAGATTTCATTAGCCCTTGAATATATACTCTAACTCTATGGATGGACTTTATTTATGTATTAATTTCTTGTTATCATCTCACATTTAGACCTATTATCCATATAAGACACTACTCATTTGGCAAGTTTCAGCCCAAAATCACAACTTAAAGAGAAAAACTTTGAAACACAATTAACAAAGTAAATAATTTTTACATTAATTAAACCAATAAAAATAAAATTAATACATGATAGATCATATGATTGATATGTACAATAGAATTTTGCTCCTGACACATATAGACCATCAGACCCAATGGCTAGAATGGCCTAATCAATTGTCCAGAAAACCATGTCTCATAAAAGGGGTGTAAACAGATCGGATGTGATCAGATCCAGATATTCCTTGCCAGGATACGGATATCCCTAAACAAATATGGATGCGAAACGAATTCGGATTTTCGACTATCCGTTTACATCTCTAATTTGTGTAAACTAGGCCTAGCTTCCTCCCCTCAACAGACATGATTCACTCTCAATCCTTGTTTTAGTCTCATAAATCTCCTTTCCTCATTCTTTAGAACCTGTTGAATCTTCAAAAACCCTCTATATCATTAGTTGGATACCTATTCGGGTCTGATAATTTTTTTTTCCGAATTATTTGAATAAAAATTCGGATACCCCTAAATGAATCGAATTTGAATTTTTGAGTACCCGTTTACATCCCTAGTTCATAATACCTACAACAATAACAACAACAATAGAGGAACCATATGTTTAATACTAAAACCCTATAGGAGTTTGTAAACCCTAGGTTGATGTGGTTAAGGAAAACTTTATCCTTAATTTTAACTTTATTTACAATTTCAGATACGCAAGATGGATATTGAGGGGGAGGAAGGTTAGGGTTATAGAATTGGTTAGTCTCCTCTCTAGCTAACTACCTTTCACTTTTTATTTTGTTGAGTTTAAAGGGCATTAGGTTGCCGACTTGATAGAAATAAAGGGTAGGTTTGCTTTTTCAAAAAATTCAAACTCTCTCAACAGGGTTTCTTGCAAGCCATTTATTTAGTTAAAGAGTTGGAGGGTGGAGAAGAACTAAGATTGGACTCACAATGTCCAAAACCAAATTACCAAAACCTCCTCGGGTCAAACCTATATTCCCTTTCATATGCTCTACAAAGAAAATGGAAATATTGATACTCTTTAAGAGTGAAACATGCACAAAACACTGGGTTTAAAGTATTCTTCTTCTACCAAACAGTTTTGAGGCCTATTGGTCCACCTCCTTTGGACCTTGGGAAACCGGTTGGACCATTCAGGTTGGGCCATTTCAGTTTTGAGAATATATATATATATATTGCGTCTACTCAGGCAAACCCAAGTATGCGGTTCTCTTTCCCACCTCCTGTGGGCCTTGGGAAACTCCCCACTTAATTTAATTCCTTAGTTTTTAGATTTGAGGATCGATTCTAAGGTTCTTGAGATTATTTTCCGATTACAATTTCAATTTGAATCAAAATTGACATGACCAATTTGATCCCCGATTCCAATAGTTGAGACATTGTTATTTGAGACACTGAACAAAATTGAAACTCGACAGATATAAGCAACAAACTTGAGATCTACCTATCCAAAATTTCTGCCCTTTCTGAATCACAACGCGGTGAAACATATTTTTTTTGGTAACGAGAGTATCTAGGCCTTCGGCCTGACTATTCCCCCGGGCCCATGCATACCCCACAGTCATAGGACCGAGTAAGAGGAGTCGAACACAAGTCATCTATCAATTTAAACTAACGCCCATGCCAACTCGACTACCTCCTTGGGGTTAACATGGTGAAACGTTTATCCATAATTACAAATGCATTTATCACCAATGTGGTGACAAGTTTTTTTTTTTCTTTTTCATGAAAAATGTGGCAACAATAAGTTGTTCCTTTGATGGGTTTCAATAAATGTTTAATTATCATAATTTTTGTTCCTAAAAGATAATTTATTATGAAAATTTTAACCAATCACAGCTAATAAGTATTGAGTTTCAAAAAATTTAACCAAAAGCTTTGATAATGACATAGGTACTTGCTAGCTTGTCTAAGAAAGAAATTTATTAGAAATTTGATTAAGAGGTCCATTATTGCATCCACTTAAGAGACAAACAATTATAATCCATTTTTTTTCCATGAAGGACAAATTATAGTAGTGCTAAGGTGACAATGACAACTAATAACTTGTATATGTTGTACAGTTGAAGTACAATAATGTGGTCAATTCTTTCACTTACTCTCTACAAATCTACTCTAGGGTTTTTTCCCCTAAACTAAACCTATAGATTTTATAAATTTAACACAAAAATGTGTGTTTTTAACAAAAATGTTTCTACATTCTCTGCATCAATGCCTCTGCCAAAAAAAACAGAGTATCTGCTGTCAAATCACATATAAATATTGTAACAATAATGTTTATCTATTTTCCCAAGAACCCAAAATTTACTTAGAATGTTAGCATTTCAATGAGACATCATGATTGGTCTCATAAACTCAACTAAATGAGCCATTATTCAGTGTTAATCACACCTATGTGGGGCCCTAGGAGGGATGATTTTGAAGTCGATCTTAACCTTTGGTTAGGAGATCTTTATCCTCTCAATTTGCCTGCCCGTACTTGACGTCAAGTACATCTAACAAAGGGGGCGAAAATGACTATCCAACCTAGGGATGTAAATGAATAGCCAAAATCTGTTTCCGTTTCTGTTTAGCACTTTTCAAATCCGTCCAAAAGCCAAATGGATACGGATACGGATAGGCTATAGCTATCCGAAAAGCTATATTTATCTGTAAATGGATAAAATATCCGATCCGTATCCGTCTAGCACTATCCGAATCCGTTCGAAAGCTAATCGGATGCGGATATAGCACTATCTGAGCCGAATCCGATCCGTTTACATCCCTAATACTACCCCCTGCCTGAACACACTACCCGAGATGGGGTCCACCTCCCTCTATTAGATGTACGTGACGTCAAGTACGGGCAGGCAAATTGAGAGGATAAAAATTCTTGGTTAGGGGTGTCAACCGATCAGGTTTAGTCGGTTTCGATCGGGCTGAATTGATCTCCACCAATTAAAGGTCTCGTATAGTTTTTGTTCGTTTAGGTTATCGAACCTCATAGGCTAGGATATGAACATGTTTCTTGGTTACCGGTTCATAATCGGGCTATAAATGGTCCTTAAACGAGTCATAAATGGGATGTAATTATGTTAAATGGACCGGCTTAAAATGGGCTAATCGTGCTCCCAGTCATGAAACCTTGGACTCTGTTTGGTTGCAAAGGAATTACAAGGAAGGACAATGAAGTTTTCAAATAAAGAAACTTTTGTAATCATTACCACATATGATATATCATTTACTCTAGATCATTTCATATTTAGTTATTTAATTCACTTTACTTGGCATCCAAATCCATCGAGTTTGAAATGTAAAATAAAAATTACATCTAAAAGGTATCTTTAGTAAATATGGTAAAATATTAAGTAGTTGATAGGATCATGTTAAGTAATGAATACAAAAGATTTATTTTTTAGATTTGAAAATTTTTCTCCCCTTCTCTTTAATTTTCCTTGCAACCAAACATAGCCTTGGTATTTTTTGAGCAAACGATATAGGAAGCACACTGACGAAGAATGAAGAACGATGAAACGATTTCGTACATAGAGGGCAAAGAGGTCAGTTGATGTGAATAGAAAAGAGATAAAATAGAAGGTGCTAGTGCACCCTCCATGGTACACTCTGATAACCTTTTCCCCTTAAATTCTTTAAAAACTTGGTCTGTGGCCCCAAGCTTTGATGAGAAGGCTTGGGCTGAATCTGCATTTATTAGGAGTTGGGTTTGGGCTTGAAATTATAGGTTACTCTTAGGTAAGGATGGCTCTACGACAGGGCCCGCCCCATTTAAGAGCAACCCATGAAACTTGAATAAGGTTTTTTTTTTTTAATGCAAAAAAAAAAAAACTTTAAGCTTAATCAGACAAATAATATTCAATATTTTTTGGGAAAAAAGAATGCTAACCAGTTGCGTGATTCCTGTACTCAAACACAGGTCCGTGTGAAATTACTGCTCAACCTCGGTGAACTTAAAAATCTCATTCAGTCAAATACTTTTACACGCATTCTTATTGGTCTCTGTGCTAGTGCAGACGCTACATGACTAGACAATGATTTCTTGCCCTATTTTTTGTTATCATAGTTGATAATGGATCTCCCTAGCCTTAGCTACACACTTTTGCCCTATGGAAAAAACATGTCTAATTTCCTTCTTTATACATACATGGTTAAAAGTTTTAATTAAACAAATAGTTTCAAAAATTAAACCAAACAACTCTCAAGGCCACCTGCTACACCCGTCATGGATCGAACAGTCCACGATCTCTTGAGAATCTATCCAAATAGCTACTTGCAGCCACCCTGTCTCTGTGCTCCCTGCATGCCCTAGTATTGGTCGTCGTTGATACTAATATTGATACAGAATGATCATATCGTGCTGGATCAGACAATTTTGCCCCTCAAAATGCTGAACTGAGATTTTTTTTGGGATCATTTTACCCTCCCCTATTTTGATACCAACGATGCGGTATCAGTCAAGTAATGGTGTCAGCGATGATACAGTCGATCCGATCCAAATACCTAAAACCATGAGTGAAGCCCTTTAGATTGAGATGGTTTATGTTTTACAAAACCCTAATCCGCATCAAATCCGCCCCATTAGAGGTGCGGCCCATTTAACCTACCCAATCGCCATCCCTACTTTAGGGTAGGACCAAGATCAATTGGACTTACCATTCTTATCTAAGCACCGGCAAATTCTTAGGGTCCAATATCAAAAAAAGGGCACAAAAACATAAAGCCTTAGGGACCATTTGTTGGAAGTGAAGAGAATGAAAATAGCCAAAAGTGATACTCTTATCAACAAATTCTTTTCTTTCAATCAATTTACCTTCAATTAAAGACCCCAATCGAAAGAAATGGTTTAATGGAGCAGTTGCATGCCTTAAAGTATAGGAACATCAAGACTAAGGGTGTTAAAATCAAGCTGATCTATTTGAACCGATTGAAACCAATCGGATTGAATCGAAAACAGTCTAACAAACTCCGTATTGGTTCGATATTGGTTTTAATTTTTAGAAACGTTAAAAAGACCGAAATTGAAAAAATCAATAGAAACCCGATAAAATGCAATATTTTGTTTCACAGAGTCCGGACTGACAAGGGACTAAGAAGGAAACCGATAAGGATCCGAAACTGACAACGAATCGGTTTCAATTTGGACCGTTGAGACCAAACACCTTATCGGTCCGATCCCCAAAATCAGATCCAACTGACCGATATCTTAGCTGACCAATCAGATCAAACTGCCGACTTCCCTCTTTATTCATCATTCAATTCCACTATTTCAAGCTAGTACTCCAATGGTAAGGTCCTCTTAAACCCTTAAAACAGTTACATTTATGATGCCACCAGTTTTCTTTAATTTTTTTTTTCAATTTCACTTTGCCAATAAAAATTATATTTCACTCCAATCCAATCCAAAGAGAGCCTTAGCCAACTTTGAATTGAGGAAAAATTAAGGACCTCTTCAACAAAAAGTGAAGAACCAAGTTTTCTTACACCCATAATGGATGGGAATCTATTGACCACAGAGCTTCAGATGGGTGTGGATGGGTATCACGAAGGTATTCGGGAAAATACTAAAACCCTATAGGGGTTTGTGAACCCTAGGATGGTGCGGTGAATAAAAACTTTCTTCAAGAGTGAATTGAATACTAACTTAATTCTGTTCCTTAAGGTGTTCCACTGTAGCTAAACTAACCAACTTAGGATCCCTTTGGAACATATAATGCAAGGGTGATTCTACATGCCACAGCACATTCACACATAGCAGGCAAAGACTAAAAAAGTGTGGGTTGTTATTGAGCAATAGTGGCCCATTACTCTTTTAGGCCAAGCTTTAAATGTCCAGTTTCTAGGTACCATGCCCCAACTTAACTTTCCGGCTGCCAATGGTCACTTTTTCAGGTGGCTCATGGGGTTCAAGTCTTATCTAAGATTTTCAAAAAACATTGGATGGAGTTTTTCTCTTGTAAAATATGAGTTTCCATTGTTTGTTTTAATGTAAACTGCAAAAAAGGAAAGGTATTGAGAAAGTAAGAGATTTTAATGGTGAGTTCTCTTGGATACATGGAGTTTTCTTGAAACTATATGCCCCAGGTTGATCATGTTCAAGTGTACTACAGTCCTTGTTATGTATAGAAGTATAGAACCTTTTAAGCACAAGTAGGCCCTTTCGACATACAAAGATGTTTCCTTGTCAACACGGCCCACCCTTTTTGAGTTAGATGGATTCATTTGAAGGACTCGTAAAAAAAAAAAGACTATTGGATAGGTCGTAGAGACTGTTACCCATATATTAAATTTGAAGTACTATCTCAATCATATAGCCCACCATTTTTAATTCACAAACACTTTATAAAGCTTGATATCACTGCATTGTTCCAAGTGGTATATCTCCACAATTTGAGCGGCAAATGAACTGCCTAATGTAGCTCTAAATAGGAAACAAAATCCCACTAGAGGCCACGCAATAGGATCTAATAAGGCTGCTGGTTTTGCTGGGCAGAATTAAGGTTTTTACGTTAAATTCTAGGGTTAGGTATGGGGGAATGGGGTAATGTATATCTGATTTTAATAGGCAGGCTTTGGGAAAACTATTAAAACAGATTTTAACAAGTTTTGAATGAAAATTCAATTTCCATCATTTTTAGGGTTAGGGTTTGGGCTTTTAGGGAAACAACCAAGTACTCAAAACTAGGGTTTACAATGGGAATCTGAACCAGGGGTTAGAGTCGAGTGTTCAGACGTGTAGGAGGGAGGTTCGAATGTAATATGGACAGATTCTGATGGGTGGTTAGCTCTAGACAGAAATTAGGCTATTTAGGGTTTTTTGGGGTTTTAATGGTGGTAGGGGAATCTAGGGTTTTGGTGGCTATTTGAGACTGCAGGTCTGGTCGAGTGGAGGGGTTGGTATGAGGGGGTTGTGGTCTAATTTTTATGAAAAACAGATGAAGGATGAAGGCTGGACAGGTTCTAGATGAATTAGGGTTTATGGGATTCAAACTAAAAAATAAAGGGGGAATCGATTGGGAGGGAAGATGAATGGAAACAAAGTTTAATCATTCAAACTTATAGCAGGAATCCACCGACAGCAGCTTGAAAATTGAGGGAACCTCCCGATCTTCTAATAAGGCTACTGGTTTGACTGGACAGAATTAGGGTTTTTAGGTTAAATTCTAGGGTTAAGTATGGGGGAATGGGGTAATGTATATCTGATTTTAATAGGCAAGCTTTGGGAAAGCTATTAAAATAGATTTTAACAAGTTTTGAATCAAAATTCAATTTCTAGAATTTTTAGGGTTAGGGTTAGGGTTTTAGGAAAACAATCAAGTAGTTAAAACTAGGTTTATAATGGGAATCTGAACCAGGGGTTAGAGTCGAGTGTTCAGATGTGTACGAGAGAGGTTCGAATGTAATATGGATAGATTCTGATGGGTGGTTAGCTCTAGACAAAAATTAGGCTATTTGGGGTTTTTTGGGGTTTTAATGGTGGTAGGGGAATCTAGGTCTTTGGTGGATATTTGAGACTGCAGATCTAGTCGAGTGGAGGGGTTGGTATGAGGGGGCTGTGGTCTGATTTTTATGAAAAACAGATGAAGGATGAAGGCTGGACAGGTTCTAGATGAATTAGGGTTTATGGGATTCAAACTAAAAAATAAAAGGAGAATCGATTGGGGGGGAGGATGAATGGAAACATAGTTTAATCATTCAAACTTATAGCAGGAATCCACCAACAGCAATTTAAAAATTGAGGGAATCTCCCGATCTTCTCAATGCAAGGAGTCGCAGGAGTCCACCTACCCTATCCACCTTGAGATCCACAAGGATATACACCCACAAAGGAGCAGCAGCAACGGTCTTTTTTTTATTCAAAATTCAATGTGGGGGAGCCTCCACGATTTACTTTATTTATAATATGGCTTATGCCAAATCCCAATACAAGTTAATGACTTCTCCTTCACAAAATCATGGAAGGGAAGGAATTAAAACTAAACTAATAACTTAAAATAGTAAAAAGACCTATTTAACCCTACTAACTTAAGTTAAAAGAATCTAACTTAAAACAACTAATTTAAAAGAAGATTCCATACTAGCCAATAGGATTTAAGGACCTATTAACCAATAGGAACACTTCACTTAAATTAAACCAATTGAACCAATTAGGTGCAACCAATTCTAAACTGGTTCAATCTAAAAACAGGAAAATAAACTAAATATGGAGAATAATAATCCTAATCTATGGTTCCCTAATCAAGCCCTAAGTTCAGGACTTCTTCTTCTTCTTCTCCTTCCTACTTGGAGCTGCATCACTGCCAATCGGAAAATATTCGGGCATTTAAAGCCATTTCCTTTATCAAAGGTGGACTTAAACTGCCTAGGTCAGTCCAATGTACTAAACATAAATTCAGCAAATTTGCATATGTGCTGTCTAACATGATACAACATTTATCGTTCTATGAAGAACTTCATTCTGCCCTATGCCCCCAACTCAACAAACAAATGACTCAGAAATCCAGCATTCAGATTTTGACATTTTAAATTGTACTTTAATGGATTCTCTCTTAAATTACAAGCAACTGAAGATTGTAATAATATACATTCAGTATTTCAACCCTCCATGATTAGAACGATCCGTAATTAAATAGTGTACTTCCACAGAAACCAAACCCCAATAATTAAATTACAATACCACTAGCACAGAGAAGAAGACTACCAGACTGTATTTTGTTCTTGAGGATCACCTTGTCAAACAATAAGCTCTCAGCCAAGAAGTGTGACTTGTAGTCATCTGCATCATAAGAGCTTAATCTTGTCTGACAGTCCCTCTCATTGTTATGAGTTTCTTTTTCGAATTTCTTTATATAACTTCTAATATCATCGAAAAGTCCTTGGGTTTTCATTGGTTCATGCGAAAAGGAGAACTGAAAATTTCCGACCTGTTCAGCATCGATTTCTGTTGGACTTCTTTGAACATTACCAAGTTCTTTACAGCAGCTGCCAGCTGTTAAGACACTACTCTCTTTGCAAGGGTTGTAGAAAACTTGACCATCTGGGTCCTGCACATAGAGAAGTTAATTTAGGTATATGTTTTAACACATGGATTGAAACATCAATAAGGGAACAAAACTAGATAAAGTTGAAGACAACTAATTACTTGTACACATCAGACCTTTCTTCTTTTGTGCTTCTTCAATAACTAATAGTGTTATGGCAGGAAAAGAAAAATAACACCAAAACCTTTACCTGACAGATAAAATTGCATGATTCATAGTGGGAAAAACCTCACATGCTCGGGAAATGATCTCCCAAAATAAAAGCTATTTGACATTATTTACAAAGTTCAATTACACCAAAACAAGTTTTTCTTTATTATATTTGTAATCCTGCCTTGAACTAGACCAGCCTATCCACAAACTTCGTCAATAAAATTATGTAGTTCAATGGGTTTGAACCATGTAGTGTAAACAATAAGTTCTTTAGTTGCTCAGTGATAGGGAATCCAGTCTTAGAACGGGGTTAAGAACTTAAGATTTCTCACAATAGTTTCAAATGTGATAGTAGATAGGCTAACATCATAAGTTCAGAGATGGACCTTGTTACAATTGAGTTGAACATTAGAACAATGGGAAGTTGAGGCACTTGAACTTCCACACGGCAAGAATCTGCTGTCACCAACAGAGGGAGTAGCAGCAACAGAATTGAGAGGTGGGTCCTCTTGTGAAGAGAAGTCAGAACTATCAAATGTTGATATTGATACACATTCATCAAAATAATTCATGGCTTCTTCTGTCAGACGCTTGGACATTTTCCGCCGCTCAATGCTGGTCTGTCATAATAGTTCCATGGAGTCATTTGAACTAAAAGAAAAACAAGTGGAAACTCAAATAATGATACAGATAAAATGAATAAAGAGCTTTCCTCTGATGGTTAGACAAATCCGGGTCTCTAAATTAAAATGTAAGTCTATCAACCAGCTAACAGGACAACCCCAAAATTCCAACCAAATGTCCAAACTCAAATTTGACAAAAAATTGGGGTCATCCAATACATAAAATCTCTGTGACCAAAACTTGATAGTTCAGAAGAGGATGTCATTTCAAGGATAGGATCACATCCAACCAACATTATTTTAGAACAATAGTGGCCTGAAGGAATGTAAAATGGTCAGATGTGACCTTTTCTTTTTGGGTAGAAAGTGATAGGGAATTTAATATGTGAAAGCCAGTCAATGAGAACAAAGAGAGAGGTGCCAGTGTCCAACATGAAAATTACATAGTCCGATATAGGAGAGTTGGTGTCAGTTTCTGACATGGAAAAGGGGTTCAAACACAGAAATGCCAGTCTGATGAAAGTGAACTAAAAGCTTACTTTTCTTTTGGGTTGAGGCTTCTGTGTAGCCGATGACTTCGGATCCGGAAGTATCTCCTTCAGAATTCGATTAAGTTCTTGTCCACGATGCTCTTCCATAGCCAGCTCTGCTCGAAGCTTCCTAGCTCGTTCTTGGGACTGAAAGATGGAAAATCATGGACTAAAAGATTGTTTGATATGGAAATGCTATATATCAAGGATCTAAAATGAATAGGTCAGATTGCCAATCCAGATCAGCACTGGACAGGACAAGTCCAACCCATCAGACAGCAGACTAGCCAATCCATGACCAACTTGTGGCATCTACTCACTCAATCAGCCAATCTTTATATGGATTGACCAATGCAAACAGATGTAGATCTCTATTATCTTCAAATCTTTGCTATATAATGCTAATGAAGCTTTGGAAGTGTGACACGAAGAAACAGATTAACAAAAAACCAATTGCATGCTTGCAAAAAACTGATATTATGACAAATGGAACATTTGAGTTTTCTACTGAAAAACATGTGGTACATGCTGCCCACAAAAGAGGTCTCAACTTCAAGCTGTAAAATGGATTCAACTAGTGATTATAATATTTGCTTACATATTGAACATTGCTCTTTGTAATTCCATGCTTTTAATGTCTTGAGGGAGTATATCAACATGTTGCTCTGTTCTTATTTTTCTTAATCCAAATAGTCACATGGTAGAATAGCAATTAAGAACAGGGCAGGTTTGGGAGGTTGAGCTAGGGTTTCTCTTCTCAGGCCCAGCCATTTAGAATGGGCAGGTGGCAAGCATGCTTGACCCCAACTGTTCAGAATCAGGCAGGTTCAGAAGGCCCACACAATCATTTAAAATTCAGTAACAATCTATTAGTTTAGTTTAGTTTTGATATATAATAAACCATTTAATTATACAAGAAACATGTTAAAGAGGCAATCTGACAGCTTAAAGCAAGCACGTGGTTGGAGAGGTTTAATCTGGGGCTGGTGGGGTTGGAGAGGTAAAGTTACCAGCTCAAGCTTTCTGGCATATTCCTTTCTGATGTCAGAAACTAATTCAATTGCATCTGGGTTAACCGATTCAGGTGGGATGTCAACAAAATTGGCTGCTCCAATAGTAGTAGAATTCCTTCGAATCACCTGAACTTGCAAAAAGGAGAGAACAAAATAAGAGCTAATTTGAAGCTTAACAGTATATGTAACAAATGGGAAGCTTAACAGTATATGTAAATCCAATGTAAGTAACCAAAACACCGAAACCAATGTCAAATGGATTTACAGGCAACATGACAGTTGACAAGGAGCATATTACACTTGATTCTGTATGAATAAAGAAAATCAAATCCAGTTCTTCCACTGCCTATTTTCCTTCGAGTCTTGTTCCTTAGTTCAATGTATGAGCTTTCAGACTACGTATCAACTTTCTCTTCCCTGGAAGATAAAGGAATCCTCTTAAGCGCTTTGCCTGATCCTAGGTGAGATAATTGACAGACATGAGGAATTCTATTTTCTATCATCATGTGTCTTTTCTATCTTTTTATCAAAAAAGCAAAATGAGACCCCCAAAATCAATTTCTGTCTTGATGATGTGAGATCAACCATGTCTTAATATTTATTTTGATGAATAGGTTTCTTTCTTTTATTTTATTGTTTAATATCAAACCAAGTTCAAAGCTTTTCTTTATCTTCCTCTCTTCCATCTTCTACAGGCTCTTAACGAGCTAATGACCCTGAACCCTCCTCCCATTCTCTAGTAGACTCAGGTATTTCAGTGTTCTTTACATGAATGGAGAAAGCAGTTAAAAGGCTTCAGAGGACCAATCTAGATCAGTCCATTCATTTCATAAAATCTGTTCTCGCAATGTTTCAGTAGATTATACTAGTTTTTTTCTTTTCCCTTGAACCAGCACCTTAAGAAGACAATAGTGAACGTAATAGATAGGTAATCATGTCAGAAACAAAAGTGTATAACACCTTCTCTGTCCTCGTGAGAGAAACTTCCAGCCTAACATATCCTATGGTTTAAATTTTTCTTTTTGGTACATCTCTAAATATTAGATTGTCGGTGACATGTTTCTACACTACTTTCTAGATCACTCATTTATTTTCTTTGAAATATCATTTCCTCAATCTGACCCAAAAATATGCTCCTGGCAATTTCAAAATTCCAATCATACCCCAGTCCAATTTCTTTGGTGCTGAGACTCTAAGTAGGGCTTGGCTATGGGTATCATTTTGACTGTTTACCTGCCTTTTGAAGGTACAGGTAAGGTTTCTTTACCCCTTCAGCAAATGAGGAGAATAAGGGTAAAGGATGCTAACCCCCACCTGGCTAAACAGGGAGGGTAACTTGTTTACCGTCTATGTAGGGACAATTAGGTGATTTCATGAATACATATTCTAAAGATACCTAAAGACATACGTATTGATCCAAGTCCCAAACCATATACATCCTACCTAATTTATCCACTGCCAAAAGACTGAATGCGAACCTACTTTCCCAAATGCACTTGATGTTGCTTTACGCAAATACAACTGAAGTAACATTGATGATGCTTTACCCACCGGATTATGGAAAATTTACCCATACCCTGTAAAGGGTACAGATGAAACCCCTCTACATCCCTAAGAGGGTAAGGGTAAGGCCATTGCCTGACCCTACGCTACCATTGATACCCCTAGTTCTAAGGGAGTTCTTAACATTTGAGTATTTGAAATTGATTTCCATCCTTCCACAAAATCCAGCAAGGCAGCGGGAAGACAGAAGATTACACTAATGCGCCTAACAAGCCTGCAGTGTAAACAGATTAACAGACTACCAGATACATAACCACAGAACCATTATCGTTGTGCATCCGAAGATAAACATAAGATGAATTTGCTTCCACCTGGCTGACTACTAACAGTGCAACTACCGGATTTAAAAGGTCAAAATAAGTTGAAAACAGGTCTATGCAGAAACTGTAGCAATCATCGAGCAACTCCAGCCATGGATTACAGTAAGACCATGCCGTATCATTCACTGTCGTACTTCAGGTCAAATATCTAGAATAATGTTCAGTTAAAAACTATGGTTAATCATATCCAAAAGGAGAGCATTATGTAATTTCTACACTTTTTTGGAAAGCTGCATTAGTACATTAAGTTATCAACCATGCAGCAGCTCTGCGAAAAAAGAACAAAGGAAGATATTGTCAGAACCATCCAACACATGTTGACAAACAAAACAAAACAAAAGGAAGAAGATGCAGATGTTATGTTGGTTTGAAACAACTCCAACGTACAGGAAAGAGGCTCATGTAAGAAATGGCCTGAAATTCTCTGAAGAACTAGAAGAAGATTATCGATAAGAAAATGGTTACAAGAAACAGGCCACATGTTAAAGAAAGTTATGCACACTATGTATTCACTGATGAAACTCTAAAACCAAAGCCTTAAAACCTGGTTGACTCACCTGGGTCAATCTATCCATCCTATCATCCAGTTTTAGAAAAGGCTGAGTGAATATACCAACCAAGTTACCTATCCAAATGATTACGTTGACTTGATCTGGTTAGGTAGGGACAAGCATGGTTGGTGACCCAGTTCACCGGTTGACTTGTCAACTAGTCACTAAATAGATAACTGATTGGACCACAGGACCAGGATCTAAAACAATGGAGAAAACATTATATATCAAAATGTGCATGATTTAAACGATGGACATAAATTCATTGGTTAATAATATCTTTATGTGCATAAGAGATTTGGCACATGAAGTTATACCTATGAATGGGCATTGCAACCTATTTAGTCAACCACAGGGTCCATGATGTATATGGAGCTCATAAAGTGAGCCTCAATCTAGTAATTCAAATTAAATGATGAAGCTTGATTTTACCAATTTACCCTTACCCTTTTCCATTCTGTACATAAATTTGAACTCCTCCTAGGTAAGAAGAATCAAGATTAAGTCCTTCAAAAAATTGGGGCTAAAAATAAGTGAAACTCTGCATAAACTGGGAGGCAGAAAAAGATGAGATCAATTAATTAAAGGGGATGAGAGAAATTAAGTGAAACTACGAGAATGAGAAAAATCAAGCATCCCTCTCCCAAAACTGACTTTTCTTGTTTAATTAAATTACAAATCTTGCAAAACACCAAATAAAAAAAGAGGGGAAAAGTTCCAGTTAGCATGTATTGCTGTAATCAGCAGGGCTATATCATCAATCTGTTTGCCACCTCATAAGCTGGCATGGATGGTTGTCAAAGGCCCACTGGCCCTTCCAGCCAAAGGCTGCACAAGGTAGAAGCTAAAAAGAACAATCAGAGTTTTCTTCCCTGGGGCTGGAACTCACATCTTTTAGTAGTTATGGCTTTCAAAGTTTTCCATTTTCAATAAAGTATGCTTATTTATCCCCTCCCCCCCCCCACCCAAAAACAAAAAAAGAAAAAGAAAGGAAGTATCTCTTTCCTCCCCCCCACCCAAAAACAAAAAAAGAAAAAGAAAGGAAGTATCTCTTTCTCTATTTTCATATTTAAAATTGTGATTGAGGGCAGACATTGGCACAACGGTAAGGTTGCTCCATTGTGACCCAATGGTCACGGGTTTGAATCGGGAAACAACCTCTCCACAAAGGAGTAAGGCTGCATATATCCCTCCCCAGTCCCCACATTGGCAGGAGCCTTATGCACTGGGTACGCCCCTTTTTAAATTTGATTGTAGGGGCAATAAAGGACAATGATGACATAGGGTGTGCACATTATTGACATTGACTGATTGAGGTGCATAACTGCTGTTCGCAAGTAAAATAGATGCCCCTATTTTGAATGTGGAAACTCAGTGCCTGGTTGGAGTCATGCCAAAGTTTTCATTTGGTAGATCCAATTCAACAAGGGTTGCGCTTATCCAAAATAAAAATACCTGAACTTTTTCTCTAGAAAGGGATGGAGAGGAAAGCTCATATTCATGCCAAACACAATCCTCCAAACCACAAAGCGTGTAAAAAGGAAGCATCATCAGGGCTGAATTGAAGGTGTCTAAACTTTCAAAAAGTTCAAAGCAGGGGGAAAACTTGAAACTGAAATTAGGTAGTATACTCCCTGCTCAAGAAGAATTCAACTATGATGAGTCCATAGCTAAATAGAGACTCCCATTCTGCAACTTCTGCGACTCTTTGAAGTTCAACAGAGTGCTAACTATTCTCTTCCTTGTCACCAAACCTTTTGGTGTATTCTTGTTGTTAACTTGTGAAAGAACTATTTTCGAAACTTGAACTTGAGTATAAAGAGTGGAAGACTTCAACTAAGATCCTGTGGAAGAATCAACAAGACCCATACAAGAGAAAATTTGGATGTAGATGTAAATATACAAGTCCTTTGGAAACCCAATTTCATAAGAGTAATCCCATATTAGTTTGTTCACTGCAATGAGGTTAATCCTTTTTCTTCCAGTTTTTGTAATAAGTACAAACTAAAAGTTTTTCCTTCCACATATAGGTTATAAGAGATCCAAGATCTCTATCACTTAAAACCTGCTCATGCCAACACTGGTTCACTCATCCAAGCATTGAGTATGCATGATATCCACTAACATTTTTGTTCCAACCTAGTGCATTTTCAACGTACTCATATATTGCAATTGAAAACTTGAATTTCTTCCTAAAACAAGCATGTTGTCAAGACGACGCCTAGGTGTCCAGGCGCCTTGGATGCCTTGGACGTCTTATTGGTTTTGCCTTTGATTCGAGGCCCCCGCCAACGCCTTGGGTCGCCTAGACGCCAAGAAACTATGAAAACAAGTCAGATTTTTTTACTCATTCCTTTCTTACCATAATTTTGTAAGCTTCCTGAAAATTTATGTATGTGTTCAGCACAATTTGCAACTTAACATATTTCACATAAATTTCCATACAAATCATTGTATGCAACTAATTCATAACAAAAGCATTACTAATGAAATCTAAGTTCCTTTCAAGCCACAAGAGCTTACATTTTCGAGGTCGTTTTGAATCTCAGAAATTGCACGTCTTACTTCAGAACGAACCGTTTCATATATTCCAACAGTACCAGAATCATCTGCCTGCTGATCAGTCTGGAAAGACTGGGTTATCAAGCACAAAGTCAGAACATGAATTATTTTATCAGGACAACTGATCCATAACAAGTTCTTTCCAATACAAATTGAAGGAACAAAGCAAGGTCTGCACCTTCATCTGTTCAAATACTGCTCTGATGGTTTTCTCTTCAGCTTCTGAAAAAGAACCTGTAGAGATCTCATCTTCCAAATTTGGAATCTGCAGACAAAACGAAAACGAATTGAAATTGATAAAAACCAACCACCAAAGGTACTATTTTCACTATGCCTTGACCCATATATAGGGTCATTCATTAATGAACTTACCACTGAACCATCTGAAGGCTCCAAAAGAGGATGTTGACTAGACCATCTATGCAAATTCCTCGTCTGATCTGATAATTCAGAAGCACATGTGGTTACAGTAGCTTTTTTTTCCATGCTGGGAGCTAATTTCTCATTATTCTTATTTCTGAGACCTGAAGACAAACTATTTTCTTTTTCAACTTCATTCTGTAAACATAAAACAACGAACAGTAACAAAACTAAAATGAATAAACTCTCATAACCAACTCAAAGTACAACAAAACAACGACTGGTGGATCTTAAGCTACAAAGCTCAGACCTCAGAGTTCCCATAATGGCCTCTTGAAACAGATCGCCTGCGTCTTCCCATCTCCTCCCTTGACAAACTTCGACCCACTTCCCTTCGAGTAGCCAAAGACTGATTCCCATAATCAGAAAGCCTCGTAACCGATCGTCCTCTTCTGCTATCCGAAACAAAACCAGTACCCACTGATTTCCTCGCTGCTTCACCTAATCTGGATGCTTGCTCATCTAATTTGACGATTCCAATCACGTTTTCCGATTCAATAACATCTGGTGGTGATAAGGTGCTGCTGTAGAACAATGGATTATCTCTCTTATTCAGAAAATCAACAGTGCTTGTGGAGATAGAGTTAGAAGAAGAAGGTATTTCCTTGTCTTGGTAATTTCTGCCCACAGCACTTACACTTCTCGACCTACGAAGGGGGACTTTCTTAGTCAACTCTGAATCTTTTGCAGAAGAAGATTTGTTATTGGAAGAAGATCCCAAATTCCCCCTTTTGGAGTTGGATTTGAAAGCCGAAACGGCCATTAGACAGAATAAGAAAAATCCTGGAATCAAAAGTTTAATAAACTTCAAATCTAAACAAAAAGATTTGTAGAATCAAGAAGAAACCCTCAAATATCTGTGCAGAGAGACCAGTTATCAATAGTGCAACAATAAATGTAAATTTGAGCTCACCTAATTTTGTCAAGGAAGAGAGAGGTTTGATCGTCGTTGTGCATTAAAATAAATGGAACTAAACTAAAAACAAAAAAAAAACAAAAGAGGAGCAGAAAGCGACTTTGGAATTTTTTAACGTTCGAATAGATTCGCATTCGCATTTTTTTTTTTGTCGTTTTGGACGATATACTATATAGGCAAACGGTGTCTTATTCGTATAAACTATAAAGTTATCAAAATTTTCTTCCTTTAAGCAAGTGTTTGGCCACTTGCATTAGTACTCACCAAAAAAATAAAAAATAAAAAAAATCATTACTTTGCATTGAGTTCACATTATTGGATGAAGCTTTTTTCACGTATCAAGCTCTTCGCCACATCGTTTAGAAGGAATTTGAAATTTATGGGTGAAGGTGATTAATCTGATGAGTCGGGCCACATTGCATCGCCAGATGTCCGCATTGCAAAGGATTTTAATCTATCATCACCACCACCTGCACCACCCACCACACCTCTCTCTCTCTCTCTCTCTCTCTCTACACCCTCCCTCCCCTACAACCCTGTACCACCATGCTCCCCTACCCCCTCTTTGTACAAACCCCACCCCACACCTTCCTTGGGATGAATCTGGATCAACTACCCACATGGGGATGGGTGGGGATTGATCTGATCTCCCTTTGGATCCGACTCCTCTCCAATGAGCCCGCCACCCAGGGAGTGCCCAATGAGCATCCGACGGCTAGGCTAGTTGGCATGCATTTTCAGGTGCATGCTGAGATGTGTGCCAGCCAGCCCAACCCTTGGATGGCTCATTGGGCACTAATTGGGCGAATTCTTCATTAAAGAGGAGCTTGACGCCCCTCCTCCATGTTGATTTCTAACATCGCCTACACCAAATCAATGATTTTCAGATTCCCACTAATTATCCCTCCATGCCCTATTGTAGGTAGCAGAAGGCTTCATGGAAAGACCCCCCTAATGAATTGATCGTTGCATGTAAATGGAGGTCCACATGTCTCTATATGAATCACCATGCATAGGTAATTCATAGCATAGCATATTTCAAAAAAATCCTCTGCAGTGCCTTGTAATTTGGGCTTGCGAGCTCAACACGTGAAAGATGCGACATCCAACGATGCCGAGCTTGAGAAGAAAGAAAAAAAAACTGAGTCAATTAAGCTCCCATCGTTGGATTAAGCATTTTCCACGTGTCGAGCTCATAGACCCAAACTGCAAAGCACAATAAGTCAACAAGATGAAGGAGTTGGAGAGGATTTTAATCCAAACATTTCCCTTACGTGGTATTCCCGTACGAGTACGCTCAATGTTTTCCTTATTTTCGATTGCAAATACGAAATAGAATCGGATTCGGCCGATCCATGGCCGATTTGCTTACTTCCTTGCCTAAAAGGCTTAAACATCTCGGTTTAGAAAATGTAGGCTGGGCCTCTTCGAATGTTGGGCCGACCCAAATCACTAAAATGCCCATATCTATTCCTATTCAGATATATATAATGTAATAATGGCTAAGGATCCGTAAAGAAGGAGAAACGAGAATCCATCTCACATCTCATTAGGGCTACAGTTTCCAGACTCTCTAGTCTCCACTTTTAGGGTTTGCGGCAGCAGCCTTCACTTCTCACTTGGAGCTTGGGACTTTCGATCGGCTGGGAAGGTGTTCATCTATCCTCAGGGGAAGAGAGATCTTTTCAAGCAAAGAAAAATCTAGTGGTGATGGAAGGAACGGAAAGAGAAGTCCCTATTTTCAGGGACATAAGGCGCTATTACTGCGAGTATTGTGGCATTTGCAGGTCCAAGAAGTCGTTGATCACCTCGCATGTACTTTCCCGCCATAAGGTTTCACCTCTTTCTCCTTATTTGCTCTTGAAGTTTAAAGATTATGGAAGTTTCACATTTTGTTCGTGTTGATGGTATGATTTGCTGCTGGGATTACTGATTTTGTGTTTTAGTTTCACTTCGCTGTTCATTCTTGTTGGTGGAGAGGGTATAATCAAGGGTTTTAATTGGGGATTTCAGAAGCTGCTCTTATTTTTCTTATTCTGTTCTGTTTTCTTTTTCAATTTAGGATGTGGTTGAGGAGAAGAGACTCGATGAAAATGAAGGAGAGGTGGAGGAGAAGTCCAATATTTGTGAAGAGTGTGGTGCGAGCTTTAAGAAACCTGCATATTTGAAGCAACATATGCAAAGTCATTCGCTTGAGGTATTTTATCTGCTACTGCCACTTCCCTTTCAATTTTTCTTGCTTTCTCCTCCTCCGTTACCTTCTTATTTTATTTTTTTCCTTGGAAGTTTTAGCATGTTATCCCTTTCTGAAACTGTTAATATTTGACTTGTTGATTCCCTCAGCATTAAAATATTGAACATTTCCGACTCGAATTGCTTACCACTGATTCTGGTTTGATATTCTTTTATGTAGCCCTTTTTCCTTTGTGGGTTTTGATCTTTGGCGCTTGGTACTGGCAGATCGATGCCAGGCTGTGTTTACAATTTCTGCTGTGTTAGATTTTTTTTTTACTATATCCTTCTTTTGATTGCCGAAGATTTATTGGAGACTGATTTTGTTTCCTTTGAAGTAAAAGGAAACAGTTATGGTTTTCGTGGGGTGGTGATCCAGTTGAACTAATGTTTGAAATCCATTTTATTTTCCTGGTCACGGTGCAAAATGTTAAAACGAGGTTTTGTGGAGGCCTTGCCTTGATTGTGTATGACTTGTTCAATTGAAAAATTATTCTAAAAATTGTCGAACAAGATATTAGTTATTGGCATAATGGTTCAGACATGGCCATGAGGTTGGAAGTTTTTCAATGAAATTAATTGACAAGTTGAACAAGGTTGTATATAGTCCATTACTGCATGCTTGGTAGAGCGACATAACTGTTTCAAATACTTATGGCCACAGGATTTCTTATTTATTTATTTTTATAAATTCTGTTGCTTTCCATAAGCATTGAGATGGTTTTTTGGTGCCTCTCTTTTTTCCCCTTTTCTTTTTTTCTGTTACTATGTTTTCTAATGATTATGGTTATTGTGGAAACCAGTGGATGTTAGTGTGAAGCATTGGATCCCATTTGAAGAACTCCAAAATGCGAGAGGCTTTGTAGATTTAATCTTGAATGGACCAGTACCAGGTGGGGGACCTCCTGAGAAGCTCCATCAAGCAAGCCTCAGTCACGCACTGTCTCACTTGTAAGGATTTATGATTTTTTCATTTGTTATTTTTAATTATGACCATATCTTCAACATCTATCTTTTATGGAGCATGCTCTTGTGCGAATATTCTGCAGAGGCCGTTTACTTGCCCAGTAGATGACTGCCAATCAAGCTACAGGAGAAAAGATCACTTGACCCGTCACCTGCTCCAGCATCAAGGGAAGCTTTTCAATTGTCCTGTAGAGAACTGCACTCGTAGATTTGCATTTCAGGGTAATATGAAGCGGCATGTGAACGAGATTCATGAAGAAGATGGGTCTTCCTCTTGCAACACTGGGGGTCAAAAGAAGCATGTTTGCAAGGAGTGTGGAAAGGTTTTTGAATTTGCATCAAAGCTGAGGAAGCATGAGGATTCCCATGGTAAATTATGTTACTGAGCAGGCTCTCCCTACCCCCTCTCTAGATATTAGACTGATCCCTTTTGTGTTAAAGGATATTAAGTGTATCAAGAGCTTCCTATGGGTCTATACCAGTTTCCATTACATCATTTTCCGTTACCCCCACTTATGAAAATAGGGGGAAAAGGCTAGGCACACTGCCCACATACCGCAAACGGGTGCCTCTCTCTCTCTTGATTCTTCCCCCTTTGAAATGATTCCTCTACCTCTCTTGTATGATGCCCTTTCCCGTCCTGTGAACCCATTGGTTTAGCCCTCTAGCTTACCCCATCCAGGCGATGTGGCTACCCCTCTTCCATGAAAATATTACCACTTATGAAAACAGTTTAACTTGTATTGGCTTGTTATAGCTTTTGTAATGATAATTTTGCTGACAAGTTTTATCATTACAGTTAAACTAGATACTGTAGAAGTGGTTTGTGGTGAGCCAGGCTGTATGAAACACTTCACTAATGATGAATGCCTTAAAGCCCATGTCCAGTCATGCCACCAACATGTCACCTGTGAGGTTTGTGGACAAAAGCATCTGAAGAAGAATATCAAACGGCATCTGCGGATGCATGAAGCAGGAGTTTCATCCAGTGATATCAAATGCAGTTTCAAGGGCTGTCGGCACACATTCACAACTGTAAGACTTTCCTGTTTTCTTTTCAACATTACATTTTTGTTCCCTATTTCAGTCTGTTAAACCTCCTTGAAGAAACTCAATTGTTAACTTCTATTTTGTAGTAATTTGCAGGTGGAGGTTAACTTATTCTAGACCAAAGATATTTTTTTAATCCCCCCCCCCCCCAAAAAAAAAAAAGAAAGTAAATTAAGAACCTTGTTGTAACTATAAATCCTTCTTCTCTATTATTAAATAACATTATTAATACAATAATAATATACCAATATCTTTTTCTAGTTGGATTACCTTCAGAAGGAACCAGAGCATCAAGATTTTCTTGTGTTATTCATTTCAGTTCTTTCTGAAAGCCACCTAACAATATTTAGTTATTTGCTGTTACTAGCAGAAATCAAATCTCAATCAACACATAAAGTCAACACACCTTGAGGTCAGACCATTTGCCTGCCGAATTCGTGGATGTGACAAGAAGTTTCCATATAGACATGTGAGGGATAATCATGAGAAATCTGGAATTCATATCTATGTCCATGTAAGTCTCTAGGCACGAGCCTTCAATCGTGTTGTGTGCTGTGTTTTTGAGCATGAATTTGGTTATTTATATGTTGACATGTAGCAGAAATTTGGCTGATATCTTGATTTTATTGATTTATGTCTAGGGGGATTTTGAGGAGTCTGACGAGCTATTCCGGTCAAGACCAAGAGGCGGGCGTAAAAGAGCATGCCCTAGTGTGGAGACTTTGCTACGGAAGAGGGTAACCCCACCTAGTCAGATGGATTCTGTTACAAACCAGGGACCAGAATACATTGCATGGTTACTTTCTGAGTTAGATGATCAACCGTGAGATATACAGTTTGTTGGAGATGGCATTTGTAGTAATAGTTTACCTTTTGTTCTTAAAATATATATACATAGGATGTATATAGATCTAAATGCATTATTGCATTGTAATCAACCTCGTTGTTTATCTAAAGCGTAACCACCTAATTGAACATTGTTTCCTCTGATGTAAATGGTATTTGGAGTGGATTGAACTCCATGCAGTATAATGCTCTGCAATTTCTAATGCTGTCATGAATCTGCTAATGTTTAATAGGAAATTGTTTTGATGTTGCATTTGTCTGTTTGCACCTTTTTTATGAAATCAGGTGGGTTTACTGTTTTAGTTGCAACCAGCTTAATCATGGGCTGGTGGCACCCCCAAACAAGTGATAATCAGCTTTTAGAGTGGAATTCTGATACAGCAGATGCACTCATACTTTTCAGGAGCAGTTGTAAAAGGCTCTGTGGAGAGGAGCATCCCCACAGTTTATTGCCATCACTACAGAACCCAAGTTGAAAATATTGACGTGGTAGTATTTCTACGGTGACGCATTTAACAGAGCAGATTGAAGTTTAAGGTGTCAATCATCTTGGTGATTTAGCAATGGATGCTATTATTCATTTTATCAAGTTCTGGGTTTTAAAACTGAGAATTGGAATCCGGGTAGTCCCGGTCAGTGCCGGTTGATTTCGATCTGGACCCGGCCAAACTACCTCACCCAACACCCAAATCTACAATTAACCTAAAGAGTTGATACAGGCAACAAGTGCTCATAAATCATAAATGTTCCTGTAGATGTTTTTGTTTTGTGGGTATTTATTGTTGCTTAAACTTTGAAGATTTCATCTCATAACCTTGTCATGAAGCAAGTAAACAAGTTTTAAAATTTATTTGAAAAAATGTTTAACTTTGTTTGCTTCAAGAAAAAAAACCTTGGAAAAAAGGGTAACAATTCAAATCATTCCTTCTTGTGAATCTTACCCCCTCAATATAAACTTGGAACTAATATGAGATGAGGCAAAATATATGGATGAAATAGCTAGCTAAGATCTCCTTTGAACAAAAGTCGAGCCATAAATTTCACCAAAATTGGTTCTCTATTGTCTGATCAGATTAGATTTGAGGAAATACAGAAGCACCTTTTGAATTGTTTTGATGAGCTATTGGTGTGTTAAAAAAGAAAAGACAGATAAGAAAAAGAGGGCCTCAAACGAAAAATGTAATTGCTCAAATTTAGGCCACTACTTGTAAAGTTTTTCCAAATTCCACTTTTATTCAATTAGTTGTAGACAAAATCTGTTAAATCTTTGTAATTGCTCAAATTAACATGGGCTAATTACTCTCCTATATTTACTCAGTCTTCTTTATCTCAACCTTTTTAAAAAAAAAAAAAAAAAAAAACTTCCTCACGTCTTTGTCCTCCTGTAATTCAAATTCTTAAATTACTCATAATACTCTTCCCTTCCTTCCCGTTGACCTCCCATCCGGTAGCCCCTCTGGTGCCCTCTGCAGCTCTTTTGTGTTTATCCATCTATTACTCTCTTGCTTGCTTGCTTGCTCAGTCACTGGTTGTTTTAACACTGTTACCACTTCATTTTCTACCTCACTTGCCACTACCGCGCACAAGAACGTGAAGGCAGAGAAGGGCAATCACTCATTTTAAAACCATCATTCTTAAGACCAAAGAGTGGCGAAAAAGGGAGGAAACCTCTCTGTTCCTAGCTCTCCTGTAGTTGGATTCTCTAGAACCATAAGAATCCTTAGAATAGAATTATAACTCAATACCTTAATTTCATCGAAGAGATAGATAAAAACATCAATACAGTCTAACAGATGGTTTTGGTTGAGATCTTGACCTGAAATGCCAAGACTAAGTCTGTCGATATAGGCTTGATGGTGCAATTGATCACAAGACCTTCATATCAAAGATACCTTTGATCACTTACGAGGATCTTCAGCCTGAGATCCAACGCATTGCTAATGGTGGAGCGATCACCATTAGCAATGCGTTGATGCCAGGCTAAAGGTACTTTTAAGCGATAGCACGTATGATGTATCTTCGATTTGAAGATATCGGTCACACTATTAAGATTATATCCCAAAGGTGCTCAATCTCGGCATTTCGGATCAACACTAGACTAAGTACCTCCGTCGATATAGGTTTGATGGTACAAATGATCACAAGACCTTCAAATCAAAGATACCCTTGATCACTTACGAGGATCTTCAGCCTGAGACCCAACACATTGCTAATGGCAGAGCGATCACCATTAACAATTTGTTGATGTCAAGCTGAAGGTACATCATACATATGTAAGCGATCATATGTATGATGTATCTCCGATTTGAAGTTATTGGTTGCACCATTAAGATTATATCGATAGAGGTAGAGGTGCTCAATCTCGGCATTTCAGATCAAGATCTCTGCCAAAACCTTCTCTTGGACAACACCGAAGGTTTTGGTCATCTTTTTGATGGAGGCACCTTTGCATCCTTCTTGCAAGAGGCAGTGCCAAGTGAGTAAAAAGTGAAGTGGCAGCAGTCATTGTTAAAGCAGCCAGAGCAAGTGAGGAAGCAAACAAGAGAGTAATAATGTAATATGAGCATAGAGGAGATACAGAGGGACGCCGGAGGAGCTGCTGGACCGGAGGGGTGGTCTACTGGAAGGAGGCCGGCAAAGGGGATTAGGGGTAATTTAGAGATTTTAAATTATCAAAGGGGAAAGAAAGATAAAAGTTTGTTTTGCTATGGGAATAAAAAAGAAGTTTGAATTAAAGGAATTTGAGTAAAGGACAGATGAAGTTTGAAGTAAAGGAATTTGAGTAAAGGACAGAATTGTCCTCTACTTACGGTGAATGAGATTCCATTCATCGAGGGTGTCGGATGGGCGGGTAAGGGCTGAGGGCACCACGAGTGTATTTTAGAAAAACACTAAAACCCTGTAGGGGTTTGTAAATCCTAGAATGGTGGATGAATCGTTGTCCATGGGTGGAGGAAACTTTGTCCATTGAGTAAATAGGACCGAGTTTTCCTCCACCCATGGTAAAAGGGATTCCATTCATTACGGGTGTCAGATGTAGGGGTGTAAATGAATAGCCGAAATCCATTTCCATATTCGTGTCCGCATCCGTTTAGCACTATCTGAATCCGTTCAAAAGCTAAACGGATGCGGATACGGATACGGATACGGATAGGCTATAGCTATCCAAAAAGCTATATTTACATGTAAATGGATAAAATATTCGATTCGTATCCATTTAGCACTATCCGAATTTGTCTGATAGCTAATCGGATTCGGATGCGGATGCGAATATAGCACTATCCGAGTCGAATCCGATCCGTTTACAGCCCTAGTCAGATGGGCATGAGAGAGATACATGGGGCTCTTCTGTAGCGCAACAGTGTATAGCGAATCATCCAACGGCCCAGTTGGCTCCAGCCGGAGGATCCCAAATAAATGGCCATCCAGTATGTGGTCCCATTCTTTAATAATGAGACAACTGGCATAACCATAGTCACTCTTAAAGGAATTGACACCTAAATAATAAGATAGGATAGCAAAAGTCGTTGAGAGTTGAGAGTACGAGAATACTGAATAAATGGCTTGCCATTGATTTCAACCACTTGATCTCATGTGATGTGTGCAAATAAAATTCCAATTCCACCCTCCACCTTAACTTAAATGCCACGCTTTCATTTATTGCCTAACTGTCCACCGTCACTGCTTTGAATAGACCTCTAGCATTCCCATCGGCCATATCCGTCCTGGTTATCGGTATCAGATCGGCCGTATCGGAAGATCCATATCAATATTAACCATTTCGAGTGATCTGTATTAGTATCGGCATAGAGTGAACCCAACACCTGGCCAATTCCATAATGGTGGACCGGTACAAACCAAGGGTAAAACTGTCAAAAAAACCATATTTTTAAAAAGAAAAATTGGGTTAGAGAAAAAATGTTTGATATGATTCAATCTGTATCCATATCATATCAGTTTCTAAAATAAGCGATACAATCGATCCATATCGAAATCATTATCAAGTCACTTCTATCTCTTAGGCTGTGTTTTTATTGTCCCAAACTGCAAAATCGGCTGTGTTTGGTATGTATTTTAGACGATAATAAAATAATTATTTTTATCATTCGAGAATGTGAAATCGACCTAAAATACATACTAAACGCAACCTTAGTATCATAGAGGGGTTGAGTTTTCTTGTTCCCATTTGCCATTTGGGAACAAGAAACCATACATCACAACAGTAACAAAACAGAATTGATAAAAACAGGTACCAATTCCCTTTCAATGAAATGAATTACAAAGGATATAATAAATAAGGCTTAATTAAGGTTTCTATAAGTTATTTTCCAGTGAATATGTCTTCTTCTGATCATCACAAGTGTAATGAAGAGAAATGTAGAATGATCAAACTTCTAATTTCTAAACAAAAAATTAAAAACAAGAATGCTGAAATTTCCTCATCAGAGAAAAAATTGAAGAAGCAAACTTGATAAACCAGTGAGGAACAGAAGATCAAAGCCTGTCATAATGTTTGAAGCTCCATTTTTTGTTTTTGTTGTTGATGATGGAGACACTGCTGGCTCCCCTGCAATATTTCCTCCTGTGAATCATACACCCAAAGTTCTTAATCTAAATTCTCAAAAGAGAGTTAAAACCCAGTAAATTTGTGGATTCAAAGCAAAACCCAGTTTCCAATACTTGCAGAAGAATATGAAAAATAACAAAAAATAAACAAATAAAAAATTACCTGACCCTCCACTTGGTTCTGGAGCTCCAATTGGGATCCCAATCTCTGCATCAACAGAATTAATAAAACAAAATCAAGAAACGATTTTTACCAATCCAAGCCCATCCACACCCTTGATTTACCCAGGCCCACAACAAACGAAAGGTTCAGATCAAAGCTTTTGACATACTAACCTGCACACAAGCTTACTGACGGTGTAGTGATCTTACAAGCCTTAGGAAGCCCTAATGCTCTGTTCGTGTCGAGTTGGATTCCGAAGCTTGAAGAGTTACCCAAAAGCTGGCAAAGGCAGATCGGATTGCTATCCACTAATCCTGCCAGTTCAGGGCAGCAAGCTTTATCTGGATTTTTCAGTTTGCTTCCGACCTCCACATATGTCAAACAGTCTGACATGTTAAGTAGAGCTGTTGTGCAGTCGCCAGCCGGTGCCTCTGCAGTGGCGCCGCTTGGTGACATTGATGGGGCTTGAGCTGAGGTGATGGGGAATGAAGTAAGGAAGGCGATGAAGAGGACAATGGTTAGGGCAGAGAATGTGATTTTGGTGATCGCCATTGCTTTATTGCTTTTCTTCTTTCTTGGGTTCTTTGGTTTTGTATATCTAAAGCTTTAAAAAGGTTAGGGAAGTGAAGAGTCCTGATGAGGACTGAGGAGTTGAGACAATTTATGTACATTTGAAATCAGAGAAGGGTTGGGCGTTGGGATAAACCCACCACCTACCTACAATTAATGGGCCACGAGTATGGAGGTGTTATTGTATTGATCGGGTCGGGTCAGATTTGACCCGCATAAACCCTGTGTAGACGGTGTGCACTGTGTGGCAGTGTTCCCTACACCGTCTTACATGGGGCATTGAAATGACTATCCCATCCCTCCCCTTGGGAGTCTGAATCCTCTCCAGCGCACGAGTGAGTGAAGTGAGCATCAGATGGCTGGAGCTGTTCGACATGCACCCCAAGGACAACTCCAGTAGTGTGTTGGAGAGGATTTTTACACCTTGGATGCCTGTGCGTTTGCTCTTAGCTTGGCAGCAAGTCTCTTCCTTTTTTATTTTTTTTTTCTAGATTTTTATCAGTTTTGGTTTGATTTGTTGTTATTTTTTATCAGTCTCTAGAAACCCAATTCGAAACAGCCCAGGAAGAGTTCAGTTTCGATTTCATCTTTGATTGGTCCAACCAATTTGGATTGGAATTTGACGAATTGTTATCCTCTCCTGTGTACTGCATCGTGCGGCACTGCAGAGGTCATGTGGCACAGTGAGCCCCATATGGCGCACATGGCCTCTGCAGCCACCGCACGATGCATTACTGCACCGTGCTGTAACAGGAGAGTATAAAAATTCGAATTTGACACCCCTATTGTTGGTGATGAGTTGGGTTTGATCAAGAATTGCTGAACTCTAAGCCATATGCAGCGTAGAGGAGATTAGTTGATTAGTGAGAAGCTCGTTTTTTTTTCCCCCTAAAGTTTTGAACTTTATGCAAACGCATAAGTTGAATATGAAAACTTTTGAGGTTTTGGACGTTGGGCTGTGATTCTAGAAGTGGATATTTGGGCAATTGGGCATTTACTTGTTTTAAGTGGATTTAAGGTTTTTGATTCTTGTTGTACAAGTTGGCAAAAGCTACATTTGGCTAAGTTTCTTGTATCTCACTATTTTGTGAGACTAAAAAGAATATAATATTCAATTTCTAGAACCTCGAATTCCAACAAAATCCTTGATTGTGGATCCAAAATTGACAAGTTTAGTAAATGAGAATCCATTCATTGAGGCGGGGTCAGGTACACATAGGGGTATCAGAAGGTATTTTGGAAAAATATTAAAACCTAGGAAAGATTTGCCAACCCTAGGATGATAGGTTTCAATTCACCAGGTGGTGAAGGGAAACTTGATCCTTAATGATCCCCGATTCACACTCAACAAAATCTAGGATTGTAACTTTCTTGGTTAGGTTACAAATAGAGGAATCCATTAATTAGATTTAGGGAAAAAATTCTTTGTAGTGTATCGATCTGGCAGTGCACTGCGGTAGGATCTTGCGAGCTTGATTGCATTTTTTTTTCTTCTTCAGCTTGACACCGTCAGATGTTACATCATCCACGTGTTGAGCTCACAAGGCAGCACCGCAATGCACCGATCTGTTGGTGCACTGCTGAGGATTTTAAACCTTAGATTTATCTATAATATTTTTTTTGGTGGGGGGGGGGGGGGGAACTGGGGAGAGAGTCATAGCTTCCCATCCTTGCATGTGTTAGTTTGGTAGTAATAATGTAATACCACATGATTTGTCACCAAGATCCATCCAGATATAGACACTTTTGTTCCAATCAAATTATGGAAAATGATCCACAGTTGAAAATGCTCATCCCATGAAAACTTTATGGACTTTTAAGATCTTCCATAGGCATACTATGCGCCCCTATAAAAGGGTAGTTTCCTTCAATCATGGATTAAGTTCAAGGTATTGATTCTTAATCAAAACAATAATTTTCATAGGAAAATCATGAGGGAAAACTGGCGACGTGCCCAGTTTGAGTCTGTCTCCCTCCCATCTTTTATGGAAATGACCCCTTACCCTCTCCATTGGACACAACTGCTAGCTCTAGAAAAACTAAAAATAGATAGTAATCACAACTCACAACTGATACTGATATTGATATGAATCAATCAATACGACCAAACCCTAGTGAGACCATGTTGGCCTTATGGCCAAACAGTTGTTGGGATGGGGTTCAAATTTCAATGAAGACGACTCATCAAAAATCTGCAACGTGGGTTGCTTGAATTTGGTGGCATGGAAGGTCAGTGTGAAACTGAGATGGAAGATTGAATAGCCGCAAATGGAGTTGGGGTGGAACCTTGAACCATGGCACCATTTAATATCAACAACTGCTAATTCCTATTATATTGTTTGGGTAATGGGGACTTCATAAGTTCATATTGGGGCTCCGTTTGGAAGAGAGTAGAAAAGCAAAAAGCAAGGTGAAAGATTGGTTGTTGATTAATTTTTGGATTAAGTTTTCCTTCTTGGGAAGAATTTCTTCTCCATGATGATGTGACATTATGATTGTATTCTTGAGTCTATCATTAACTCTCAGTCTTTACTGAATAATCAAAAGTTTAGATCTATAATTGAAATTGATTTTTTTTTTCCCCTTTAATTTTGTATTTTGGAACAATATCACCCTAATATGCACTTGGGTAAGAACATTGGATATTACCTCTTGACATGGTCTGGCTTTTTGAGACATAATGATGGCAGCCTTAACTTCCACTTCGCGAAGAGGCTGTTTCCAGACTTGAACTCACGAACATTAGATCACAATGGAGCAACCTTGTCCGCCCTTCAGGAAAAAAATATGGATGTGGGACTATACCATGCAATACTCTGTACCTTGTGTACAAACTTCCCATGTTACATATTTTCATCATGTTTTTAATTTTTTTTGGGGAAAATGTTGGGCACACCGCTTGCGTATTTCTCTCTCTCCCTTCCCCCTTTGGAAATGACCACTGCACCTCCTGTATGATGCCATGTCTTGCGCCCTCATTGGTGCCACTTGCTAACCTGCTACCGCACACAGGTAATGTGCCTATCCCTCTCCTATATTTTTTAATACATCCATCAGAAATTGTCGTATTACCAATGGAATTGCCATGTGTTAGATAATCAGATCGTGTTGAGAGAGGCCTCTCAGCATGGGGCCATGTAAACAAGTTTTTCCCTATTCAATATAACACTGTCAATGACCAAAATGCGCATTTTAGATATTCTCATATATTTTTACATTATTTTTAGAGAGGGAGGATCGTTGCCAGGGTGCATGTCCTCTGAACCAACACAGGGACCAATGAGAGCGTGTGTGTGGATATCCAATAAGGGTGAGATTTTTCATTTCAAGGGGTGATTATTTCACCCTTCATATGTTTGGACACAAACACCATGGAACTTGGCAACCTTCTTTTTCCCTTTTTTTTTTTTACATTCACCAGATCCCCTAAAGATAAAATCGTATTTAATAACTCCTTGTTACATTAATTAAAGCAAATAATAATGAATAAAATGTTCACAATTACTCCTCTAAAATAATTATTATTTATGCTTTTTTATTATTAATAATTAACATGCTATGACAACACAAAAATGTATTAGAATTCCAATATAGTTCTTTGGGAAAAAGTTTTCTCAGTTGTTTGGTAGGGTATGTTAGCACCTCTGTGTCTATCTCTCTTTTCTTTACATGAATGACCTCAATATCTTCCAATATATGATACCATTGTATTTAATCTCATTGGTGTGCTCTTCTATACCACTTTCTTAGAGAACTCTCTCCCTAATTTTTTTAAGATTTTTTTCCCCTAAATTGGTTTTTTCTGTGATAATATATACTATGATATACTGGGTTGTTGAAATTTTGATTTCCCCTAGAGCAATTAAAGCATACAATTTTGGCCTTTTGTTTGTCACATGAAAAAATCCACCAATTAAGTATTAAAGAATCCATTGTCCTCGAAGAGGTGACCTAAAAGCAACAAGAGATAGGATGACATTGATAGAAGTTAGGATCCAAAGTCCTTGAGCATTGCCCACAAGTTTCAGCAAATGGGTTGGTTGAACTTGCAACTTGCAATGTTCCTTATCTTCTTTGTGGGGTGAGAGCGAGAATGCATTTTGTAGCAAGAAAATAAAGAAGAACCGGGTTTCAAAACGTGTTCTAGATCCAAAATCAATTATCAAACACAATCTAAATTATATAAAATTATATGACATCTTACATAACCCCGTTGTTTATAACACCAAGTTACCATTACAAGATCACAAAAGGATACATGTAAGGGTGTCAATCGGTTCGGTTCCAGAGAGTATTGTTGTGATCCAGAACTAAATCGAGAACCAAATCGATTCCGAAATTCGATACTCAAACTAAACCTGTTGTTTGGTTCGATTTCAGTTCGTATTCGGTTCCAAAATTAGGTTCTTACACAGTTCGGTTCCGATTCCTCTACTCAATGCATATACTATAATATATATAGTATAATATTGTAATAAAGTATAATAGTATTTTAAATTCTAATACTAACATTAGTAATTTATTCTTACCAAAAAAAAAAAAAAACATTAGTAATATATACTACAACATATTAATTTACTATAATATATTAGTATTATAATAAAATAACATACTATAATATACTACTATCCAAATTCGGTTCGGTTTTGATTTTGGACTTCGGTTCTTATACTTGATCCAAAACCAAACCAAGAACCAAATCAGTTTTGAAATCGAATACTCATTTCTAACCGAATTTGATTCGGTTTGGTTCGATTTGGCTTATTTAGTCTGGTTTAGGTGGCTTATTTAGTCTGGTTTAGGTTTTGGTTTTCGGTTCCGATTCTAATTTGACACCCTTAGATGCAAGAGAATAACAGACATGGAGAACAAGCGACAAATTTCGAGCCAATGCTGGGCTATGGCTGGGCTAGGGTTAGCCCAATCTATTGTGAACTGCATTTTGGGTCTCAAAACAATATGTTATGGGATCCCAATTGTGGGCTCAAGTTAGCCTGGGCCTATCTGCAGCCCCAGTTCTTCCATTTGAAGTTTGTGTGGTTTCTACCAATAAAACTGCTAAACTTGTGAAATTGGCCCCTCCCAAACCATTTATAAGGTTTTCAATGCACCTGATCCCATATGTGATTTTCTGATAGGACAGTCAAGCAACCTCATAGTTGTTGCTTTCAAGCTAGCAAAACCTTTCTATCAACTTCTACATATGGGCTCACATGGTTGATGTTAGAACCAACACTAAGCAAAATACAAACAGAAACAAAAACAGAGTAAGATGACACAGAGATTTAACGTCACACTAATACGATGTGTTACGTCTATGGGTGAAGTTGAAGATGTTTTACTATGTAATGGAAGAAAGTTACAATGGAGATCTCTCATGAACACCCAAAACGGCTTTGTTTCTCTCTGCTCAAAACCCTAATACGAAAACCCCAAATTCAATTTCCTTACAACAAGACGGATAAAGAGTATAAATACTCCTCCATCAGGTTGGGTAGAACCATACCGTGGGGGCTTCACCCTCGCAACCCCAATGAAATTAGTGATGATAGTGGAGGCTTGGGCCGATTAGAAAAAATCCCATTCTGGTCGCTACCAAAATATATCGGAGTAGGCCAATCTTCAAAATGGGTACTCTCTCTCTCTCTCTCTCTCTCTCATTCATTTGGCATCTATCTTAAATGGGTGAGTTTCTTTATGAATTTTGAAGAGATAAATATCTATAGATCAAATGCTTATTTCATTGATGAATATTGAAAACTTCTTTCACAAACAGTATTAACTCGAAATTTTGGGGAAAAATAAAAAAGAAAGAAAAAAAAATCTCATCTCTATCCTCTCTTCCTTTCCTCTGCTTGTGGCAGTATTAAGAACATATATTACTAACTGGAAACAAAAAAATAAATTAAAAACTCATTGCATTCCAATCAAAACGAATGTAGATGATCATAATCAACATTTGGGAAGATCAGATGGTGGTGGTGGCAACTTCTGATTGGGGCTTGCTCCATCTAAGACAATCCATGCCATCTTCAATCCCCAACTTGTGTGGACTTCCAAATGGCAATGCATGAACCACACCCCTGTTGACAAGTCATCATCCAAAGAAAATCAAATAATTTCTATATTATTATCTCATGTTATATTATGGAAAATTTGGCACCAGAAATTTAAAAAAGAAAAAAAGGATGGAAAATATTGTGACCTCTGGATCACATTAAAGAGAGTTTCATTAGGCAGCCCATGAAGAAGTCTGTAATTGAATTTCAGTCACATGGGCTGGTGGGCTTCTTCTACCTAATTCTGGGCCCAAGTTGAGCCCAGCCCTATATGCTTGCTTGAATATTAAAAATAAAAATAAATAGCATAACCTGTGTGAAGATGATGACAATTAATACAAAATCTTGGGGGCCCAAATTAATATTGTGAAAAATCTTCAGGGTTAACCTTATTTATCAATTACACCTTAAAAAACATTAGGGAGAGTGTTTCTGAAAGGCAGCGTGGCTCCTACACAGAAGCATTAACAGGGATGGGATTTCCGCCTTTCATGGAGGCGGGGTAGTCATGTTGTGTCCTCTGTGTCTAGGCCATGGTGCCTTTCAGGGTTCTTTTTCCGAAAAATGTATTTCTTACTCCCTTTATTTTTTGGGGTTCCTAATCATGGATCAAGGTATTGGTATCATATCAATTGATATGTAGTATCAATATTGTTGGAGATTGATACCAATACAATACCTATACCAACTTCAATCGTAGGTAACAGCCGATACATGGTATTTTTTAAAATTCCGTTCAATCTTAAACCAATATGGCTCGATACGATATCAATACAGAGACCGATACGGCCTCCGATACCGATACCTATAACCTTGTGAGGTTAGTAAAACCCTAAAATTTTCATATTAAAACATTAGATTAAGCAAACCCACCTGGATTGTCTGCAAGGAATCGAATGGCAACCCAACCACCAGAAGGTACCCCGATAGTATTCCTTTCAACCGGGTCAATAAGATTGAACTTAGGTGGGTCCTTTTTAGGATCAAAGTTACCAAATCCTTGGCCAAAAACAAAGAAATTGAATCCATGAAGGTGAAGAGGGTGACTCTCTGCACCTAGTATGCTAGTGTCCTGCAACACCAGCTCTACACTTGTGTTATAGTTCAACACCACAACCTTGGTACCATTACTATCCATAGTGTTGTTAGGGGGAGTTCCTGTATAGTTGAAGGGAATAAGTGGGCTTTTAGGGAAGTCAGTTGTGTAGATACCTTTTGATGATTGCCCAAAGAAATGGGTTTGAAGGAGGGCTCTGTTTGGAAGAACAAAAGAGACATTATTTATGTTACCAGAAAATTTAGTGGTATTGGTGGGACCTTGGCAGGTTTGGTTCTTAGGGCATGGAGTTGTTCCTAAACCAACAGTGAAGAAGAAGTGTCTGTCCACAGTTTGAGGAACATTTGCAGGGAATGTAGTAGTGGCTAAGCTTCTAAATCTTTTTGTAAATTTTGTAACAAAAGAAGTGTCATTTAGGGAAGGGAGAGGTGGCTTAAAGAGTGGAAGGTTCTTAATTGAAGTTGGAAGAGAAGAAGAAGAAGAAGAAGTGGTTGGGTGTTCATATTCAAGGATTCCTACAGTGGTTGAGTTGTCAAAGGTACCACGGCCAGTGAAATAAGGTCTAGCTGCCATTAAGAAGGTGGCATTAGGGAATTTAGGTTTTGTCTTGAGGAGAACATTTGTGGTTTGTCCTGGTGCAATGAGGAGTGTTTTGGTGTTGAAGGGCTTCACATAAACTGCATCAGCTTCAACTATTGTAACTGTATGATTGGCAATACTGAAGAAGAGCTCGTCGTTGAGCGCAGCATTGATCAAACGGAGGAGGTATGTCTTCCCAGGCTTCACCTTGAGCTTGAATGTATCTGCAAAAGTTTCATTAATGGAAGTGCACGTATGTGAGTAGCCTGATGTGGAGACTTATAGGTACTTGTGCACCTTCTCCTTAACGACTAGCTTTTAAGGATGAATTTTACCCAAGTTCCTACCTTTAGCAGAACAGTTGTACAAAGGACCTGGGAGTCCATTGATGGTGTAGGAATCAGAGACATTAGGACCGCCTCCAGTTTGTAGAGCCTGGTTGATCACTGCTTCTGTGTTTACATTCCACCATTCTCCTGAAAACACGTAACATGAGGAATTTAACGTGGTTCAACACGAATGCCTACATCCACCTAAGAGAACAAGAGATTTTCCATTAAACCTGAAAAATTCTCTACACCACTATCCACCTCACAAAGTGATCGACCCCTCTCCCTTTTGCTCGTTTTTAGGTTTTTCTACATAGACAATATATAGGGAACCCAAAAAACCCTAATCCACATACAGTTACAATTTTATCTCGTACATGTAATGGATCGAAAACTCGATTTAATTACACATACAAGCCCAATAATAATTATGTGAACCCATAGAATATAAGACACACCCAACCTCAACAAGAACATGAGCCTGAATGAAACCCAGTTAACCAAATGTAATGCACTTCAATTTTTTGTTATTTTAGTTGCTTACCAAAGATGATGGGTACTTCCTTGTAGGGTTTGAGAAATGGGTAAGGAACACCATGCTTGGGGAGGATGATAATAGGTCCATAAAGGGTAGATCTCAACCATGAGATGTGGGCATGCCACAAAAGGGTCCCTCTCTGTCCAGTAATAGTGAAGTTATACACATACGACTGTCCTGTTTGAATAGGGCACTGAGTTATATATGCTGGTCCATCTGCCCATCCACTTCTAAGCTGTCGAATTCCATGCCTGTTCCAATTTAAACCATGTTAATTCACAGTAAAGAAGATAGCTAATTGAGTGAGTTGGAGAAAGAGAGAATGATCTATATATAGCTTTTAATTTAGTCCTTACCAATGCAAGCTAATATTGTTTTGGACATGGTTAACCACCTTGATGAGAACCTGGTCACCCTCTCTAGCCACAAGTGGAGGCCCTGGAAACTGCCCATTAACAGTCACAATGCTCTTTGTGTGGCATAACCTTGTTACATTTTGTAACTTGATCTGTAAAAAAGAAAGAAGAAGAAGAAGAAGAAAAAAGTGTTTGGAACCCATATCAAGGCAGTGTTTGGTATGTATTCTTCAAATGCATTTTAAATCAATTTCGCATTCTCGGATGATAAAAATAATTGTTTTTATCGTCCGTAAATGAGAAATCAACCTAGAATATATTCCATGAATGAATACCAAATAAAGCAATAAAAAAAAAAACTAGTCAAGAAAATGTTACGTACATCAAACTTGTAGTGCCTTGTATTGCCTGCAGAATGCTGAGCAACTACTACCAAGGGCAGAAGCCAAACAGTGCTTAAGGCCAAGATTAAAGCTCCCACAAGTGGTGATGAGGAAAGCAGAAAGAAACCCATTTCTCTCTTCTCTCTCTGGTTGTTTCTCCACTTGTTTCTTGAGTGTGAGATTCATGAAGCCCTTTGAGGTCCTTTATATATAGACACAGAGAGAGAGAGAGAGAGAGAGGGGGTAGGGAATGGTCAATTAATTAGATGATAACCATAAGTAATATCACTGTAGAGAGTATTTGACTGGGCCAGAGTTGTTGCTGACTTGCTGTTGGTTGAGCTTAACTTTAGAGTAATGTCAAAGTCATAATATTTTTTGTACCAAAATACCCTTATTGAATGGGACTTTTGGTGATGATTTTGACCAATCCTTCCATGTTGGGAATGCTTTAATATTGCTTCCATGTTCATGCAACAATAATGAAATAGTTTTAGTCTCCCCAAATCTTTGTAACACATAAAAGTACCTTCACAAGCAAAAGTGACAGAAAAAAAAAGGCTATAGATCAGTTCTTGCATGGAGGGTATTATTGTCATTAATGAGTATAAAGCTTTCCTAACCCATATATATATTCTTGGAAACCAAGCCAAATCAAAAGGGTTAACATCTGTTTGGTTGTTCATGTTTCTTCATGAACCAAAGTGGAAATCTATTATAATATATTTATATCTCTCTCTATACATTTATTGTTGAGAGACAAGTGGAGGGCCAGTGGTGTTTGGCCTTAGCTTATGGTGGGTGCTCTGGTGTTGGTAAATCTGTAGAGTTTTCCGGCTAAGAGGAAGACATTTTAACCAACACATACATTCCTCCCTGGCCAGCTTAATTTCCTTCTAAAGCAAAGAATTCACAATGGATGGAACATTGGAACATATGGTCTCTTCAAGTGTTTTTTTTCTATTTATAGTTTGCTAGAGATTTATTTTTATTCTTATTTTTATTTTTTGGTGCAAAGTTTGCTAGAGATGATGATTCATTCATTCAAAAATAGAACTAAAACTAAAAGAATAAAAATAGAAATAAAAAGCCTTAGCTGTTACTTTAATTCTACATCCCCAACACTCAACCTAAAAGACCTAAAAAAAAAAGAAAAAAGAAGTAAAAAGGGTTTGTTTTATCTCCATCTTGACAACGGTTCAAATTCAGGTATCGGATTCGGGATCAGTCATGGCCGATATCCAGATCAGTCATACTCGGTTTGGATCGGTAAAAAATGACCAAAATCTAAGTTTTGATGGATTGGGCTTGGATCATTCAAAAATATTCAAAATCGATATGGATTGGTAAAAAAATAAAAAAAATGTCAAAATATCCAAAATATCAGTAAAAAAAACCCCCAAAAAATGGCAAGTAGCGGATCAGATTTCCTGATCCAACTGAGTTGACCGATCCAAGGAACAATCTAGGAATACTTTGATGGATCAGTCTAATCTCGGGATCGATCATGGCCGATACCGATCCGATCCGAGATTTCGAACCATGATCTTGACACCTTTCTCTCTCTCTCACTACTTGCTTGATGAGGTGCTTATTTGAACTCTATGAGTGAAGGACAACCTGATTCATAGAATTATGTCATGTTGATACATATTTTTATCAAAAAAAAAAAGAAAAAAAAAAACGTGATACAGATTTTATGTACCAAGTAGGGTTTAACTTCTTCCCTCCCCCCTCTAAGGTTGTTAGTCGGTTTGGTTTTGGTAAATTTGTTCACGATACAGAATGCAACAATCAAAATTGAACAAAATCAATTTTAAAACCAAAATTAAACCGTTTGGATCGGTTTCAGTTTTTATTCGGTTTTTTATTAAATTGGACCTTACTCGGTTTAGGTCCTATTACCCACAAAGGAATTTCAGCAATAAAAAGTATAGATTGATAGCCTCCAACTATTAATATGTGTTGGCTTGAATATGCTGCACAATCCATAAAAAAAAGTGGAAGGTTATTAATTATCTTGTTTAGCTTGTGAAGAATCAAAAAAATCATAATTCAAAGTTAACAATTATATTTAATCATATGGATTCATAAGGATGAATATTCAACATATGTCCTAAATTTGCTCGTGACTTAATGATGCTTTATGCCTTTACCTTTGAAGACTCAACTAGTTATTTCTTTCACCATATTCGAACAAGTTGTAAATTGGATTGTTCCACATAGAACTTTCATTTATGCACCAGTGATTTTCGGAGTGTTTTTGGTGATCTACAGCCCACAAACCCTTCTCTAAGTACTAATACAGTTTAAAGTAAATTTATTTCAATTTGGTTTTAACTGAATGGTTTCACCCTTGAAACCAAAACCACATCGAACTGAATCGAAAAAATATTCATTATGTTTAAATCGAAACGGAACCTATTCTTCTTCGATTCGATTTGACCAAGTTTTAAATGATCGGTTTCGTTTCAATTACAAATTGACACCCTTACCCTCTCCCACAAAAAAAAAAATAAAAAAATTTGTGTAATCTAACCAATATTATGGTTGAGATTAGTTAGAGATATTGGGAATAAAAAACTAAGTTAACATACTAGATATCATTGAGCTAGGGACCTAATTCTAGAGGTAGAAGGATCAGTAGAAAGATTTCATGATTAAAAAGACTAACCAGAACAAAGGAACAGTTGTTGAGAAATCAATTTAAAAATCATGATTAAGAAATAGGAGATCTCTCAGGAACACTCAAAACGGTTCTGCTTCTCTCTTCTCAAAACCCTAACACGAAAACCCCAAATTCTATTTTTTTACAACAAGATGGATAAATAGTATAAATACTGCTCCATCAGGTTGGGTCTAACCGTACCGTGGGGGCTTCACCCTCGCAACCCCAACGGAATTAGTGATGATTAGTGGAGGGCTTGGGCCGATCAGAAAAAATCCCATTCGGATCGCTACCAAAATATATCGGAGCGGGTCAATCTTCAAAACAGGTACTCCCTCTCTCTCTTTCTCTCTCTCCTTCATTTGGCATGCATCCATCTTAAATGGGTGAGTTTCTTGGATGAATTTTGAAGAGATAAATATCTATAGATCAAATGCTTATTTCATTGATGAATCTTGAAAACTTCTTTCACAAACATTATTAACTCGAAATTTTGGGGAACAATAATAAAGCAAAAAAAAAAATCTCTTCTCTATCCTCTCTTCCTTTCCTCTCTAGTGGCAGTATTAGGAACATATATAATTAACTGCAAACAAAAAAATAAATTAAAAACTCATTGCATTCCAATCAAAACGAATGTAGATGATCATAATCAACATTTGGGAAGATCAGATGGTGGTGGTGGCAACTTTTGATTGGGGCTTGCTCCATCTAAGACAATCCATGCCATCTTCAATCCCCAACTTGTGTGGACTTCCAAATGGCAATGCATGAACCACACCCCTGTTGACAAGTCATCATCCAAAGAAAATCAAATAATTTCTATATTATTATCTCATGTTATATTATGGAAAATTTGGCATCAATAATTTATAAAAATAAAAAATAAAAAAATAAAAAAAAAGATGGAAAATCAAGGATCACATGAAGCTTCGGATTCAAGTTTCATGAAGATGGGCTGGTGGGCTTCTTCTACCTATTTCTGGGCCCAAGTTGAGCCCAGCCCCATATGCTTGCTTGAATATTACAAAAAAATATCATAAATAGCATAACCTATATGAAGATGATGGCATTTGCAAAAGCTTGGGGTCCAAATGAATAGTCTGAAAAATCTTTAAGGTTAACCTAATTTTATCAATTACACCTCAACAAAAATTAGGGTGAGGGTTTCTGAAAGGCAGCGTGGCTCCTACACAGAAGCATTAACAGGGGTGGGATTTCCGTCTTTCATGGAGGCGGGGTAGTCATTTCATGTCCTCTGTGTCTAGGCCACGGTGCCTTTCAGGGTTCTATTTCCCAAAGCTTTATTTCTTACTCCCTCTATTTTTTGGGGTTCCCAATCATGGATCAAGGTATTGGTATCATATAAATCGATATGTGTCGGTATATTGGAGACTGATATATGGTATTTTTTAAAATTTGGTTCAATCTTAAACCAATATGGCTCGATACGATATCAATACGGAGACCGATACGGCCTCCGATACCGATACCTATAACCTTGTGAGGTTAGTAAAACCCTAAAATTTTCATATTAAAACATTAGATTAAGCAAACCCACCTGGATTGTCTGCAAGGAATCGAATGGCAACCCAACCACCAGAAGGTACCCCAATAGTATTCCTTTCAACCGGGTCAATAAGATTGAACTTAGGTGGGTCCTTCTTAGGATCAAAGTTACTAAATCCTTGGCCAACAGCAAAGAAATTGAATCCATGAAGGTGAAGAGGGTGACTCTCGGCACCAAGTATGCTAGTGTCCTGCAACACCAGCTCTACACTTGTGTTATAGTTCAACACCACAACCTTGGTACCATTACTATCCATAGTATTGTTAGGGGGAGTTCCTGTATAGTTGAAGGGAATAAGTGGGCTTTTAGGGAAGTCAGTTGTGTAGATACCTTTTGATGATTGCCCAAAGAAACGGGTTTGAAGGAGGGCTTTGTTTGGAAGAACAAAAGAGACATTATTTATGCTAGCAGAAAATTTAGTGGTATTGGTTGGACCTTGGCAGGTTTGGTTCTTAGGGCATGGAGTTGTTCCCAAACCAACAGTGAAGAAGAAGTGTCTGTCCACAGTTTGAGGAACATTTGCAGGGAATGTAGTAGTGGCTAAGCTTCTAAATCTTTTTGTAAATTTTGTAACAAAAGAAGTGTCATTTAGGGAAGGGAGAGGTGGCTTAAAGAGTGGAAGGTTCTTAATTGAAGTTGGAAGAGAAGAAGAAGAAGAAGAAGAAGAAGAAGTGGTTGGGTGTTCATATTCAAGGATTCCTACAGTGGTTGAGTTGTCAAAGGTACCACGGCCAGTGAAATAAGGTCTAGCTGCCATTAAGAAGGTGGCATTAGGGAATTTAGGCTTTGTCTTGAGGAGAACATTTGTGGTTTGTCCTGGTGCAATGAGGAGTGTTTTGGTTTTGAAGGGCTTCACATAGACTGCATCAGCTTCAACTATTGTAACTGTGTGGTTGGCAATGCGGAAGAAGAGCTCGTCGTTGAGCGCAGCATTGATCAAACGGAGGAGGTATGTCTTCCCAGGCTTCACCTTGAGCTTGAATGTATCTGCAAAGGTTGCATCAATGGAAGTGCACATATGTGAGTAGCCCGATGTGGAGACTTATAGGTACTTGTGCACCCTCTACTTAACGGCTAGTTTTTAAGGATGAGTTTTACCCAAGTCTTTAATACTAAATGATGGAGATTGATTATGCTGAAGGAAGTACCTTTTGTAGAGCAGTTGTACAAAGGACCTGGGAGTCCATTGATGGTGTAGGCATCAGAGACATTAGGACCGGCTCCAGTCTGTAGAGCCTGGTTGATCACTGCTTCTGTGTCTACATTCCACCATTCTCCTGAAAATTCAATATGGTTCACTACGAATGCCTACATCCACTTGAGAGAATAAGAGATTTTCCACTAAACCTGAAAAATTTTTTACACCACTCTCTACCTCACAAAGTGACCATCCCTTGTTCGTGTTTAGTTTTTTCTACAAAGACAAGGAACCCAAAAAACCATAATCCACATATAATTACAATTTTACTCTGTACATGCAATGGATCAAAAACCCGATCTAATTACACATACAAGCCCAATAATAATCATGTGATCCCGCAGAATATAAGACACACCAACCTCAACAAGAACATGAGCCTGAATGAAGCTCAGTTAACCAAATATAATGCACTTCAATTTTTTGTTATTTTTGTTGCTTACCAAAGATGATGGGTACTTCCTTGTAGGGTTTGAGAAATGGGTAAGGGACACCACGCTTAGGAAGGATGATAATAGGTCCATAAATGGTAGACCTCAACCATGAGATGTGGGCATGCCACAAAAGGGTCCCTCTCTGTCCAGTAATAGTGAAGTTATACACATAAGACTGTCCTGTTTGAATAGGGCACTGAGTTATATATGCTGGTCCATCTGCCCATCCACTTCTAAGCTGTCTAATTCCATGCCTGTTCCAATTTAAACCATTTTAATTCTCAATAAAGAAGATAGCTAAATTGAGTGAGTTGGAGAAAGAGAGAATGTTATATAGATAGCTTTTAATTTAGTCCTTACCAATGCAAGCTAATATTGTTTTGGACATGGTTAACCACCTTGATGAGAACCTGGTCACCCTCTCTAGCCACAAGTGGAGGCCCTGGAAACTGCCCATTAACAGTCACAATGCTCTTTGTGTGGCATAGCCTTGTTACATTCTGCAACTTGATCTGCAAAGTAATTTAAACTTATAAAAGAAGAAGAAGAAAAGTGTTTGATAATTTTGTTTTAAAAAAAAAAATTTCTTACATCAAACTTGTACTGCCTTGTAATGCCTGAATGCTGGCCAACTACTACCAAGGGCAGAAGCCAAACAGTGCTTAAGGCCAAGATAAAAGCTCCCACAAGTGGTGATGAGGAAAGCAGAAAGAAACCCATTTCTCTCTTCTCTCTCTCTTGTGCAACTCTCCACTTGTTTCTTGATTGTGAGATTCAAGAAGCCCTTTGAGGTCCTTTATATATATATATATATATAGAGAGAGAGAGAGACAGGTAGGGAATGGTCAATTAATTAGATGATAGCCATAAGTAATATCACTGTAGAGAGTATTTGACTGGGCCAGAGTTGTTGCTGACTTGCTGTTGGTTGAGCTTAACTTTAGAGTAATGTCAAAGTCATAATATTTTTTTTACCAAAATACCCTTTTTGAAGGGGACTTTTAGTGATGATTTTGACCAATCTTTCCATGTAGGGAATTGGAGAAAAGCTTTAATATTGCTTTCATGTTCATGCAATATTGGAATAGTCTTAGTCTTCACAAGCAAAAGTGACAGAAAATAAAGTTATAGATCAGTTCTTGCATGGAGGGTATTATTGACATTAATGAGTATAAAGTTTTCCTAACCCATATATATTAATTCTTCGAAACCAAGCCAAACCAAAAGGGTTAACATCTCTTTGGTTGTTCATGTTTCTTCATGAACCAAGTGGAAATCTATTATAATATATTTATATCTCTCACTATACATTTATTGTTGAGAGACAAGTGGAGGGCCAGTAGTGTTTGGCCTTAGCTTATGGTGGGTGCTCTGGTGTTGGTATATCTGTAGAGTTTTCCGGCAAAGAGGAAGACATTTTAACCAACACAATCCTCCCTGGCCAGCTTAATTTCCTTCTAAAGCAAAGAATTCACAATGGATGGAACATTGGAACATATGGTCTCTTCAAGCTTTTTTTTTGTTTTTATTTCTATTTATAGTTTGCTAGAGATTTTTTTTTGTTTTCATTTTTTGGTGCAAAGTTTGCTAGAGATGATGATTCATTCAGAAATAGAACTAAAACTACAACAATAAAAATAGAAGAAAAAAAAGCCTTAGCTGTAAATACTTAGCCGTTACTTTAATTCTACATCCTCAACACCCCTCAACCTCAAAAACCTAAAAAACTTTCAAAAAAAAAAAAAAAAAAAAAGGGTTTGTTTTATCTCCATCTTGATAATGGTTCAAAATCTAGGTATCGGACTCGGGATCGGTCAAACTCGACTTGGATCGTTAAAAATTCATCAAAATCCAGGTTTTTATGGATTGGGCTTGGATTAGTAAAAAATATAAAAAATCGATACGGATTGGTAAAATAATAAAAAAGGGTCAAAAAACCCAAAAAAAAATGGCAAGTAGTGGATCGGATTGGCTGATCCAACTGAGTTGACCGATCCAGGGAACAATCTAGGAATACTTTGACAAATCGGTCTAATCTTGGGATTGATCATGGCCGATACCAATCCGATCCAAGATTTCGAACCATGATCTTGACTCCTCTCTCTCTCTCTCTCTCTCTCACTACATGCTTGATGAGGTGCTTATTTGAACTCTATATGAGTGAAGGAAAACCTAATTCATAGAATTATGTCACGTTGATACATATTTGTACCAAAAAAATAAAAAATAAAAATTCTTGATACATAATTTATGTACCAAGTATGGTTTAACTTCTTCCCTCTCCCCCTCTAAGAGTGTTAATCGGTTTGGCTTTGGTAAGTTTGTTCACGATACAGAATGTAAAACCCAAAACCAAACAAATTCAATTTCAAAACCAAAACTAAACCATTCGGATCGGTTTCAGTTTCTATTCGGTTTTGTATTCAATGGGTCCTTACTCGGTTTAGGTCCTATCACCCACAATGGAATTTCACCTGATACATCCAATATTCACCGGGCCAACCAACGACCGCCACGTGTCACAGACGACCCGCCCCATAGCCAAGGGGAACGAACCGGAGTCCCAGCCCCACTCGGGGGCGGCCACTACTCGGGCGCGGCCACACATCCGGGGCGCGGCCTCACCCAGGCGCGGCCCCCTCACCTAGGCACGACCTCACCCAGGCGGCGGCCTCCTCACCAGGCACGGCCTCACCCAGGCGCGGCCTCCTCACGAGGGCGCGGCCTCCTCAACAGGGCGCGGCCTCACCCAGCACGGCCTCACCCAGGCGGGGCCTGCACCCAGACACAGCATCGTGGGCACGTGAGGTGGGGGCCACCCATCTACGACCCTTCGTATCGCTGAGACTCATGTCACTATCAGGACTCTTGACCGCCGCTTAGAGGTCACGTCACCCAGACGGATTCAAGCACCAAGGACGTTATCACCACACGCGGGTATCTATCCACCAAGGATCCTGATGCCACCAGGACACTCCCTCCCACGGGGAGATGGCCAATCAGGATAGAGCCCCGTTACCCAGGGCCTCTATCCACTCAACGGCACAATTGCCATCAAACTGGGACTCTCCACACCGCCATATGCTACTATAAAAGGCAAGGTACACAACCCCATCCGGGACATCTAAACTCATACTGAATAATCACTATTCATCTGTTTGCGCCAGGAGATCTAACTTTGGCATCGGAGAGCCCTAGGCCGGGACCACACCGGTTCTCTCTGTTGACCCCTTTGGTCCGCTTGCAGGTGACGGCACTCGTAGGACCGCTCGACGATTTCTTGACGCAACATCACCAATAAAAAGTATAGATTGGTAGCCTCCAACTATTAATATGTGTTGGCTTGAATATACTGCACAATCCATAAAAAAAAAGGTGATAAGATCTTGTTTTGTGAAGAATCAAAGAAATCATAGTTCAAAGTTAACAATTTATATATATTTAATCATTTGGATTCATAAGGATGAATATATGCTCGTGATATAATGATTTCGGAGTGCTTTTGGTGATACCGCATCGAACCAAATCGAGAAAATATTCTTTATTTTTAAATCAAAACAGAACCTATTCTTCTTCGATTCGATTCGAATGAGTTTTAAATGGTTGTTTTCATTTCACTCGTAAGAAAACAACATCCGAATGGTGATTTGCGGAAGAAATACGAAAAATAGAGAAGAACAAGCACACACAAACACACAAGATTTACGTGGTTCACCCCAAGAAGGAAGCTACATCCAGGGCCGAGCAAATGAGCGAATTTCACTATTCTTTGGAAATGTTACAAAACCTCATTGATCCTCTCAAAGATAAGAACATTATATAAAGAAGCCCTAATCCGAAGAAGTACAAGAATACTCCTGGACACAGAAATTGGCAAATCGAACAAGGTCGGACCAAAACATAACGTACACCATTTTTCGACAATCCGAGATCGTTTCGAGGCTGAAATAGCCCTCCGAAGATCTCAACCGCACATTCTGGACCAAAAAATAAGACTTCACCAATAACAAGTTTCAAATTGACACCCTTACCCTCTCCCACCAAAAATAAATAAAAATTTTTATGATCTAACCAATATTATGATTAAGATTAAGATTAGTTAGAGATATTGAAAAAACTAAGTTAACATACTTAGATATCATTGAGCTAGGGACCTAATTCTTGAGGTAGAAGGGTCGGTAGAAAGATTTCATGATTAAAAGGACTAACCAGAACAAAGGAACAGTTGTTGAGAAATCAATTTTAAAAATCTTGATTAAGAAATAAGAGTTAGAGTTAGAGTAAGCCATTAATGACGAAAAAGATGGGAGTTCTGAATCGGCATTATCAAAAGATGAATTCTATCCAAACAAAGAGTGAGAACCAAGCAAAGAAATAATTTATGGAAAAATCGGTTTCAGATCATAAAAAATAGCTATTTCCACTCTTAGTGGGAGTTTCTTTCTTTTTAAAATGGACAAATAATTTGTCAAACAGAACCTCTTGCTTTGGAAGTAAAAAATGAAGAATTAATAGAACAGATCGAGACCCTACGAATTGAAGGGGTCCAAAATATATTTCACTTAGCTTTTAACCAAACAGAATTTGATTTACATTGAAGTCATGCATTACTTAAGAATTACATAAAATTTAACCAAACAAATTAACCCTACTAGCCTTCTAGAAAGATTAATAACCAAGTCCTTGATAAACTACGGATCCTGATCTTCTACGGTGCATCGCTCATAGCGGTCTTAGTGGTGCACTCACAGGGCTGCACACAATATCCGGACATCCTATCCCAAGAGAGTGGGGGGCAAATGATACATCCAATATTCACCGGGCCAACCAACGACCGCCACGTGTCACAGACGACCCGCCCCATAGCCAAGGGGAACGAACCGGAGTCCCAGCCCCACTCGGGGGCGGCCACTACTCGGGCGCGGCCACACATCCGGGGCGCGGCCTCACCCAGGCGCGGCCTCCTCAGGGCGCGGCCTCCTCACCCAGGCGTGGCCCCCTCACCTAGGCACGGCCTCACCCAGGCGACGGCCTCCTCACCAGGGGCGGCCTCACCTAGGCGCGGTCTCACCCAGGCGCGGCCTCCTCACGAGGGCGCGGCCTCCTCACCAGGGCGCGGCCCCCTCACCCAGGCGCGGCCTCCTCACCAGGCGCGGCCTCACCCAGCGCGGCCTCACCCAGCGGGGCCTGCACCCAACACAAGCATCCGGGCACGTGAGGTGGGGGCCACCCATCTACGACCCTTCCTATCGCTGAGACTCATGTCACTATCAGGACTCTTGACCGCCGCTTAGAGGTCACGTCACCCAGACGGATTCAAGCACCAAGGACGTTATCACCACACGCGGGTATCTATCCACCAAGGATCCTGATGCCACCAGGACACTCCCTCCCACGGGGAGATGGCCAATCAGGATAGAGCCCCGTTACCCAGGGCCTCTATCCACTCAACGGCACAATTGCCATCAAACTGGGACTCTCCACACCGCCATATGCTACTATAAAAGGCAAGGTACACAACCCCATCCGGGACATCTAAACTCATACTGAATAATCACTATTCATCTATTTGCGCCAGGAGATCTAACTTTGGCATCGGAGAGCCCTAGGCCGGGACCACACCGGTTCTCTCTGTTGACCCCTTTGGTCCGCTTGCAGGTGACGGCACTCGTAGGACCGCTCGACGATTTCTTGACGCAACATCACCAATAAAAAGTATAGATTGGTAGCCTCCAACTATTAATATGTGTTGGCTTGAATATACTGCACAATCCATAAAAAAAAAGGTGATAAGATCTTGTTTTGTGAAGAATCAAAGAAATCATAGTTCAAAGTTAACAATTTATATATATTTAATCATTTGGATTCATAAGGATGAATATATGCTCGTGATATAATGATTTCGGAGTGCTTTTGGTGATACCGCATCGAACCAAATCGAGAAAATATTCTTTATTTTTAAATCAAAACAGAACCTATTCTTCTTCGATTCGATTCGACCGAGTTTTAAATGGTTGTTTTCATTTCACTTCTGTTAAGAAAACAACACCCAGAATGGTGATTTGCAGAAGAAATACGAAAAATAGAGAAGAACAAGCACACACAAACACACAAGATTTACGTGGTTCACCCCCAAGAAGGAAGCTACATCCAGGGCCGAGCAACAGAACGAATTTCACTATTCTTTGGAAATGTTACAAAACCTCTGTTACAGTCCTCTCAAAGATAAGAACATTATATAGAGAAGCCCTAATCCGAAGAAGTACAAGAATACTCCTGGACACAGAAATTGGCAAATCGAACAAGGTCGGACCAAAACATAACGTACACCATTTTTCGACAATCCGAGATCGTTTCGAGGCTGAAATAGCCCTCCGAAGATCTCAACCGCACATTCTGGACCAAAAAATAAGACTTCACCAATAACAAGTTTCAAATTGACACCCTTACCCTCTCCCACCAAAAATAAATAAAAATTTTTATGATCTAACCAATAGTATGATTAAGATTAAGATTAGTTAGAGATATTGAAAAAACTAAGTTAACATACTTAGATATCATTGAGCTAGGGACCTAATTCTTGAGGTAGAAGGGTCAGTAGAAAGATTTCATGATTAAAAGGACTAACCAGAACAAAGGAACAGTTGTTGAGAAATCAATTTTAAAAATCTTGATTAAGAAATAAGAGTTAGAGTTAGAGTAAGCCATTAATGACGAAAAAGATGGGAGTTCTGAATCGGCATTATCAAAAGATGAATTCTATCCAAACAAAGAGTGAGAACCAAGCAAAGAAATAATTTATGGAAAAATCGGTTTCAGATCATAAAAAATAGCTATTTCCACTCTTAGTGGGAGTTTCTTTCTTTTTAAAATGGACAAATAATTTGTCAAACAGAACCTCTTGCTTTGGAAGTAAAAAATGAAGAATTAATAGAACAGATCGAGACCCTACGAATTGAAGGGGTCCAAAATATATTTCACTTAGCTTTTAACCAAACAGAATTTGATTTACATTGAAGTCATGCATTACTTAAGAATTACATAAAATTTAACCAAACAAATTAACCCTACTAGCCTTCTAGAAAGATTAATAACCAAGTCCTTGATAAACTACGGATCCTGATCTTCTACGGTGCATCGCTCATAGCGGTCTTAGTGGTGCACTCACAGGGCTGCACACAATATCCGGACATCCTATCCCAAGAGAGTGGGGGGCAAATGATACATCCAATATTCACCGGGCCAACCAACGACCGCCACGTGTCACAGACGACCCGCCCCATAGCCAAGGGGAACGAACCGGAGTCCCAGCCCCACTCGGGGGCGGCCACTACTCGGGCGCGGCCACACATCCGGGGCGCGGCCTCACCCAGGCGCGGCCTCCTCAGCGCGCGGCCTCCTCACCCAGGCGCGGCCTCCTCAGGGCGCGGCCTCCTCACCCAGGCGTGGCCCCCTCACCTAGGCACGGCCTCACCCAGGCGGCGGCCTCCTCACCAGGGGCGGCCTCACCTAGGCGCGGTCTCACCCAGGCGCGGCCTCCTCACGAGGGCGCGGCCTCCTCACCAGGGCGCGGCCCCCTCACCCAGGCGCGGCCTCCTCACCAGGCGCGGCCTCACCCAGCGCGGCCTCACCCAGGCGGGGCCTGCACCCAGACACAGCATCGTGGGCACGTGAGGTGGGGGCCACCCATCTACGACCCTTCGTATCGCTGAGACTCATGTCACTATCAGGACTCTAGACCGCCGCTTAGAGGTCACGTCACCCAGACGGATTCAAGCACCAAGGACATTATCACCACACGCGGGTATCTATCCACCAAGGATCCTGATGCCACCAGGACACTCCCTCCCACGGGGAGATGGCCAATCAGGATAGAGCCCCGTTACCCAGGGCCTCTATCCACTCAACGGCACAATTGCCATCAAACTGGGACTCTCCACACCGCCATATGTTACTATAAAAGGCAAGGTACACAACCCCATCCGGGACATCTAAACTCATACTGAATAATCACTATTCATCTATTTGCGCCAGGAGATCTAACTTTGGCATCGGAGAGCCCTAGGCCGGGACCACACCGGTTCTCTCTCTGTTGACCCCTTTGGTCCGCTTGCAGGTGACGGCACTCGCAGGACCGCTCGACGATTTCTTGACGCAGATTGGCGCCGTCTGTGGGAACGACGCTAGCCATTACAGACTACTAGCTCGCTTCCATACTCATTCAATGGCACGAAGGAAGACTACTACCACCAACAATGGAGCAAGGAATGGATCACCACCCCAGTGCTCTCCGCAGAGCCAACGACCAGGACCATGTCCTCCGGAGGAGGAGATCCCCCTTAATGACGTTCGTGATCGCGAGCCCAACAATGACGAGGCCAACGATGTGGTGGTGGAGGTGACACTGAGCCCAATGCTCCAGCCATCGTGGGTTAGATCAACGACCCGCAACGCGGCATCCTCGATGAACAACGACTCTTTCGAGAATACCCAGCAGCGCGCGACATCTCACTGTCGGAGGACTTCACCAGCAGCAAGGGTGGAGTCCATACCTCAACAAGAGCCAAACCCTAGGAGATCATCTCCCAGAGGCGCGAGATCAGAGAGACTTGCGCGACAGGCAACCCCCACTCCGCAGCGGGGGGAGCCTTCCCAGCATCCCAGGAGAACAAGAGACCTCTCGCCACGGTCAGAACGTGGGAGGACGCCAACACCCAAGGCGAGGGTGTCTAGCCCGCAGAGATCGGTCCGGAGGTCCGTGTTTGACGACGACGCGGAAGAAAGTTACATACCACGACAAGCCGGACCTACAGAGAAGAAAGCCCCTCACCTTCACGACAGGGTTCATCACGGCATGACCATTCACCATCCCGCCAACACTCAAGGCGGGAGGGGACATCCAGGAGAGAGCGTGAATGGGGTCGCAGCGAACGTCCGGCTAGGCGTGGGGGGCAGACAAGGGACGAGGAGCTCGATCAAAGACTCCACGACCTGGATGAGAAGCTGGAAGGGTTGAAGAAGCAGACCAAAGGCGAGACACATTCCATACCTGGACAACACCCCTTCTCGGCAGAGATCATGTCAGCCACACTACCTTCCAGGTTTCGACTACCCACCTTTGAATTCTACAGTGGTACCACTGACCCTAATGACCACATCAACTACTTTAATGGCATGATGACGCTGTATGGGGGGTCGGACGTGGTATCCTGTCGGGCATTCCCTGCGTCCCTCAAGGGAGCAGCCACATCATGGTTCTCCAGGCTACGACCGAGATCTATATGCTCGTTCGCAGAGCTATGCGAACAGTTTGTCACCCGTTTCCAAAGCAGCGTCAAGCAGAAGAAGACCACCGTCAATCTACTAAATGTGGTACAGAACCCTGGGGAATCTCTCAGGGAATACGTTACCAGGTTCACCAAGGAGTCCCTGGAGGTTCGAGACTTGGATGACCAGACACAGCATGCAGCCCTAGCAGGAGGTATTAGGGACCTGGACTTGATCAAGGACCTGGCACGTCACGAGACCAGGACTATGAAAGAACTCCTGGAGCGGTGCAACGAGTTTGCAAATATGGCCGAGGTACTACAAGCTAGAACAAAAATAATCGAGGCCAAGCCACAGGACAACAAGAGGTCAGCACCTGATGACCGCAACGAGAGTAAGAGGTCGAGGACAGAGCGCCGACAAGAGAAGAGCGACCGCCCATCTAGGAGGACAGACCGCCGCCCAGAGAGAAGCGAGAGGGCAAGCACCCCTGAGTTCACACCACTGAACACCACCAGGTCCCAGATACTCATGCAGATCCAGGACCGTGACCTACTCCATTGGCCACGACCCATGCTAGCGGCGCGAGAAGCGAAACCCTAACAAATATTGTCTCTTCCACAAAGAGAATGGGCACGACACGAGGAGTGCTATCAATTGAAGAGAGAGATAGAACACTGGTAAAAGGAAGCTTGAACAAGTATGTGAAGGGGAGACGTGACAACCGCTCAGGCCAAGGAGATAGAGGTCGCGACGGAGACAGAGTGGAGCCGAGACGAGAAGAAAGAAGAACAGATCGAGAGAGAGACCGCCCAGAAGAGCGGAGAGATGCCACAGAACCTAGTGGCACCAAGGGACCTCCTATCCTCACCATACTTGGAGGACCAGGGCAAGAGTCCACCAGAAAAGCTAAAGCTCATGCCAGGTTCGTGGGAGTGGTAGAGAAGCCCAGCAAGATAGCCAAGACTGAGGCGGTGATCTCCTTCTCGGATGAAGACCTGGAAGGACTAAACTTCCCGCATGAAGATGCCCTGGTAGTACAGGTGGAGGTAGCCAATCGACCTGTACACAGGGTATTGATAGACACAGGGGCGTCCGTTGACGTACTCTCCTTGGACGCCTATCGACAATTCGGGTTCGGGGACGACCAGCTCAAACCAGAGCCCACTTATCTCCATGGATTCTCAGGTGCCACCGCCTCCATCAGAGGTACCATAGAGCTACCCGTCACCTTCGGGGTACACCCTCAACAAGTAACCATCATGGTAAATTTCATGGTAGTCAAGTCCGTGGTGTCCTTCAACGGCCTCTTAGGGCGACCATCACTGACAGCCCTTAGAGGAGTCATATCACCACTTCACCTGAAGATGAAGTTCCCCACCGAGAACGGGGTAGGCGAAGTCCGAGGAGATCAGAAGAAAGCAAGGGAGTGCTACGCCACCTTCATGAAAAAGAATAATGGCAACACCCGTGGAATGGCACTCTGCCTAGAGAGCATGATCAGTGACGAGAGATGAACTCGACAGAGAGAAGGGGAAAGCCGGTGGAAGACCTCATCCCATGGCCCCTCAGCCAGGACGACCCCTCCAAGGTCGTTCAGGTCGGCTCGCTGCTAAGCAAGGAGCAGAAAGAAGGGCTTGGACACCTCCTCCAAGCGAACATGGATGTCTTCGCATGGTCGACCTCCGACATGCCAGGAATACCACGTTCCATAGCGGAACACCGACTACATGTCGACCCTACCAGGAAGCCCGTTCAACAGAAGCGGCGTAACTTCGCCCTCGACCGACAAGCAGCAATCAAGGAGGAGGTCGAGAAGTTAAGCCGATCAGGGTTCATCAGAAAGGAGAAGTTCCCAACCTGGCTCGCCAACGTGGTCATGGTACCAAAGCCAAGTGGGAAGTGGAGGATGTGTGTCGACTACACCGACCTGAACAAGGCATGCCCAAAAGATGAGTACCCACTGCCCCGGATCGACGCCACCGCCGGCCATGAGATGCTGAGTTTCATGGACGCCTACTCCGGATACAACCAGATCCTCATGTATGAGGATGATGAGTCTTACACCGCATTCCGGACGGACAAAGAGAACTATTGCTACAACGTCATGCCGTTCGGGTTAAAGAACGCAGGGGCCACCTATCAGAGAATGGTCAACAAGATGTTCGAGGAGCAGATTGGGCGCAACATGGAAGTATATGTGGATGACATGCTCGTGAAAAGCGTCCACACCAACCAACACCTGACCGACCTAGAGGAAGCATTCACAGTACTGAGGAGGAACCAGATGAAGCTAAACCCTGCAAAGTGCGTCTTCGGTGTAACGTCAGGAAAATTCCTGGGGTTCATGGTCTCAGTCCGTGGAATAGAAGCCAACCCATCCAAGAGATGGCACCTCCTCGAACGGTTAGGGAAGTGCAGAGGTTGAATAGAAGGGTTGCCGCCCTTTCCAGGTTCGTGTCACGATCGGGTGATAAGTGCTTACCATTCTTCAAAATATTGAAGAACCTCCGAAGCCCTAAGGACTTCACATGGACGGAAGAGTGCCAAAAGGCGTTCGGAGAATTGAAGGAGTACCTAGAGAGCCCACCCTTGCTTGGGCGACCGGAACCTAACGAAGAGTTGCAGCTCTACCTGGCCGCCACCCCTGTCGCGGTCAGCGCAGTACTGCTGAAGGAAGAAGACAAAGTCCAGAGGCCTATCTACTACGTCAGCCATGTCCTGATCAATGCAGAGACCAGGTACACTAGGATCGAGAAGGTAGCCTATGCATTGGTAATGGCAGCCAGGAAGCTACGACCATACTTCCAAGCCCATACCATCACAGTCCTCACAGACCTACCCTTGAAGAAGATATTGCACAAGCCGGACGTCTCCGGACGATTGATAGCATGGGCGGTGGAGTTAAGTGAGCATGACATCAGGTTCCAACCAAGGACAGCCATCAAAGGCCAGGCTCTTGCAGATTTCATTGCGAGTGTACCCGATCCGAGATCGAGTCACAAACAGGGGAGCCCGAAGAGAAGGATCACGGATCGTGGGACATGTTCGTGGATGGGTCGAGCAATGCGACAGGAAGCGGCGCTGGGCTCATATTAACCAGCCCCGAGGGATTTCGTATCCAATATGCTCTCCGGTTCACCTTCCAAGCATCCAATAATGAAGCAGAGTACGAGGCATTACTAGCTGGACTCCGGGTGGCCAAAGCCATCCAAGTCACACACCTATCCACCCGGAGCGACTCCCAGCTCGTGGTGAATCAGGTGAATGGAGAGTATGAGGCAAAAGATGAGAGGATGGCATCATACCTAGCATGCGCTCAAGCATTGATCGAGGGTTTCGAGAAGTTTGAGATGGTTCGAGTTCCCAGGGAGGAGAACGCCGCCGCTGATGCCCTATCCAGGCTAGCCAATGAGGAACTCCGAAATTTGGCTAGCGCAGTCTATGTGGAGATCCTGCATGAGCCAACGTATAAGGAAAAGCAGGTTAACGAGATCACGGAGGGACCTAGCTGGATGGACCCTCTACTCAACTACCTCCAGAACGATGTCTTACCAGAAGACAAGGCCGAAGCAAGGAAGATCAGGATGAGAGCTGCAAAGTACACCGTCCTAGACGGGGTACTGTACAAGCGGGGGGCAACAACACCACTACTCCGGTGCCTAGGACCCAAGGGGGCAGAGTACGCCCTAGCCGAAGTCCATGAGAGGATATGTGGAAGCCACATGGGGGGACGAGCCCTAGCCTACAAAATCCTCCGCCAGGGACTATACTGGCCACGAATGCAAGAGGAGGCCATCCAATATGCCAAGAAGTGGAGCAATGTCAGTTGTTCGCCCCAGTACCCCATCTACCCGCCACCAAGCTGACATCAATCCTCAACCCCATACCTTTTGCCATGTGGGGACTAGACATCTTAGGCAACTTCACCGCAGCACCAGGAAACAGAAAGTACCTGGTCGTCGCGATCGACTACTTCACCAAGTGGGTTGAAGCTAAACCCTTGGCCAAGATAACAGAGACAGAGATGGAGAAGTTCGTCCGCGACGACGTCATCTACAGGTTCGGGGTACCACGGATCCTCGTCTCAGACAATGGAAAACAATTCAACAACCCTAAATTCCAAGCATTCTGTCACCGCTACAACATCGACTATCGGCCTGTGTCGGTAGCATACCCACAGGCCAATGGTCAGGTGGAGGTCACCAACAGAACGCTACTGGAAGGAGTCAAGAAAAGACTAGAAGGAGCCAAAGGCAAGTGGGTAGAAGAGCTACCAAGCGTCCTGTGGGCATACCGAACCACAGTACGGACACCCACAGGAGAGAGCCCATTCCGCCTAGCATATGGCACTGAAGCATTGGCGCCGGTAGAGGTCTGCGCTATGTCCCATAGGGTTCTGCACTTCAATGAACGCACCTATGTCGACGGACTGCGGGCAAACCTAGACTTTATAGATGAGGTCCGCGAAAGAGCACTACTAAGGAACGTCGCCTACCAGCAACGTACTGCCAGGTACTATAACGCCAGGGTCAAGGAAAGGCTATTCCACCAGGGAGATTTAGTACTACGGCGGGCAAGGGCATCGCAGCCACAGAAGGCGGGGAAGCTGTCACCCAACTGGGAAGGACCCTACATAGTCTCCAAGCAGATACGCCCAGGGACTTACCGCTTGAAGACTCCAGGGGGTAAGAAGGTAGACCGTACCTGGAACTCAGAACATCTAAAGAAGTACTACCAGTAGAAGCATAGCAGTAGTGGTAGTGATAACAGAAGCAGTAGCAGTAGGAGTAGCAGTAGACGACATCAATGACAATGTGAATTTCAGTCAAAATAAAGAAATGTTGCAAGAATACTTGTCTTCTCCTACCACTCAATCGAATCACGGCCACTACATTAAGGCGAGACACCAACACTGAGGCTTCGTGCCTAAGGCAACATGCCAACATCGAGGCTTCGTGCCTAAGGCGATATGCCAACATCGAGGCTTCGTGCCTAAGGCGATATGCCAACATCGAGGCTTCGTGCCTAAAGCAACATGCCAACATCGAGGCTTCGTGCCTAAGGCGATATGCCAACATCGAGGCTTCGTGCCTAAGGCGATATGCCAACATCGAGGCTTCGTGCCTAAGGCGATATGCCAACATCGAGGCTTCGTGCCTAAGGCGAGACGCCAACACTGAGGCTTCGTGCCTAAGGCAACAAGCCAACATTGAGGCTTCAAGCCTAAGGCAACATGCCAACATCGAGGCTTCGTGCCTAAGGCGATATGCCAACACTGAGGCTTCGTGCCTAAGGCAACATGCCAACATTGAGGCTTCATGCCTAAGGCGACATGCCAACACCGAGGCTTCGTGCCTAAGGCAACATGCCAACATTGAGGCTTCATGCCTAAGGCGACATGCCAACACCGAGGCTTCAAGCCTAAGGCAACATGCCAACACTGAGGCTTCATGCCTAAGGCGCCATGCCACCATTGAGGCTCTACGCCTAAGGCGTTAACTATAAAGGGTCAGAGAGCATCAACGCGCAAATAATCACTAAGAGACAAGGCAATCAAAGAAAAGCAAAAGCGATCACATAGAAAAGTCATAGTAGTTACAATTCAAGTTCAAAAAAGAAAAAGGTGGAGACGTCTACAGGATCGGGACGACCGTAAAGTCAATGGATCACAGAGTGGTGGGTCACCTCCGACCCAGCTGGAGACATCATGTCCGCCTCAGGAGGACGTGCAGCAGCACCCCCCTCAGGCAGGGCAGCCTCCACCTCTGACACCGGAGCGCTCTCCACCCCAGCTGCACCCGGAAGCGCCGCAGCAAACTCAGAGAACCCCGAGACAGAGAAGTCATAGTCAGGGGTCACCTCCAGGACACAAGCGGCTAAGTCCCGGACCCCTCCCTCATAGGCGGGCCGAAGCTGCGCCTGATACAGTGTCGAGAACGCAGAGGATGCCTGGAACTCAGCCACAGCTCGCTCACCTGCAGATGCCAGCTCCACCTCATGCCGTCCCCTCAATGAATGAAGCTCCTCCTCCAAAGCAAGAACCCTAGCCGAGCTCTCGGCCGCACCAGCAGAAGTCACACGCAGCTCCTCAGACACCTCTAGGAGCTTCCCGGACGCCACAGCGAGCTCCCCCGACACCCTCTGCGCGTCAGCCTCGGCCCTCTCACGGGCATCAACCTGGCCCTGGAGCTCCCTCTCCACGTCACGCAGGGTGCGCTGTATCTGCACCTCACGAGAAGCGTGACCCTCCAGTCGAAGCACCGCCTCAGCAATACGGTGATGGACCTACAATCAACATGGCAAGCGATAAAATAATGTAAAAATAAATGGAGCAATGGACATGAGGAGACAGTAAAGGAATAACTCACCGAAGCCATGTCATGGTAGAGGGTCTGGGCCAGGCAAGCATCGCTAAGCTTCTGCAAGGCCATCCTCGCGGTAGGGAGCCTGCCCCTATCCACCCACTCCCGCGATACGCCGGCCTCGGCCAAGGTCGAGCCCTCCCAAGACGCCCAAGGTGATCACGGGGACTCACCCACAGCGGGAAGATCAGTGGCAGGACCGCCCGAGGAACTCACACCCTTCCCCTTGGAAAGGGGCAATACAGAAGAATCAGAAGGAACAACAGAGGGAGGCAGAGGCACAGAGCCTGGAACGCCACCGTCACCAGGAGAAGTACGGGGAAGGAGGACCCGCACGCCAGAGCTCGTCACGCGGGCTTGTCCTGGTCCACCCTTCCGCTTCGCTCCAACAACCACAGGCGCAGAAGCACCACTAACATCGGTCACTCCGACAGATGGACCACCCTGAGAAGCGGCCTTCCTCCGCAGATTGTCGCGGAGCAAACTGAAGTCCGGACGCGTATCCACTGCATAGATCGACCAACCAATCAGATGACACATACATTCAAATACCAACATGCCAATCAAGTACAAAAGACAATGCTCTTACCAGGACTCAGCTTCCAGAGAGACAGGAAGGCCTCCGAGTCCAACTCCTGGACATGGAACGGATCGCGACCCAGGCACAGCTTGAGGGAGTCAGCCTCAAAATCACTCAGCTCAAGCCCCTGATTGACCCTCTTGAGGTCAATAACTTCCCTAACGGTCCGTAGTGGGCATCGGGGGACCGTGGCAAAAAAGAAGCGATCCCTCCAATACTTCACGTTGCTAGTGATCCCCGTGAGAAGCTCCACAGAGGCATAGGGCCCCTTGAGCACGCGGCGAGCAAAGTGATAACATCCATGGTTCCCCTTCTTCAACAGATAAAAGTGGGAGAACAGGGGAACAGTGGCGGCACGCCCTAGGCGGGCGAAGAAGACATAGAAACCCAAGATCACCCTCCAAGAGTTGGGCAACACCTGCCCAGGGGTGAGGTGCCAATGCTCTAACACCAACTCGACAAAGCGAGGGATAGGAAGGCGAAGGCCCTGGAGGAAAAATGAACGGTAGAGGCAGATCTCCCCCGCACGATGAGAGAAGGCATACTCGCTAGGCCCAGGAGCACGCAACATGACCTCGGCGGAATATGAAACTCCTCACGGGGAAACCAAGTCGAGGGTGACAAGATGCTAGCAACAGGGCCTAACCTATCGCCAGGACCGGCGGTGAGGATGCCGCCTGCAGGGTGACGATCCCTACGGGGACCGGAGACACTAGAAGGTCCCACTCGTCCATCAGTATCACTAGGGGAGGGTATAGAGGGCGGAGTACCCACAGAAGAAGGCGATCCGGGGGAACGCTCCTCTGAAGATCCAACCCCGACTGAAGCAGGGCCAAGGTCACCCGGGAACGACATGAAGGACAAGAGGGGAACGAACTACTTACTCGAGAAAGCAATCTCCCTGAAGCTGGCAAGAAAAATGAAAGGAATGTCACCTGCAAAATATAAACAGCAGATCCATCACATACAAGACGAGGAATAGGGAAGAAGAGCGAGGGTCCATCACGCCCACGCCGCGGCCACCATAGGCGCAGCATCACGGGCAAGGCGTGGACCACACCCAGGCATGGCCACCCAGCGCCGCCAGGCGGCCACACCCAGGCGCGGCCTCACCTCGGCCGCACCAGCAGGCGCGGCCTCACTGCGGCCACAACCGCAGGCGCGGCCTCACCGCGGCCACACCCGCTCACCGCGGCCACTCCCGCCGGGCGCGGCCACACCCACGGGCGCGGCCTCACCGCGGCCACACCCGCTGGCGCGGCCTCACCGCTGCCACTCCCGCCGGGCGTGGCCACACCCGCGGGGCGCGGCCTCACTGTGGCCGCACCAGCAGGCGCGGCCTCACCGTGGCCACATCCCGCAAGGGCGGCCTCGAGGAGACACCCTACACAAAAAAAAAAAAAAAAAAAAAAAAAAAAAAAAAGGGGTTGGAATCGATGTACCTCAGAAAAAAGGTGATCGCGTCGGAAGGACAAGCACACGACGCTGACGTAGCCACACCACGAGGCACAACCAAGGAATAGAGGTCACAAGAGGCAAGGCACTCAAGCCAAGCACCACTCAAGCTTTCCAAGCAAGCCAAGGCACCAAGAGAACACAACCCAAACACAAGGACCCCAAAATCAAGCAAAGGGGATACTAGTGGAGGTGACCCAAAAACAAACACATGGTGGGCACCAAAAAGAGGACAAAAGACAAAAAGGGAGAATTAAAGGAGAGCAAAAGGGAAGACAAAAAGTAAGAAAGAGAAATGAGAAGTGAAGGAAGAAAGGAGAGGAAGGAACATATACCCACAAAAAACAAAAAGAAAAAGTATAGGAGGTAAGGTTGGAACCCCCAACCTCTCTTACCTCCTTAGTGGATTTATGGGCAAGCCCCACAGGAAAGTCTATTCGCAGCGGACCCCTCACTATGCAAAGACACCTACTCTCTTGGACATCCTATCCCAAGAGAGTGGGGGGCAAATGATACATCCAATATTCACCGGGCCAACCAACGACCGCCACGTGTCACAGACGACCCGCCCCATAGCCAAGGGGAACGAACCGGAGTCCCAGCCCCACTCGGGGGCGGCCACTACTCGGGCGCGGCCACACATCCGGGGCGCGGCCTCACCCAGGCGCGGCCTCACCCAGGCGTGGCCCCCTCACCTAGGCACGGCCTCACCCAGGCGGCGGCCTCCTCACCAGGCGCGGCCTCACCTAGGCGCGGTCTCACCCAGGCGCGGCCTCCTCACGAGGGCGCGGCCCCCTCACCCAGGCGCGGCCTCCTCACCAGGCGCGGCCTCACCCAGCGCGGCCTCACCCAGGCGGGGCCTGCACCCAGACACAGCATCGTGGGCACGTGAGGTGGGGGCCACCCATCTACGACCCTTCATATCGCTGAGACTCATGTCACTATCAGGACTCTTGACCGCCGCTTAGAGGTCACGTCACCCAGACGGATTCAAGCACCAAGGACGTTATCACCACACGCGGGTATCTATCCACCAAGGATCCTGATGCCACCAGGACACTCCCTCCCACGGGGAGATGGCCAATCAGGATAGAGCCCCGTTACCCAGGGCCTCTATCCACTCAACGGCACAATTGCCATCAAACTGGGACTCTCCACACCGCCATATGTTACTATAAAAGGCAAGGTACACAACCCCATCCGGGACATCTAAACTCATACTGAATAATCACTATTCATCTCTTTGCGCCAGGAGATCTAACTTTGGCATCGGAGAGCCCTAGGCCGGGACCACACCGGTTCTCTCTGTTGACCCCTTTGGTCCGCTTGCAGGTGACGGCACTCGCAGGACCGCTCGACGATTTCTTGACGCAACATCACCAATAAAAAGTATAGATTGGTAGCCTCCAACTATTAATATGTGTTGGCTTGAATATACTGCACAATCCATAAAAAAAAAGGTGATAAGATCTTGTTTTGCGAAGAATCAAAGAAATCATAGTTCAAAGTTAACAATTTATATATATTTAATCATTTGGATTCATAAGGATGAATATATGCTCGTGATATAATGATTTCGGAGTGCTTTTGGTGATACCGCATCGAACCAAATCGAGAAAATATTCTTTATTTTTAAATCAAAACAGAACCTATTCTTCTTCGATTCGATTCGACCGAGTTTTAAATGGTTGTTTTCATTTCACTTCTGTTAAGAAAACAACACCCAGAATGGTGATTTGCAGAAGAAATACGAAAAATAGAGAAGAACAAGCACACACAAACACACAAGATTTACGTGGTTCACCCCCAAGAAGGAAGCTACATCCAGGGCCGAGCAATGTAACGAATTTCACTATTCTTTGGAAATGTTACAAAACCTCTTACATCCTCTCAAAGATAAGAACATTATATAGAGAAGCCCTAATCCGAAGAAGTACAAGAATACTCCTGGACACAGAAATTGGCAAATCGAACAAGGTCGGACCAAAACATAACGTACACCATTTTTCGACAATCCGAGATCGTTTCGAGGCTGAAATAGCCCTCCGAAGATCTCAACCGCACATTCTGGACCAAAAAATAAGACTTCACCAATAACAAGTTTCAAATTGACACCCTTACCCTCTCCCACCAAAAATAAATAAAAATTTTTATGATCTAACCAATAGTATGATTAAGATTAAGATTAGTTAGAGATATTGAAAAAACTAAGTTAACATACTTAGATATCATTGAGCTAGGGACCTAATTCTTGAGGTAGAAGGGTCAGTAGAAAGATTTCATGATTAAAAGGACTAACCAGAACAAAGGAACAGTTGTTGAGAAATCAATTTTAAAAATCTTGATTAAGAAATAAGAGTTAGAGTTAGAGTAAGCCATTAATGACGAAAAAGATGGGAGTTCTGAATCGGCATTATCAAAAGATGAATTCTATCCAAACAAAGAGTGAGAACCAAGCAAAGAAATAATTTATGGAAAAATCGGTTTCAGATCATAAAAAATAGCTATTTCCACTCTTAGTGGGAGTTTCTTTCTTTTTAAAATGGACAAATAATTTGTCAAACAGAACCTCTTGCTTTGGAAGTAAAAAATGAAGAATTAATAGAACAGATCGAGACCCTACGAATTGAAGGGGTCCAAAATATATTTCACTTAGCTTTTAACCAAACAGAATTTGATTTACATTGAAGTCATGCATTACTTAAGAATTACATAAAATTTAACCAAACAAATTAACCCTACTAGCCTTCTAGAAAGATTAATAACCAAGTCCTTGATAAACTACGGATCCTGATCTTCTACGGTGCATCGCTCATAGCGGTCTTAGTGGTGCACTCACAGGGCTGCACACAATATCCGGACATCCTATCCCAAGAGAGTGGGGGGCAAATGATACATCCAATATTCACCGGGCCAACCAACGACCGCCACGTGTCACAGACGACCCGCCCCATAGCCAAAGGGAACGAACCGGAGTCCCAGCCCCACTCGGGGGCGGCCACTACTCGGGCGCGGCCACACATCCGGGGCGCGGCCTCACCCAGGCGCGGCCTCCTCAGCGCGCGGCCTCCTCACCCAGGCGCGGCCTCCTCAGGGCGCGGCCTCCTCACCCAGGCGTGGCCCCCTCACCTAGGCACGGCCTCACCCAGGCGGCGGCCTCCTCACCAGGGGTGGCCTCACCTAGGCGCGGTCTCACCCAGGCGCGGCCTCCTCACGAGGGCGCGGCCTCCTCACGAGGGCGCGGCCCCCTCACCCAGGCGCGGCCTCCTCACTAGGCGCGGCCTCACCCAGCGCGGCCTCACCCAGGCGGGGCCTGCACCCAGACACAGCATCGTGGGCACGTGAGGTGGGGGCCACCCATCTACGACCCTTCATATCGCTGAGACTCATGTCACTATCAGGACTCTTGACCGCCGCTTAGAGGTCACGTCACCCAGACGGATTCAAGCACCAAGGACGTTATCACCACACGCGGGTATCTATCCACCAAGGATCCTGATGCCACCAGGACACTCCCTCCCACGGGGAGATGGCCAATCAGGATAGAGCCCCGTTACCCAGGGCCTCTATCCACTCAACGGCACAATTGCCATCAAACTGGGACTCTCCACACCGCCATATGCTACTATAAAAGGCAAGGTACACAACCCCATCCGGGACATCTAAACTCATACTGAATAATCACTATTCATCTGTTTGCGCCAGGAGATCTAACTTTGGCATCGGAGAGCCCTAGGCCGGGACCACACCGGTTCTCTCTGTTGACCCCTTTGGTCCGCTTGCAGGTGACGGCACTCGTAGGACCGCTCGACGATTTCTTGACGCAACATCACCAATAAAAAGTATAGATTGGTAGCCTCCAACTATTAATATGTGTTGGCTTGAATATACTGCACAATCCATAAAAAAAAAGGTGATAAGATCTTGTTTTGTGAAGAATCAAAGAAATCATAGTTCAAAGTTAACAATTTATATATATTTAATCATTTGGATTCATAAGGATGAATATATGCTCGTGATATAATGATTTCGGAGTGCTTTTGGTGATACCGCATCGAACCAAATCGAGAAAATATTCTTTATTTTTAAATCAAACAGAACCTATTCTTCTTCGATTCGATTCGATCGAGTTTTAAATGGTTGTTTTCATTTCACTTCGTTAAGAAAACAACACCTTAATGGTGATTTGCAGAAGAAATACGAAAAATAGAGAAGAACAAGCACACACAAACACACAAGATTTACGTGGTTCACCCCCAAGAAGGAAGCTACATCCAGGGCCGAGCAACACGAATTTCACTATTCTTTGGAAATGTTACAAAACCTCTCATTACGTCCTCTCAAAGATAAGAACATTATATAGAGAAGCCCTAATCCGAAGAAGTACAAGAATACTCCTGGACACAGAAATTGGCAAATCGAACAAGGTCGGACCAAAACATAACGTACACCATTTTTCGACAATCCGAGATCGTTTCGAGGCTGAAATAGCCCTCCGAAGATCTCAACCGCACATTCTGGACCAAAAAATAAGACTTCACCAATAACAAGTTTCAAATTGACACCCTTACCCTCTCCCACCAAAAATAAATAAAAATTTTTATGATCTAACCAATATTATGATTAAGATTAAGATTAGTTAGAGATATTGAAAAAACTAAGTTAACATACTTAGATATCATTGAGCTAGGGACCTAATTCTTGAGGTAGAAGGGTCAGTAGAAAGATTTCATGATTAAAAGGACTAACCAGAACAAAGGAACAGTTGTTGAGAAATCAATTTTAAAAATCTTGATTAAGAAATAAGAGTTAGAGTTAGAGTAAGCCATTAAGGACGAAAAAGATGGGAGTTCTGAATCGGCATTATCAAAAGATGAATTCTATCCAAACAAAGAGTGAGAACCAAGCAAAGAAATAATTTATGGAAAAATCGGTTTCAGATCATAAAAAATAGCTATTTCCACTCTTAGTGGGAGTTTCTTTCTTTTTAAAATGGACAAATAATTTGTCAAACAGAACCTCTTGCTTTGGAAGTAAAAAATGAAGAATTAATAGAACAGATCGAGACCCTACGAATTGAAGGGGTCCAAAATACATTTCACTTAGCTTTTAACCAAACAGAATTTGATTTACATTGAAGTCATGCATTACTTAAGAATTACATAAAATTTAACCAAACAAATTAACCCTACTAGCCTTCTAGAAAGATTAATAACCAAGTCCTTGATAAACTACGGATCCTGATCTTCTACGGTGCATCGCTCATAGCGGTCTTAGTGGTGCACTCACAGGGCTGCACACAATATCCGCCTTACCTTTGCCCGAACGTCTTGCCCGAGCAAGGGTAATTCAGATATTACGCGTGGCCCTGTGAGTGCGCTGCTAAGAACGCTATGGGCAGCACGCCGTAGAGGATCTGTATTGGTTAAACTACCACAAGAATCTGAAAACCATGGTCCCTTGCATCTCATCTTTGGCTTTTCTGCTTGTTTTTCTGTTCTTACTCCATTAATTTTTTACTAGCTAGACCATTCAACAACAACTTGTGTCTTGTCTTGTGAATGCAATCTCAATCTCAATCTCAATCTCAAACTCAATCTCTCTCTCTCTCTCTCTCTAGCTAGAACACTCAACAACTTGTAACTTCTCTTTTGTATGCAATGGATCAAGTCTCCCTCTCTCTCAATTAGTAGCTAGACCATTCAACAACTTGTGTCTTCTCTTTTGTATGCAATGGATCAAGTCTCTCTCTTTCTCTCTCTAGAAAAAATGAGAACCCAAAACAATGCAAAAATGCATTAGACCAAGATTGTCTGAGTCCACGGTGAGACGAGACCTGTTTCACTATCCATGGAGAATAGTTTAGAACCGCTTATCCTCGCACCTCTCTCAGATTAATTATAGAAAGAAAAAAAAAAAAAAAAAAACCTCGCTACAAATTTATAGCAAAACCCTATACATGAAATTTACCAAAACCCTCACATATTACTTCTGTTGCAATAGATCTCCCATGCAACTACGTAATATTCTGAACATGTCTGGCTTCCCCTAACAATTGCTTTATGTGATACCTGATAATTGAAAGTCCATGTCTCCAAAATCTCTGTTTCATTCTCACTTCTACTATTATTACATTTTAAGCATGTAGCCTCCTTGACATCGAAAATTGATGGCTGATCGAAGCTGAAAGTGGAAACAAATGTGAATGTAGAATCAAAAAAGGATTCAAAATCTACGAAGAAAAAGATGAATAAATCGAACTTCAGATGCTTTAGATCAAGAGCAAAACCAGCAGTAGTTATGGAGATCAGGGTAGCTCAGAGGAATTCAAGTTTGCAGCAACATGATGAGAAGGTTCTCGGCTGCCAGGGGAGGGTATGGTAGCTGCACCCTCTCTCTCTTTCATGAAATGACCTTGCTATCTTCCTATGTGTGAAACCATTTTGCAGCACCTCATTAATGGTGCATTCCTCTATGCCACTTGCTAAGAGAATTTTCTCCATAAAATTGGGGAAAAAATCCTCTCCAGTGCCCTAATTTGGCAGTGCACTGCAGTGCGACCCTATGAGTTCGACACATGGAAGATGTGATATCCAACGGTGCCAAAATTGAGAAAAAAAAATTGTCTTGCATCGAACTTACACTGTTGGATGAAGCTTCTTCTACGTGTCGAGCTCACAGGACCGCACTGCAGAGGATTTTAATCCCTAAAATTGTAGTGGTAGTCTTCAAAAAGTTCCTTAACACCAATAGCCCTTTGGGACCTTGATTCTTATTGCATATCATTTATTAATAATTAAAGAAAAAAAAAGTTTAGAACCCATAATAAGCAACACAAACCTAGCCTTGTAGAGGACAACTTCTAGTGTAGCTAGCTTGAGGCTACTGCAATTGGACCTAGCGTCTAGGAGGTTTCGAGTTCGAGACTCTCCTTAGGGCCTTCCTACCAATAATTATATAGCTTTAGCCATGAACCTTGCTAACTATGCTCAATCTAAGAACACTTTATATTTTCCTAATCTTTAGTAATATATTTCGTCTTTTACCATAAAAAAAAATACCTAACCCTACGTTGAGCATGTTTTCTAGTGAAAACTTGAGGATCATATCCTTTGCCACTTGCTATATTGCAACATGTCTAAGGATATTATCAACGTCATCCCTTGAGGTTTGCCAATATTTTAAGGCACCCACACGAAGTATGAAACTTATCAACAGCTCCTCTAATTTAGAAAAAAAAAAATCACACACACACAATGACTGTTTAGTAGTGATGTCAACAGGTTAATTTTTTTAAAGACAATTCTGCCCTTATTAGTGTATGAACTACCTATTCTACCCTTTCAAATAAAGAACCAAACACATCCCTTCTTCTTCCTCCCAACCCTCTCCTCTTATGTACCTTACCCTCCCCCAACTCCACTTCCACCATACCCTCCCGCCCCTGTCAAGGCTGTGCAGCTAGCAAAATCCTTCAACCCAAAACCCTAAATATTCTTCTGATATTTTCTCCCAATTGAATTTCTATAATTGATCAAATAATATACTGAAGATTTTCAAAGTCGTAGGCTTCGATCTCGCTCGAATAGTGAAACTACTAATTACAGAGACAGTGCGGGGAAGCTCAATGGAACCCTCACCTCTGACGTGAAGGTCGATATTTTTATAGGTTAATCTTGTTAAAATCTAGGTAACGGTTGATATTTCGATACTTCGTATGGGTATCTTAAAATATTGACAAACCTCAAGGGGTGGTGCTGATAATTTCCCTAATATCTACAACGTGGTAGATTAGATGTGGCTCAAATTATATGGACAAGTAAGATAGAGCTAATCAAATGATAACCAATCTATCCAATGGTTAGAATTGCCATACCAGATCCATTAAGTTTTGAAATCGATCTCCACTAAATGGTTCACCATATTAGGTCTTATATACTTGCCTATTTTGACACACTCGGTCAATGAAAGTTGTCCTAAAGTTGAAAAAAAAAATTTGAACTAATTTTCAAAGCTTTACATCTTCACATTAGGAAATATGATTGGGTTGAATTACCATTCGTCTAGATGATGATGTGGACAACATAGCATCAATAATGCGGAAGATACTTATCAGGCTGTGAAGGGCCTCCTTTACAAGCGATATACCAAAGAAAATGAAAAAAATAAGTACTCCCCTTTCTCATCATCAAGTTTACGTCCAATATGAGTAGGGGTGAAACGAGGCCGGGTTAGGCTGGGTTTTTTAAAACCCTAGCCCAACCCGGAGTCCTCTTAGCTCAACTCAAGCCCAACCCGACCCTAGCTCGGGATGAAATATCTCAGTCTAGGCCTAACCTTGACGGCCTCAGCCTAGCCCAGCCCAGCCCTTATTGACCCTGATCAAGCCGGGTTGCGCCTGATTGACCCTAATTTTTGTTAGGGCATGGTTGACCCTGATTGACCAATCTCATGTGATTGGGTATTGATTTTTTTCATACTGAATTGATTATTAGACTTTTCTTTGGGTTAAAATACTTAGTCCAATCTTAAAATTTTAAATACTTTTGTTTAATAGATAATTATTTTTAATTATTTTTTATTTTTTTATGTATAAACCAATAGATAATTAGATACTAAACAAAAATTACAAAATGTAATTAATAAATTGTAAAACATAACCTAACACAGGGTTGGGTTGGGCTGGGCTTAGCTCGAGGAGTCAACCCTGGCCCAGCCCAACCCTGACCCCAGACCTGAAAATTCAACCCTAATCCACCTTCAGGATTGAAAAATCCAGCCTAGACACTATTAGGGTTCAGGGCGGGCCAGAATGGGCTTAGGCTGATAGGGCCAAACTTACACCCCTAAATATGAGCATATAATAAGGATCAAATCATGACACAGTATTACATTAGATTTAAAAAAAAAGCCATTATCTCTAATATGTAAAGGAGTGATTAACGGGTTAACATGATTTTTGTAAGTTATGCTTACTTTGGCTTCACTTTTAGCGCATATGACATTGAAATTTGCTCCTTGGGATGGGTGGAGGATAATTATAACATGAGCCCACTCAATTGAAATTCTATGAGCTTTACAAAGTTCACAAACCCTTTGTGAACTTTTCTCACCTTAAAACATTAGGGTAAGTTATACGTTTACACGTACCTCCCCTGATGTAACACATAATTATAGAACTACCAGTGAATTTTAGATATTTATGCATGTCACTCCTGCTTTTCAAAATAATTAATAAGTAAACTCATTCTATTAGTTGTTCCCGCTAATTGTTAACGGTAAGAGTGTTTTAGACATTTTATGACCAATGTACCCTTCTATCGCAACGTGCAATTGAAACCCTCATCCCATTATCACCGAGACCTCACCTCCATCTCCCATTATCTCAACCCTAGCTGCCAACTCCTTTCATCTCTGATTTGATATTATTGACTTGATTGAGCTACTGCCCTTGAGGGGTTTTAAAGCCTTTGTTGAGAATGGGAAAAGATTTTGAACCCAAGCTAGCTAGATGGATGAAGTCTACGCTGCGACCATTGATGTTCCCGCTTGAGCTTGCTGATTAGAAGACTCACGGCTATACTGATTTGTCCTTACAACTTCTGGCGAAGTCCTTCCCTTGTTTAATTTTATTTTATTTTCTTTTTATTCTGATCAATAACAAATCCAAATTCATGGTTATCTAGATTTTTGGAAAACCTTGATTTACCTACAATTGACATTTGAGAGTTCCAATCAACCTTGTTTTAATTCTAATCTAGATGATTGTAGAGCAGATCCGATTTCAATAATATCCAAAAGTCTCTTGCCACGGTTAGGCTCATTTTATCTTTAAATGGTTTTTCATTGTATATTTGATAATATCTAAATGGTTTGGATAGATCTCGTTTGGGCTTGGTCTAATTATGATTCAGACCTAATTTCTTGGATTTGATTTAAAATGCAATTGTTTGCCACTGATCTTTATTTTCGACCCCTTTTGCATCAAAGAGTCCAGTTTAGTTTGATCTTTGGGTTCCAAATATAAAAGGATTTGGGCCCAAGGGTTTCAGTTAAATGGGAGAGGGTAACAGACCGGTTTAGTTTTGAGAAGAACGAAAATGAAAGAGAAAGGGATGGTGAATGATTCGATTAGGTTTTATAAAAAGAAGAAGAAGAGGTAGTGAAGGGAGATGGGGGTTTACCGGAGATGAGAGAGACGGAGCAGCCATGGATGGTTCTTTGCCGTTAGGGCTCTTCAAGAGTAGAAAAAAGAAAAATAATGGAAGACTGGTTTATTTTAGCAGGAAGGACAATTTGGTCAATATATGCATAGTCTAACGTTTTTAGTCCCAGATTAACTGAATGGGTTTACTTTTAAATTATTTTAGAAAAAAAGGATGATATGCATAAATATCCAAAACTCACGGGTGGTTCTATAATTATGTGATACCTCCTCAGGGGACATATGTATAAATTACCCAAAAAAAAATAAAAAAAAAACCTTATTAGGAAACTTATTTTTCCACTCTTAGGAAAACTGAACAACCTTATTAGAAGTCGTTCTTATCTCTCTCCTTCTCCCAAACCTTTATTAAGAAAGTAGTCTTATTAAGGAATCTTTCTTGGACATTCCTTTATGTCCTTTACCTTTATTAGGAAAGCTGATCACTTTTTAGGAAACTTAATTAACATGGCAATTATTATTAGGAACCTCTTTAGGAAACCTAGCTAGCTATTATGTGATTATGTCATTTCTGGATTGAGCCCCTCTCTGGGGAGCCCAGCAAGCCCAGGGTGCATCCAGCTATTGGGCTGTGCTGCATATATTCCTAGGTATGCGTCGAAATGTGTGCGATACGGCCCAACCCTTGGATGCCCCCTGGACACTCCTTGGGTGCTGGGCTCCCTAGAGAGGAGCCGGATCTATCATTTCTACATTCCTCCCTTTCCCCGTGTGCTTATTATTATATTATACATACCTCCCTTTGTATAGTATTTCTATCCAACAAATTCTTCTACTCTCCATCCACAGGACCACAGCTCTCTTATTCTAACTCTCTCCATCAAGTGTGACAGTTTTTATTTTCTCTTATTCTCATGGTATTTCATTTTATTTTTGATCTATTCTCTTCTTCCTCTTATATTTATATTGACTGGGTATCATTTCATGGTTCTTGTAGATTTTTTTTTATATAAGAAGAAGAATCTAATTATATCCTTATGTTGCAACTGAGTTGCAGATAAATAGGCCTCCTCTCTCTCTCTCTCTCTACACTAGCTTTGTGCAAAAAGAGCCCGGCCAACCTTAATTTCAATAAGAGAAAAAGAATATTGTCTAATCATGTGGATCCTGTATCTAGACACAAGAACGCATGAAATTACCGTCTCATCCCTGTGAAATAAAAAATTCAATCCATGTTGATGCCCAAATGTGCACTCTCATTGACCCTTCCTTGGTGCAGGGGCTATGCGACCAGGTTGCGATCTTGACCTTATGATAATTTCCTGTCCAACTCTCTATTTTTTTGGTAAGACAGTCCAACTCTCTTGGGATCTTACAAAATTGGGACTAATTATGTCGGGTCTTTATAATGTTATGTTTGATTTTATCAATTTCTTTATTAACTTATAGATTGTTTTACTTTTTTTTTTTTTATCCATATGTCACATTTTATTTTCTCCAAGAAATTAATTAGAATATCTATCATTCACACATGTAACTGAGATTTTTCTGATTTCTTAGGTTATCCTTTTTCCTCTTACTTTCATTTTTCATTTTCCATCACTCAATTTTCTTATCCCATTTCTTCATTTTTACTCTTCATCCTTCTTACTTTCCTTTTCTTTCCTTTTGTGCGTGTGGTTGATTTATTTTCAGCCAAACCCTATTTACATTGATTTTTAGACCAACTGATTACTAAGAGCATTAATTATGTTGTGTTTTATCACCTTCCTAGCTAATAAACGCGTAATGATGTTTATTTCATCTAAAACCCCATCTACATTGATTTTTAGACAAACTAACAAGGAACATTATGATGTGTTTCTATCACCTTCTTAATTGATACATAATGATGTTTAACCTGAATAATTGAGAACACAATATGTTGAACACCTATTGTTTTTCATCTTTATATTTTTATGGGAAAAACATTGAACGTCTTCTCACAATTCTCTCTTTTCCTTGACACTCTTTCTGCTCTGCCTTATAGACGAAAAAATTCTTTGCCCACCGAATGGTTTGACGTGAAAACCTCCTCACAATTTTTTTTTTTAACTTTTTTCATCTCGGAATAAACATGTATTAACCAGTTATTGGTTAATTTGTTGACTAAGTTGATTTCCCCAATATAATTTTAGAAAACTTTTTTTTTTTGGTGTTAGAACTTGGAGTTGGGAGATTAGCAAGAACTGCTTTTGAAGACTTATGGGAAAAAAATCTTTACATTGAGATTTATAATGTTGAGATGGAGTATCAATTTTTGACATGTGAGATATGAGTTATACTTATCCAAGGAACTCCTAACATTTTAGTTTTATTTTATTGACTTTGCAGTTCATATTCTCACTCTCTCTTTCTTTCTGTTTTTGCCAATGTCAGAACAAATTCCGTTTAAAAACAAATTGTATGCACTAAAATGGAATCTTTGACCAGAAAATAAAAGAACTCAAGAACAAAAATAACCATTACTTGTTTCCCCAACTTAAAAGGAGTTATAGGTCTACATAAGTCATGCACATTTAGTCTGACTTGACCATGAGTCAAATTTTAACTACAAATTCAATTATTTAGTTATTCATATGAGGACCAAGTTTTTTTTTCAGCCACGATCAAGGGAGAATCCCTTGACCGCAGCCTTCGGATCGATGAGAGAGGGTATCAAGCATGATCTGAAGAAATTATCAACTTGGTCTAATAGGAGAATGTTTGATGACCTTAGGATGGTGACTGACCCTTCAACCATCGGTGTAGGAGAACTTTCCCCTTCATATAATGTCATTTCCTCTCATGGATGTCAATGCATCCCCTCTTCTTTGTTTCTGCCAATGCCCCCCCGTTTAGGGGGGGGGGGGGGAGGAAGCATTGAAATGGAATCTTTAACATGGCCCTAATAATCCTGCTATATGGGAGCTCAATAGGGCTGAAAGCCTGTGGACATATAGATCCCATGGGCCCTATTCACATATCAATTTTAAGTCCAATCCGAATTTTCTATTTGGCAAAACGGTATTAGGACAAGAGGGTGCATGAGACTATAATAGGGTACTTCACCAAGGAAACAAAAAAAAAAGAGAGAGAGAGAGAGAGAGACTATAATAGGGTGCATGTATATAGAGAAAAGTATGACCTAAGAAAGATAAATGATTGAATTTGAGTTAGAAATTTGATAAGAAGTACATGACGAAGCAAATATCCAATAGTCAAAATTTTCTATTTCATTCTTTATTTGACAAAAAAATCATTTAGATTTTCCCTTAATGTAATGCCACACCCTCCTAGTAATGTGCACCCTTTTTATAATCTTGAAATTTTTAATGGTTTGTTTTGCCTCATTAATTTTTTTATTATTTTTGGGAATTGGGCACTTTATATATATATTTTGTATAGAGGGGGGATCGAACCAGGGAGGGAATAAGGTACCAGCCAGGGTTTTGCCTCATTATTAACTTTGATAGACTTAATCTTTGAGTCCATATATATATATATATATATATATCCACAAAATTTCAACCCCATCTAAGTTTCCATGTGGCAAAATAAGCGGATATAATTGCAATTCATTTGCCACCAATGTGGAGACAAGAAGGTTTTTTTTTTTTTTTTTTTTTTTTTTTTTGGGGAGGGGTGATGGGGAGGGTTCTCTGGGATCCGTTCCTCTCTAATGAACACACTAGCCCAATGAGCATCTGACGGCTGGGCTGGTTGGCACAATCCTTGAGCGTGCATCGTGATGTGTGTCAGACAGCCCAACCGTCGGATGCCTCATTGGGCATTTGTTGGGCGGATGACCCCAAAGAGAGGAGCCAAACACATTTCCCACATGCAAGATCAATGGGAGCGCGTGCAGAAGCATCAACAGGGTGGACATTTCCACCTTTCATGGGGCAGGGCAGTCATTTCGTCCCCTTTGTATCTAGGCGTGGGCGGTACACTCCCCCAAAGGAAACAAATTTTTTAAGAAAAGACAAGGTGAAACCCTTTAGCATTGTTTGTGTTAGCTCCAAAATAACTTAAAATGACTAAAATGTCATGTTAACTATTTCTGCATCTTTTAACGGCTCTCTCTCTCTCTCTCTCTCTCTCTCTCTCTTTCTCCTCGCTATGAAGAGGTTAAGGGAATTGCGTGGAACTCGGCATTATAGCAAGAAATTTAGAGATAGATGGATGAGAGGAATGATTGAGAGAGATTTCTATGAATGTTCTTTGACTCCATTGCCTCTTCTACTTTCTCTTTTAGCCCATCAGTTTTGGTTTTCTCGTTTCCTGTAACAACCATCCATTAGAATTCTTCATATTTTAAACAGTATATTAATGGGAGAAAATATCCAAGGATTCCTGTACTTCCTACCTTTGAGTGGTTTTAATCCTTAGCTCCAATTTTTAACCTTTTTGACCTGACATTCTCTGCAATCATACATCTTGATTCTTGCCCTCTTCTTCTGATTTTAATTTGAGAGGTCTCTCTCTCTCTCTCTCTCTTGGGTTTCTTGCCTTATCATAGTTATTCCTTTATTTATATATTCTGATTTACTTTATTCAAGTTAGATTCTCTCCTTTTTTTTTTTTTAATTGTTGGGAATTTAGATTTCAGGGATTATGATTATTCTTTCCTTTGTTTACTATTGTAAATTCATCCTCACCTTGAATTATTAGGAGTTGAGGGCATTATAAGTTCTTCCATGTTACATAACTTTGGGTTTCTTGAAAATCTTTAGGTATCTTTTTTGGGTTTTTGTATGACTTTGATACATCATGTAGTCTTCTTGATTAAAATAGTTTCTTTCTTGGATCATGTACTGGTTTTTCAGGGTGGGTTTTTCCCAATCTGTTAAATTTTAGTCCTGAATGCAGTTTCAACAAAGAACATAAGATTCTACTTTTGAGTTGTACCATCTCTCTGTTTCAGGGTGGACAAAGTAGAGCACATATCAAGATCTTCTGTGTACTTTGTTGACGGTTCTTAAGTCGAATATGCGGCAAGAAATAAGGAGATTATCTGATGATTATGATATTGCCAATACTCTAGGGAGGGGAGGATTTTCAGTTGTAAGAAGGGGAATAAGGAAAAATAGTGGAGGAAAAATCCAGGTAGCCATCAAGACTCTCAGGAGACTAGGAAATTCTCAGGGAATGCCATGTAGCCAAGCAGGAGAAACAAGTACTGCCTCTGTAGGATTTCCAACATGGCAGGATCAGGTCCCAATTTCAGAGGCTTTACTGAGAAATGAGATTCTGGCTATGAAGAAGATAGCCAAAGAAGTATCTCCCCATCCCAATGTGATACACCTCTATAACATCTATGAAGACCCAAATGCAGTCCACATTGTGCTTGAGCTTTGTTCTGGAGGTGAGCTTTTCGATAGAATAGTATCGCAGGGAAGGTACTCGGAGAAAGGAGCTGCAGCTGTGATTCAGCAAATTGCCAATGGCTTAAGTGCGCTACACCGGGCCAATATTGTTCACCGTGACTTGAAGCCAGAGAATTGCCTGTTCTTGAACAGCAGTGAGAATTCACCTTTGAAGATTATGGACTTTGGATTGAGTTCTGTAGATGATTTCACCGACCCAATTGTTGGATTGTTCGGTTCAATTGATTATGTCTCACCGGAGACCTTATCTCAACAAAGAATTTCTTCTGCAACTGATATGTGGTCTTTGGGAGTAATCATGTATATCCTCCTTTCTGGGTAAGTCAGGCCACATTCTTGTACATACCTCAATCCATAGGTCTCTATATCTACAATCAATCAATTTCACTTCGAATATTTCAGGTATCCACCTTTCTATTGTAAATCAAATCGGCTAAAGCAACGACTCATATTGACTGTAAACTTCTATCCTTTTGTTTCTTCATCAGATTTTCAGTATGTGTGTGTGAATTTTGAATCAACAGCTGTTCATGACTTCCTTCTAATTCAAATGTAAATTGGATTTTTTACAGGGTGAATTCAGCTTTGATGAATATAGTTGGAAGAACATTTCTCCATCAGCAAAGCAATTGATTTCCAGCCTTTTAGTTGTTGATCCTAGTAGGAGACCAACAGCTCAAGAGGTAATGTATGAACGATTCAAGAAAAGTATAGTGATATTCACGGACGACCTAAAATTTCAAGAAATTTAAAGGAATCTAAATTGAAACCTAACTGTATTTCAAGAAATTTAAAGGAATCTAAATTGAAACCTAACTGAACACTTGGTAGTTTCCAGTTGACTCACCTAGTTTTAAACTCCCATTTTCCTGTCTACTATGTAATTGTTAAGAGCTGACCATTGAAATCTTTATGCACTCAACAGCTTCTCTTGCATCCTTGGGTCACAGGGGATTCAGCAACACGGGACCTCATAGATGCTGAAATTGTTTCTCGACTACAGAATTTCAATGCACATCGTAAATTTCGTGCAGCAGCTATAGCCAGTGTATGTGGTATAAAAGTTTTCTTGAGAACAAAGAAACTAAGAGATCTTGTAGGGTCACATGACCTCACTCCTGAAGAACTTGAGAAGCTAGGGATGCATTTCAAGAAAATGTGAGTTGCTTCTTTTACTGAACCTCACTCGCTCTTCCATTGGTTCATGGATCAAGTGCTCTTATTCTTGATTAAATATCTTTAATTTTGCAATTATTAGGGACTATACATTTCCCCTCCCTTCCCCTCTCCTTCACTTAAAAGAGAAGAAAAACAACATAGACATGCCCTCCCTCCCCCCTCTTCCTAACCCCCCCCCCCCCCCAAAAAAAAAAAAAAAAAAAAAAACTCAACAACAAAAACTAATTATTTTATTGTCTTGGCACTCTTTGTAGATGATGATGAGTAATATTATCTTAAGATCAATAAAATAAAAGGAAAAATACTGATACTTTATAACATGCTTGAGACATAGAGTCATGTAGGATTCTGTTGACCCTTGGATTTTCTTCTCTTATTTAGTGCTTAATAGACACTGGAGTTTAGACAGCTCACGTCTTTGTAAGCAAAAAGAATTTACATAGGAGTAACTTTGGTTCAATTTGGTAGCATGATAAGCCAAGTTTAAGATGACTATGTTCAAATCTCACAGATTGTAAGGGAGCCAACTATCTGTGAACATTGAAAGCTAATATACTTTGGTTGCATTTCTATTGGACCAGTTTCTAGATATCATGCTTTGAGTCTTAACTTCTCAGCAACCTCACACCAAATAGAAGCTTGCTTTTACTGATATTGAATTAAGTGCTCAACATATCTCAGTTGATCTGATTTATATGGGCCAAGCAAGTCCATTTGAGAATGATTATGTTTGAATAATATATTTCAGTTCGAACCAATGCAATTAAAGATTTATGGCCTTGGTTGCAATGAGGTGTATGCAACTGAGCTACCCACAGGCAGCTGTGCCTTGAAGAACTTGAAACAGCTGATGTCAGAAGCTCTTGCCAAATTTTAGAAATTGACAGAACCTGCATCTATTATGATTTTAGGAAACTAGACAAAACCATACTTGAAGTCTCTAAGACTAAAAATTTTCTACGAGTGCAGGTGTTCAAATGGAGTCAGTGCTACACTCCCTGAATTTGAAAAGGTCCTTACAGCAATGAATATGTCCTCACTTATCCCTCTTGCCCCCCGCATCTATGAAATATTTGATAGTAACCATGATGGAACTGTCGATATGAGGGAGATACTGTGTGGGTTCTCATCCCTCAGAAATTTACAAGGAGATGATGCTTTTCGCCTTTGTTTCCAGGTGATCTCATATCCCTATCTTTTCTACTCTTCTTGGATTGAAGATAACAAACTAACCTAATCAGAATGTCCCCCCCCCCCCCCCTTCTCTTTTGGGCCTTTTTCTTTGACTATGCTTGAACTATAGTCAGCATTTCATTGTAGAATATGCATGGCCTAGTAAGGTGGTTTTTTGCAAACCAACTTGCCACTTATTCCACTCATATAACAGTAATTTAATTTACAGATCGAATTCTTCAGAGAATCAAAACCTAATACCCTGTTTTAATGTGATTATAGATGTATGATACAGACAAGTCTGGGTGCATCACCAAGGATGAAGTGGCATCCCTGCTTAGAGTAATATACTTCCTCTCTAACTTAATTAGAATCTCTATCTTGTTCGTTCTTCATTGATCTTGACTGGACCCATTGATTGAACTGTGCAGGCATTGCCAGAAGATTGCCTTCCTGCAGATATCACAGAACCCGGAAAACTGGATGAAATATTTGATGAGATGGATACAAATAATGATGGGAAGGTCACATTCGAAGAGTTTAAAGCTGCCATGAAGAGAGATTGCTCCCTCCAAGATGCAGTCCTCTCCTCCCTCTGCCCAACCTAATTCTTGGTATCATTAGTCATCTCTTCCTTGGCATTCATTCAATTTTGGAACATTGACAATGGCTCATCTGTGGCAGCATATGACTTGACCTAGATCAAAGCACATACTGATCCGTTGAAGTTTTCCTTCCAGAACTTAATATGGTAGAGAACAGAGCAATCTTGAGGTACTGCAAGAAATGTGGCCAGTTCAAGAATAACCAAGATGTATTCAAGCTATTTATTTTTTTTCACAAAAGATACTATATCATTTTAATGGAACAATGTGCAACAGAAACTAATTCAGGCCAGTTCACTTGTGAGGCTAGACAGAATATGACTTATACCCAAGATTATATATACATAAGTGTTTTTATTATACAATAACAAATCAATTAAAGAGCATTATCAAGACTCGTATTATAATCGCCATTTGTCTTTCCTTATCTAGTCATATAGGCTGTAGCATCCTTGGCTAGCCCTCTGTATTTTCCTCGGAAAAAAACTTCAATGTAATCATTGTCCTGTCTATAGAATTTTTATGGAAAATGTAAGAACATGTCAAGAAGGAGTCAGAAAGAAGGTGGGTGTAATGAGGCCCTTAAAAATCATTGCAAACTTAGCATAGCAATAATGTTCATGCAGATGTACAGTATTCACAGCCACTCCCAAGTTTTTTGCTGCTTTTACGAAAAAAGTGACTTTCATTGACAGAGAACAGCTTGTTGAACTGGTTGGAGACACCAGCAATCACTAGGCCTTGCAGAGTCTATGGTTTCTACAAAGCTAAGGTATCCCATGGCCTGAATTTTAAGCTGGAAGTGTATAAAGAGTGAAGGAGGATATATTAAACAGAGGCCTTTCTTGAACAGAAGAAGGCCTAATTAATGAGATACCTACATGAATGATCTCATGACACCTTTTTAATGTTTGGCCTGTGCAAGATATATTGGTACTCCTACTTCATTAGTCTCACTAGGAAGACACAAAAAAGATCTCATCAGATGATAGTAACCATCAGGTTCAAATTTCAATTTGCCTGAAGCTGATAGTCTTATGAGATGAACCAGATTCCAGGATTTCATATAAACTGGCTGATTTTTGGTATCTAATCTAATCAATTTAGTATTCAGCATTAATGCATAGCCAATTGCAAAAAAAAATTGAAATAGCAATTGTAACTTATAATTTAGGCCCAACTAATATCTTTGGAAGAAGAGAGAGAAAAAGGACAACAATATTCCTCAAGAAAGGCAAGGAAAAGAATAACAGATGAAAGTTTGACTATTTCTAAGAAATGTTCCAAATTAAAGACCTGATCTATCATCAAACAGAGCTTTCACTACAATACAATTACTTATGGTTGCAGGAATATGAATACTGAATTGCCATTAGTCTAAGGTTTCTTGTTGAAGATAATATGGTTGGAAGAATTGATCTTTGGATACTATATTATCAAGGATTTAACTTATGGAAAGTGTTAAGGTATAACATACAAGAGAAAAATGAATGCAAGATAAAAAACATATTTAGCTCACTATTTAGGCAAACTGGGCTTAAGCTGGTGCCGGGGGTTTGGGGTTTGTTTTCACATGCACATGTCGTTCAAAGTTGGGGTTTGTTAAGAATCTTACCAACATACATTACTCTTTGTCAGATGTTAAACGCATTTTTTTTGGATGCGTGTAGTCCAATGAGTCGACGATCTTTTGTTGTGTGTCATCCAGAATGTTTTAGATGCCAACAATGACTAGTTTTCTGTGTCTACTCTCTTAGAGAGACAAATCGATCCTGTGGACTACTTTGGATATGTGTTTCCAAGGGGCATCTCTCCTCTATAAATAGAGGATGTCAAAGACACGTTAGAGAATTATTCTAAGTGTTCTAAACTCTCTCTCAAACCCCTACTCTATTTTTTGTCTCCCGTTTTCACTGTTTTTAGAATGTTGTACTCACTCTTCTCCTAGTTGATAGAGCACAACCTGAGTGTATCCTGACGTGACCCAGTAAGTGAGCGCAACAACTATTAGAATAGCCTGTTGGGGCTGTTTCATCTTGGAGACTGATTCACATTACCCAAATTACACCGTAGGAGACATCTATAGTCTTGAGGAGAGTGACCGGTGGCCCGACTCAGCCCCACCGTTTTCTCCTAACATCTTCAAGTTTAATTGTTGCAGTAGAGTTCGCGATGCACAACTACATTGCAATACATTTTCTTTTTTTAGCCATTTGGTGAAAGTTAAGTCTCTCTCTCATATAATTGTTATTTTTTACAACAGTGGATGATGAAATTCACCTGCCTAAGAGTCCTTTCTCATAGGGTCATATCATGGTGGACAAAGACATTCTCCTTCCATCCTGGGGTGCCAAACACTCTCCTTCATAAAATGTTTGGAAAGTAAAGGTTTTGGCAAGAAAGCATGCCGAGCTGCAATCATTCATAACAATCCAGTCAACCTTTTATGATATTTCATCGTCAGCAGATCATTATTGGTTTGGGATATCATAGATCCCTCCCCCTTCTCCCCTCCACCCCCCCCCCCCCCTCTTCTTTCCACTACTTGGATGAAGCTTAATTTTGATGTATTTTTTGGTCTGCGAAATTAAGGTAATAGTGGCTTTGCATCAGTGGAATGAATCTAAAAAGCTATTTCAATTCAAAGCTTGTCGAAAACAGAAGTGCAGCATTCAAGAAGCTAATAAATGTCTAGCTGCATTAGAGAAGAACTTTTGGTTTGAAAGAGACTCCGAAACAGTGGTAGATTTGCATCAATAAACAGGTTTCAACCTTTTTGGAAAATTTGAAACATTCATCATCAAGAAAGAATTAATAGTGTTGAGTAATTGACACTTTACTAGGAGAACCATCGGCTAGCCCAAGAACATGCTTGAATATCCAAAACTGTGGACCCAATCTGGTTTCGATAACATATTGTTCCAAGATGGAAGAGGTCATTAGACCCATGGTTTTAAAATTCAGGAATCGGATCGGTGAATCGTCCTATTCAGATTGGAATTGGCTGACACCAATCCCCAATTCGTTGCGTCTTGAATTAGAATTGAATCAGCAGATTCCCGATTTGTAAACCGAATCAATTTTCACCATAAAATAGCTTAGATTTCTGATTCCTGAACTTTCACCATACAATAGCTTAGATTTCTGTTTCCTGAACCGATTCCTGGTTCCTGAACCCATTCAGGCTGATTCCCCTTTGATCGATTCTGTTCTAATTCTGAGTTTTAAAACCTTGATTAGATCCTAAGATATAATTATTTTTTTGATTTCAACTATCGATGGATTGAAAAAAAAAAAAAAAAAAAGACTGTTGATGGAAAAGTTACCCTTCACATTACTTATAGGAGACAGTTTCCCTTCACCTACGGTTAATGGAGAATCCCTTGTCTATGGGTTTAGGGTGTCTTGGGATAGGTTTCAAGAATAATAAAGAATGCATTATCGACATCGAACAGTAGAGGACAGAGTAATAATAATTCTAGTGGCAGGTGAACCCTAAGCCACTGGTGGAGAAAATTTTTCTTTACATGTTGCATTATGGTTTAGTAATGCAATCATGGCAACCTTTTCCATCAGTTGCATTATGGTTTCCATATTGTGACTTTGCCTGTGCCTAAATCTAGTGGACGTGTATCACATGACCATTTTGTCATGTTAAAATTCGGGCAATTTGATATTTCTGTATCTTTATTGTACTTTTACATCATGTCCTTTTTGTACAAGAAAGTAAATGGAGTGTTAAAAAAGATCTGATTAAGCCAATACCATATCTAGTCAACCTAAGCAAAAAGGGAGTAACTCCAAAAAAACAAAAAACAAAAAACAAAAACAAAAAACAAAAAACAGAAAACAAAAAACAAAAATAAAAAAAACAAAAACAAAAAAACAAAAACAAAAAACCAAAATAAAGAAGAGAAAAGGTTGAAAGTCACTCTCGCAGAGACCCTTTTGAGTGATCTTCCACTTTACAGGACGACCAGGATACCCAAAGTCCTCTTCCAAGGTATTGGGTATGGCGGGTATGGCATAACCCTTCGGTAGGGTTCTGCATTCCTTAAGTGGTTTTCACAGCTTTTCCATCTCACATGGGTTTCTCTGCAAGAGTACATTTCAGACGTAGATACAGAGGGGAGTTGCTACTAGAAGGCCTAAAATCTGTATCTAATCCAACATCATTTTCTTTATCATCAATAAGTCTGCTTCCTGTTAAACCCTATTAACCTAACATTTCATGCTCAATTTCCAAAGTCTGAGGGACCTCATTCTACTTTTTCCTTGACCTAGCTTTCTACAACTTGAAAAGAAAATAAGCTAAAAAATTATTAATTTACAAAATAAGACAGACGAGGTACTAGGTCAACCATCTGTCCAGTATAGATTATTCTGAGGAGAAATTACTGCCGAGGAACTGGTGGAGTTGCCGGCTGATGGTTCTGCCCATAGAATCCAATACCTGAAGGCCGGTAATAACTTCCTGTCACTGGCTGCTGCGGCTGTTGCGGTGGCTGCTGCTGCTGAGTCCCTGGCCGTGCTAAACCCATTGCCACATGTGTAGGCAAGGGAGGAGGAGGAGGTAAGCTTGATGTACCATACCCATAAGGCATCACTCCAGCCATCATACCTGTGGATTGTGCATATAGGTGCGTAGGTGGGGGTGGTAAAGGGGGTGGTGGTGGTTGGAATGGAGGCTGTACCTGAGTGGCTTGGGACATTGGCTGCATGCTTGTGGTTGAGGCTTGGCCAGGTGCGAGGGGGGAATTGGTCAGTGATTGCTGTTGTACATTGGCAAAGTACGCTGTACTGCCCATTTCCGAAACTGGCATTGGTTTCTCAAGTTTGGGACGTTTTTCCATAGAGAATGGTATACTGCTTCCAAATCGTCCAGATTTTGTGCCACCATTCATAGAAGCTGCTTCTTCTGCAACCAGTGATGACAGCACAGAGGTAAGCAAATGGGCAGAAGACGTAGAGGCAGCAAGCTTGGCTGCAACAGCTGCTGCCGCTGCTTTCTTGTTATCTTCTTCTGTTGTAGATTTTGAAGCCGCAAAAGAAGTGACAGGTTGAATCAGAGGAGGTTGAGTTATGCCGCTTGTTGGTCGAATTGGAAGCGGGTTGGGTTCAACCACATTCGTCGTTTCAGCCAGTAGAACTGTGCTGGTGGTTTGGCCAGGACCAGAAACTGTGGCTGAAGTGAGCCTCTGTCTCATATTACTTGCTTGGTCTATCTGAGAATGAGCAACCTGCAGCAATAGATTATCCAGCCAAATAACCAACAACTTCAGTTTGAAAGGATATATCATTATAGTTGGCAAAAAGTAAATAAACGCCTCAGTCCTCACTGCTGTATAACATCAAACTTGAATCCAACCAGAAGAAAACCCTAATTTGTGAATTAACAGCAATGGTAACAACAGAAAGAAGAAATAGATTGTCATTGACTTTTCCACTTCAAAACATGAGATCACCATTGGGCATATACACCCAGCAACAGATGAAGAATCATGGAGTGGCCATTGGATGATGACATGCTACTTTAAAGGACCCCACTATTGTCAGTAACAGTGAAAGGAACAAACAGAGGAGTTCGACAGGAAAAATCTCTCTTTTACTTGAAAGAAGGTATATTTTCACTCATTTCAACCTAAACAAACGATGAGAAAACATCATTCCTGTTTCAAGCAAGAGAATCTATTCAACATGAATGCCTAACATTTCACTTTCACGTGCCACGGAAATTTAATTTTCAAAATTTAGAAATTTTGATCAAAATCTGAAACATGGCTTAGCAAACACCCATTCAGTATCAAGAGATTGATATTCAAAACGCGTTATTCGCAAAGGCCAACATTTCATCTTTACTTGCTCTAACTCTAAACAAAGAGATTGGAAACTTTTGTTTTCGATCCCCTCCCCCCCCCCCCCCCCCAAAGCCGAACTTCACATAAAGGCAATATAATTTTCTCAGCAGGAGTTACGTTGGCAAACGCAGTGTGCCAGTGAGTTAGCATGTGTGGTTACAGTTTATTTATTGATTGAGAACAAGCTAGAGACAAACTCCAGGAGTTCAGCAGCTATAGCATCCCAAAACAGCAATTCAAGGTAATAAAACACGATGCTAGAATCTAGAATGGTAAACTCTCCCTATATACAATGCAGATTGATCACCCCTGTCTAGACAAATCATTAGCTTCCGGATTGACCACTCTTCGCATCCAAATGAATGAGCAATTCAACCAGGTTGCAAAAATCTCAAATGAACCGATTCTGATGAGGGAATCACTATGGATCTGAATGAGTAAGGTTCGTCCTGATCCATTTGATAACACTGGCTGAATCATCTTTCACAACCACCTGAATATATCCCCTTGAAATAGAAAACACCGACCCCACTATAAGGGACAACAATTTTTTTGGTTGAATAAAAATTCATTACCAAGAAAGCCCCAAAGGAGACGGAGAATATACAAGAGATATAAACAAACAAAACTGAGCCCAACCTTCAAGAGGAGGACTGCAGGAGGGATAATGACAAACCCCAGGATACAACAATGAGCCTGTTCTTTGGGGACTCTAAAACATTACGCTGGGGAAGTAAATGGAGCTTGGAGCTGACATCAAAATAGATGGGTTTCCAAATCTTATCAAAGGAGCAAGAGTTGAGATCCATCTTCGTAGATTCCACTCCATCCAAATGTGAGATATGGTGGCACCAAAGGCAAGTTTCCCAGCAACATCACAGATGGAAGACCCAGAGAAAGTCATATCCACCCATTGCCACCCCCTTGAGAAAGGGAGGTTTCTTCTAGAACGAGGCCAACAGCTACCCAAAACTCTTTTCCAAACAAAGGAGGCAAAAGGGCAAGAGAAGAAGAGGTGATCGACGTCTTCCAGCCCATTCCAGCAAAGAGCACAATAGGGGGGGGGGGGGAGGGGGAAGTAATCTGCCTACTGATGAGAAATGACTGCATAGGAAGGTAGTAGGATAACACTCTCCAAACCGCGAAGCTCTGACGGGGGATATGGCCCTTGAACCAAACAAGCTTGCACCAAGGAACAATAGAGGCATGAACTCTAACATTAGGGGAATGGAGCCATGTAACAACGTCTGCCAAAGGGGATACTAAAGAAGGCCCGGCAGGAAGTAGGGGCAGTGCAGCCCAAATAGCAGCTAGAGCGGGGGAGGAGGACTGAGGAGCAGCCCAAGTACCATGAGAGATGATAGTAGCCACTGAGGAGTGCTTGTCAATGCCAGAAGAGTAGATGGCTTTAGCCCCTAGAGTAAAAAAAAAGGACACCCATAGGATGCCAGTTATCTAACCAGAGGGAGGTAGAGAGGCCGTCACCAATCTTGGAGGAGATAGCCCCAAGGGAAATGTGTCTAAGAAGAAGGACCTTACACCAAACCCAGGAGACATCAGAGGATGGGGAGTTTGACCAAAGAGAGTCATAGCAAAGAGGACCCAAGTAGATCCATATGAACCATATACTGTCTGTCTTGGACACAACTTTCTAAATCAACTCGAGGATACCGGCCGTGTTAGCATCTTTGATCCTTCTCAAACCTAGACCTCCTTGATCCTTTGGGAGGCAAGTAGAGGCTCAGCTGATTGGGAGGAGATACCTAGAAGTTTCAGCCCCCTTCCATAGAAACAAACACTTAATAGATTCCATAGCCTTGATAATTGCTTGAGGCAGCCCAAAGATACCACACCAATAAATGTATTAGGATTGGAGAACAGATCGAATGAGCTCAAGGCCCCTCTGCAAAAGATAGGAGTTTGCCCTTCCAAAGTTGGAGCCTTTTACGGATCAGGTCAAGCATAAGAGTGCAATGGTGGGCTGTCAACCTAGCAGGAATCAAAGGAAGGCCCACATATTTGACCACGAGGAGGCCAAGAGAGAATCCAGTCAACCCAAGAAAAGTAGCTTTGCCAGCTTCAAAGACCCTAGCAAGGAAAATGTGGGACTTAAGGAGGTTGATGTGAAGGCCAGACAAGGTCTCAAAGTGGTGCAAGGAGATGGTAGAAATGGAGGTGGGGTCAGCCTTAGAGAAGATCATAAGATCGTTAGCGAAGGCAAGATGGGTAAGCTTATGGTACTTACATTTCAGGATGGGTAATGAGGTGGTTAGTATTAAATTGGATACTACGGCACAGAACTTCGAGGGCAAGGGAGAAGAGGAAGAGGGAAAAGGAACAAACCTGCTGGATACCAACAGAGGAGGGGAACTAACCGGCAAGGTTACCATTGACCAAAACAGAGAAGGAAGAGAGGAGATGCAACAGTGGATCCAATGAACAAAGACTGGGGGGGAAGGACATCTTGAGCAAGACATTTTGAATGAAATCCCATCTGATAGAGTCAAAGGCTTTTTGGATGTCTATTTTCATGAAAGCAGCCGAAAAATGAGATTTTCTATCAAAGCCAGACAATTTTAGAGTAAAGAAGAATATTGTCAGAGATACTTTTACTAGCAATGAAGGCAGATTGGGTGGCACTTACCAAGGAGTCCACAACCAAAATAACACCTAAAATCAACTCCTTAAAACCAAGAAGAAGACTCATTTAGATATGTTTTGTTGTTGTTTAGGAGTCATACTTGTAGTGTTCTTGTTGCAACAAGCTGGTAAAAACTAGTGTTGAATAATGGGGAACATTGCATGGCTGCATGGTAGACCCCTTTTAGCTGACAAGAAGAAATCAGAGTGTAATTATTGTAAGAAGCAAATTTTGGGAGGTGGAACCACTAGATTGAAGTGGCATCTCGCTGTTGGAGATAGGAATGTCACAGGCTGCCCTAATGTGCCAAGTGAGATAAAGACCGTTATGGTAGGCATGGTTCGAGATTTCGCGAAATATCGCCGATATATCGGCATATTTCGGAAATCTCGAACCATCCGAGACGAAATGCCCATGCGTAATGGAAAAAGTTCATATTTTGGCGAGACCTCTCAAAGCTTTAGTTTTTTGGTTTCTTCCACTCTTCCAAGACTCATTCAAGCATTGTTCTTCATCATTTTCGACAAATTGTCGCCAGAAACACGTCGGAGCCTCATCCAAGCACATCCTCCAAGGATTTTTCACTATTTAAGGTAATTCTTTTTTCTCCAAAACTAATTTTTTTGAAAATAGTATGTTCAATACATGTTGGATGGTGATGATATTAATACATGTTCGACACCGGAGGCCGATCTACAACCTCACAGTGTCGAAATTTTTTCCATATGTATTTTATTTTTTTTATTTTCTAATTTAAAAAATTGATTTTCCTACAAAAAAAAGTTATAAATTAGGGGTAATATAAATTGAATGGGGATCAATTAAATATAAGTTAGACACCAATGGCTGATCTACAGCTTGACGGTGTCGAAAATATTTTCTGCCCATAAATAATTAATTTTATTTTCGGAAATTAAGAAAAATAATTAAAATTTAAAAAAATTAAATGAGGAAAAATATGAGGTTTTGGTTTGAAAAAATATGAAAGTAATTTCTACATGTTTTTTAAGTGCATTAGATATATATTATGTTTAATCATTTCGGTATTGTTGTGTTAGATCAATATTTATATGAAAATTATTTAATCAAAATTGTTTTAAATTATGAGAAAAAGATAAGGGTTGGGGTAAACATATTAAATAGATATACAATTGTTTTAGTATTCTCAAAATCTCAATTGAAGTGCTTCTATGTTAAGTTTTTAATTATTTGTTTTACTTACGTTGTAGTAAATAAGTATTATTATGGCGGATAGTGAAAGACAACGTTCGAAAGGAAAGCAGAAGGTAGGGGAAAGTAATCAACAAAGGGAACAAAGAGAGTAGAGGGAGCAAAGGCCAAGCAGGCAGCCTAGGGGTGACATTGCAGGGTTACATGGCACTCCAATTAATGGGGATAAGAGAAAATCACAATGTAACTACTGTCACATGCAGTTTTTGGGAGGTGGGTTTAGTAGACTTAAACTACATATGACTGGAAGATCCAAAGATGTTATAGCTTGCCATATGGTCCCTACTAAAGTAGCTAGGGAAATTGGTGAAAGTTTGAGGGGAAAGATGAAGAGGAAGGCTGACAAGGAGAGGGTAAGGGAACAACTTGAGGAGGCAATGAGGAGTTCAATGGGAGGAGGAGAAGGAGAATACCATGATGATGATGATGATGATGACAGTGATGACCCCATTTATGTGCCTGATGATATACAAACACCACAGGAGGCTAGGGACTTTCGACGGTCTATTTTGAGGAGTAAAGTTAGTTTTCGAGATGATCAGCAGAGACAGAGAGGAGGAGGTAGTGGAGGAGCTAACACATCTGGAGGTTCAAGAGTTGGTGGGTTGTTGAATCCTTTTAAAAGATCATAAAGTATGAAGGCAGCTCCAACACCTCTATCGGTACCAGTACCACTATCAACATCAAATCCCAAACTATATAAGAAGAAAGGAAGAACTCAACCCAAAATCGAAGGAGCATGAAAGAATATGAAGGGGTTAGTGGAAGAGTCAATAGCTAAGGGGATGTTATACCATACCATCCCAGCAAAAACCGCACAAGGCCCCCATTATGAGACCATGATTGATACAATTGCAAGGGCTGGCCCAGAGTTCAAAGGGCCCACCCCATATGAGGTAATGAATGTTTATTTACCTCAACAGAAGTCTGAAATTGATGAGTACATGGTGAAATAAGGAGTATGTAGGAGACATATGGGGTGACTATAATGGCAGATGGTTGGACTGGGCCTACAAGAAAGTCCATCATCAATTTTATGGTCTATTGTGATGGGAGGACAGTTTTCCTCAAATCTGTGGATGCATCCAAAGAGATAAAGGATGCAAAATACATTTATAGATTGTTGAAGGAAGTGGTTGAAGGAGATGTAGGAATAGTGAACGTTGTCCAGATTGTAATGGATAACGGAAGCAACTTTAAGAAGGCCAGTGAGAAGATGATGAATAACAGTAAGTACCAGCTCTTTTGGACTCCTTGTGCTGCCCACTGCATTGATCTAATGCTGAAGGATATGGGGAAGTTAAAGTTGGTGAAGACTATGGTGGATAGTACAAGACAAGTCACCAACTTTGTATACAACCACTCATTTGCACTAAATCTACTGAGGGAAAAATGTTGGGGTGACTTGGCGAGGCCGGGCATCACTAGATTCCCACAAACTACATTGCCCTAAAAAGCTTTGAGACAAAGAAGGCCGGGCTGAGATCTATGTTTGCTTCTGAGGAGTGGTTTTGATGGAAGGGTTCTAATACCCCAAGTGGGAGGGAAGCAGAGGCAACCATGTCCTCTGTGGAATTCTGGACAAAGCTAGGCAAAGTGGTGAAAGTTTTGGAGCCAATAGTTAAAGTTCTACATATAGTGGACTCCGCTCTCAAGGGCCCTACCATGCCAGTCCTATATGCTACCATTGACTTGATGAGGGATAGTGTCTACAATGTGGCTCCTCGTAGTAGCAAGCACTTCTTGGATATTATCAATGCTCGCTGGGAGAATCAACTTATGCATCCACTGCATAAGACTGGTGAGTAATTTTATTTATGTAACTAATTCATATGTTAGTAATATTACTAATTACCTATGAATTTGACAATATCTCATTTCTATATGCCAATTTTCAGCATACTACTTGAACCCCAAGTATCAATATACTAATAGGCTTAGGTTGGATACTCAACTTATTGACACTGTGAAACAAGTAGTAAAAAAATTGGTGTTAGATGGTAAACTACAAGCTATATGCAACAATGAGGTGAGTCTTATAATTCATTTGGAATATAATTAGTAAGTAATAATTATTAAATAGTAACGAGTCATTACTAATTTTCCACATGGGTATAGATGAAGATTTTAGGGATGCATTGGGGAGTTTTGGAACCGATGCTGCAATACAAGGCAGAGCACGCGGTGATGCTGGTACTCAATTTAATATCTTATTCTTTTAAATTACATATGTATTGAAAGTTGAAACTTGTGAAAATTTTGGCACATGTCTTTTTTTGTTGTAAACTTGTAATGCAACTGAATGGTGGGTGTTGTATAAGGAATCGGCAAGAATTTAAGGAGAATAGCAATCAAGGTCCTTGCCCAAACATGTTCCACATCTGACTGTGAGAGGAATTGGAGTACGTTTTTGCTCATCCACTCCAAGAGGCGCAACAGCTTGGGTTCCCAAAGTCTATCTGACTTAGTGTATATGCACTACAACTTGAGGCTGAAACTACAACACATACACATGGGACAAGAGGGACAAAGGGGCACTATTGACCACGCCAACATCTTTCAAGTTGACTCAGACGATGAGGACCCTATTATGAATTGGGTGAGGGATAGAGGTGAGCCGGTGTTGGATCAGGAGGGAGGTAGGCCAGACCTCATAATAGCTCACGAGATTGGTGTTGATGTGGATGAGTATATGGCTGACAAGGGTCAGATACACGCACGAGACGCATCACCCGTACCATTCCAACCCACAGGTGGCAATGCTGATGAGGATGATGATTACTTGATTAGTCCAGGTCCTTATGTGGTACTGGTAGGTATCAAACTCAGACTCAGGCTGGAAATGATGGAAGTGATGGTAATGGTAATGATGATGGCAGTGATGATGATGATGGTGGTGGTGGTGGTGGTGGTAAAGCATTTGATGAAATGCGAGAGCAATATGTGGTAGACGAACAGACGACGCCCGTAGAGCCAGTTCGATTCACGGGAGAAACACAATTTGATCATGCCACACAAGTTACGGACCACGGTGCACGTGAGGCCGCACTCGTACCCTCACCCTCACGTACCCCCTTATCATACACAAGGAAGCGTAGGGATCCACAGACATAGGCTGCTGACTATATGGATATTAATGAGTTATCTAGCTCTGTTGGCAGATTGAGCATAGGTGATAGGGAGGGAGGATCGAGTGGGCATTGGCGTGCCCCATCTTTTGACACACATACCACTAAGGGTGTCAATTGGGACGGTTCCCGATATTTCGGATGGGACTGTACCGGTACCAAAAATGTCAATCCCAGAACCGTACCAATTAGTTAACGGGACCAAACCTAGATCCCAGTCCCAATAACTAATGAGACGGGACGATACCGGTTCCTAAACGGGTTTATTAGTGTTGAGGATTTTTTTTCACTATAGTGAAATCTAAGTTGTTTCCTACTTTATAAAGCAACTTAAAATATAAAATCATAGTTTTACTCCTTCAAACTCCCTAAAATCACATGTAATAAGCTTCTCAAGATTATAACTAAGAATTAAAGATAATCAAATAAACAAACCCAAATTGAAGGAATTAAAATCCCACGTTGTGTTTCCTCTTCGATTTTCCCAAACAAAGTTGGTAGTGAGGCAAACGAATTTATTTATTTCATATGGTAAGAAGTGAAAACGAAAGAACCTTGTAGATCTAGATTGTTGAGGGAGGAGGGATTGGTAGGTTTTGTAAGGAGAGAAAGAAGAGTAAATGTAGGTGGATGGTTGGTTGGCTATTGCGGAGATTACTGTCTTAGTGCTTTTGATTGTTCAAGAGACTTCAAAGTGTGGTCGTTCCTCTTCCTATCAAGTCTCAAAGGACAATTAGTGAATTGAGTGAAACCCTAATGAGCCATAAATCTTATATACTTTTTCTTTTAAAATTGTACTAGTAGTTCCGGTACCATCTGGTACCTAACCGGTATTTCGGTACTGGTACCGTTGGGAATCCCATCCCAAAACCGTCCCGTCCCATTTATCATTCGGTACCAAAATCAGATCCCAGTACCGTCCCGTTTAATAATGGGACGGTTCGGTACCGGGTTTTAACGGGACGGTACTAGGACGGTTCCCGGTTCTGGTCCCAAATTGACACCCTTACATACCACTCCATCGTCATCGGATTATAGTGCATCACAACCTCACGGTGGATATGGATATAGATATGGATATGGATATGAGTAGTTCGTTGGGGTAAGGGACTATGACTCCGAGTCCCAGTACCAGCCCCAGGGGCGTATTGGCTCATCTTTTGTGGATGACATCTTTTCATACCCTAGCTACCCAACTCACCAGCCGTACATGCTGCCAGCGCCGACATCACATCATACTGCATCAGTGGGTAGTCATGGTTCTTCACACTCACAAATTGGTAACCTATAACCTAGGATAGGTTACCTTCAGGATGTTGATGACTCCATTTACTTGGCCATTGTGGATGACTACACTCGTTTCTTCTCCGAAACTATACTATGGTCCACTTATATCCTTCAGACAGAGAGCAATGGATGTCGACTCCAGCGGAGCATGAGTGGGGTCAATCCAAGAAGGCATAGCAATTATTATTAGGATTTGTTTTATGACAGTTGTGAGTCTTGTGAGTTGTGACTTGTGACTTGTGGGTTGTGAACTTGTGACTTTGTGTATTGACTATTGAAGTATTGAACTAATGGCTTTATGCACTCATGAAGTTTTGAGTCTAAGTTTAAACTAAAGACTACATTTTACTTTATTTTTTATTCATTACTTTGTTTAAAATTGTTATTATGTCTTTGAGTACTTATATAGTGTATATTTAACTATTTATACATCAAGGTCCGACCGTATACTATCAATCAAGGGTGCAAACCCAAAACACCACTTTGAGTTCACTTTTTTGCAATATGAAGGTTTAAATGTGTTTATTTAGCGTAAATTAGGGTATAAATGAAGTATCAGGCCTTAATATGTCCAAAAACCCACCGAGATGGACTGCCGAAATATGGCATAAAAAATACCATATTTCGGCGAAATTTCAAAAAATTTCGCATATTTCGGAAATCTCGACCTTACCAAAATGGCGAGACGAGACAAGATCTTAATCTATGCCCATATCAGCAGGCAACTTGAGTACATAAGCATTACGTCCAATACATTTCAGCACCTTGTACGGACCCATTTTCTTAGGATGGAGCTTGTTATTGACACCCGATTGGTGTCTCTCAGGGTTAACACAAACCATAACCATGTCTCCAGGTTTAAACTCCACACATCATCGATGACGATCAGCAGTAGCTTTGTAAACATCATTGTTGAGAGCAATACGTTGTCGAACATCAGCATGTACCTCAGTAATATGGCGCAAAAACTCATCAACTTCAAGGCTTACCTTAGCTTAAGGGGGTAAGGGAACAAGGTCGATAGGACGCCTTGGCTGAACTCCACGTAAAATATCAAATGGTGTATGTCCCGTTGTCCTGTTCACCGAACTGTTGTAGGCAAAGTCAGCAATGTCAAGAATAGAAGGTCATGTCTTCTCAAAATCCCTGACCAAACATCTCAACAGATTTCCAAACTCATGTTCACTACTTCAGTCTGCCCGTCAGTCTGTGGATGAAAGGCGGTAGAAAACAGCAACTTTATGTTAGTCTTCAACCATAATGGCTTCCAAAAGTAACTCATGAACTCTGATGTCACCATCGAAAACAATAGTGCTTGGCAGCCCATGTAAGCGCACCATCTCTTTAAAGAACAGATTTGCAATGTGAGAAGCATAAAATGTCTTGCGACAAGGAAGAAAGTGTGCCATCTTTGAGAAACGGTCCACCACAACCATGAGAGTCATGCCGTTCTCTAGTAGAAGGCAACCCAAGAATAAAGTCCATACTGATATCAACCCATGGTGCATGAGGAACCAGCAGTGGTGAGTAGAGATTTGTATTCTGCTTGGTACCCTTAGCCAACTGACAAACTTGGGACCTCTTGATTACATGATCTGCATCCTTAGCAATGTGTGGCCAATAGTAAGGATAATTAACCTATAGAATGGTCTAATCCTTCCTGAAATGTCCTCCCAAGCCTCCTCCATGTAACTCCCGAATAATGTGATGGCGTAGGGAAGAATCTTGTATACACAGTCATGTCCCCAATAACAAATATCTATCATGAATGAAATACTTAGGATGTTGTCCACCCTACTACAAGTCTAAATAAAGGACACTGAAATCCTTATCTGAAACATACTCATCACAAATCTGCTCAAAACTAAGTGCATGTGCTGAAAATGTATTCAGAGTTAGTACCTTCCTGCTCAGTATGTCTGCACTGTGTTCTCCTTTCCTACCTTGTACAGTTGTACTTCGGAGCAAACACTAACTCCTGTAAATAAGCGACCCACTTGGCATGCCTATTGCTGATCGTCTTCTATGAATGCAAATGCTTGAGTGCTTTATGATCAATGTAAAGAATAAATTTTTTACCAATGAGATGGTGCCTAATTTTTTACCAATGAGATAGTGCCTCCAATGACGTAACACTTGGACAACTGCATAAAGCTCAAGGTCATATGTTGAATAATGTTGCTTGGCTTCATTAAGTTTCTTGCTATAGAAAGCGATAGGGTGCCCACCTTACATCAATACACCTCCCAGACCAATATGTAAAGCATCAGCTGCCACCTCAAATACTCGGTCAAAGTCTGGTAAGCGTAACACTGGAGCCTCTGTCATCATTTTCTTGATAAGATCAAAGGCCTTTGTTGCCACGGCTGTCCATTCAAACTTCCCCTTACTACTTAATACATCCAGTGATAGGTGCCATGATTGCACTGAAATTCCGAATGAAACGCCTGTAGAATGAAGCTAGACCATGGAAGCTACAGACTTCAGTAAATGTCTTCGGTGTAGGCCAATCAATAACACTCTTGTTCTTGTCTAGATCAGCTTCAACACCTCGTGCAGAAACAATAAATCGAAGGAATATAACCTTGGCCAGCATGAAAGAACATTTCTTGAGATTGATCATTGATGTACAACTTCTCTTGACGGAGCACTCCCAAGACTTGCTTCAAGTGGTCAATATGGTTTTCTGGATGCTTGCTATAGATCGACCAATGGAAGGACGAAGTACTAGTGTCTACCATGCATGAAAGTGCTAGGTGCATTTGTCAGACCAAAAGGCATGACTTTCCACTCAAGCAGTCCATCCTTGGTCTTAAGTTGTCTTCCATTCGTCCCCAGGCTGGATGCGAATCTGATGGTAGCCACTTCGAAGGTCCAATTTAGAAAAGATTTTAGATCCAGACAGCATGTCTAACATATCATCAAGTCGTGGTATGGGGAACCTGAATTTCACTGAGATCGTGTTGATTAAACAGTTGTCTACACACATATGCCAGGAACCATCCTTCTTAGGAGTGAGTAAAGCTGGTACAGCACATGAGCTTAAGCTCTCAACAATAAATCCCTTCTATAGTAGCTCATCAACCTATCGCTTGAGCTCTGCATGCTTTGTAGGGCTGAGATGAGAAAAGGGCAGATTTGGTAGTACAAAACCAGATACCAAATCAATATCAAGCTGAATATCCCTCCTGGGACTCTGGGAGGGAACTCATCTGGTAACTCGTCAGGTACTAAGTCAGAAAAATCGGACAGCAGCTCTTTGATGGGCTGTGTGAGCTCTACTTTCGACTGTGTAGTGACTTCTTTAGTGACCAAAGCTAATATCATACCTGATTATTGGCTGGTGGGCTCAAACTTCTTCTGTGGAATGGCCAGTTGCTTCTTCTCAGTGGTTGTACTCTTCCGATTAGTTCTCAAAGATCTCCTTTGGCGCATTTCAGATGGTATGTTAATTGGACGAAACACAATATGTTGTCCCTTGTGTTAGAATACAAACTGATTCTTCGTTCCACCAACCATGACGTCATTGTCACACATCCAAGGCCTCCTGAATAAAACATCAGTGAGCCCCATAGGTATAACATCACACCAAACATCTTCAGAGTAACGATGAAGCTGTAAAGGAACTGAGCAACATTGATTTACCTCTAAAGTCTTACCATTCAGCAGTGATACTTTGTAAGGCTGTGGGTGCTTCTCAGTCTTCAACCTGCCATCCTCATAAAAGCTTCAAAAGTAACATTAACACAGCTGCCATTATCAACTATTACCTGTAGAATGATCTCAAGAACGAATACGGGTGTAGAAGATACAAGTGCGCTGCCAATCTTCCCCTTTAGTCTCAGCCACCAAAATTCGAGTAACCACATGAATATCATATGTGTCAACATCAATTACCCCATCATCATAGTAATCAGCCTTAAAATCCCCATCGTCCATGGGATAAGGAAACAGATCAGGGTCTTCACCTTCAACTGTCTCTTCTTTTTCAACAACAGCAATCTTCCTACAGAGTGGACAATTCTTGGCATAGTGTCCAACCTCATCGCAATGATAAGAGTTTACCCTGTCGGTATTAGGCATAGGTGCTTTACCTTTATGATCTGATCGTGTAGGAGCTGCAGGTCGTGAAGGACCAGCAGTATAAGGTTTGGGAGTTGAGAAATTTTTCTTGTTCTCAACAGCTGGAGGAACAAATCGTCTACCTGTAGATGCCAATAATTCCCTTGCATGAAGAGCCTTCTCAAAACAGTCCCTAACACTAGATACATCAGCAACACCAATAACCCTGTTAATATTACCTCCCAATCCCAATCGAAATTGAGATAACACCTGAATTTCATTCTCCTTAATGCCAGTATGAGAAGAGAGTGAGTCAAACTGCTGCATATATTCAGCCACAGACAAATTCCCTTGGCATAGGGTATTTAACTTGTCCTGTAACTGTGCCCTGAAATGCCTTGATAAATATTTCTTACTCAGGTTTTCCTTCATCTCTGCCCAATTAATTAGTGCATTGCCTTCATACCCAAGATCTCTTTCAGTAGTTCTCCACCATTCACGGGCGGAACCCACTAGCTTAGTACGTGCTAGTCTCATCTTTTTAGACTTAGGCAAATCATACTAATCAAAATAATCATCTAAAGCAGATAACCAATCATTAAATACTTGTGGATCACCTCTGCCATCGTATTCCTTCAACTCGAGCTTGACCTTATGAGTATCATCAAAACGTCAATGAGGAGTACCACTATCAGCATTAAATTAAGATCTCACATGTTCTTAAAAAGTAGGACTAGCCTCTGGGGTTCTAGGCTGTTCCCGTTCTTCTCTGTTCCTTCTGTTAGGGCAATAGATTTGGGATTGAACTTGATATATGTCTTCTTCTAGTGGTAGGTTACTATCTCTCAGTGGTGTAACTTGAGGTTCCTCAAGTCACTGCATTTGATCACATAATTGCAGGAACATCTCAATAACCTTTGCCATAGGATCGGGTGCTGGTGGTAATAGTGTTGAATCTTCACCCTCCATAGCTTTGATACCAACTTACATAGCCCTAGATTGAATATAATCCAAGTAGAAGCCAAAACCAGGTTTTGTGGATTGAAGAACAACTTGAACAGATCTTCGTTGTTGTAGAATAACTCTTGAAACCAGAACTTGAATGTAACAGCAATGGAGAAGACAAGTAACCAATTCGAACCATCCAGGCTTCCCACCGCAAGGTGTCAATCGGATCAAACACTGAGTCCGTCAACCTTGATTAAACACAAGACAAATTCTTCTTGAAGAAGACAAGTTGCACCAGTAGCCTTGGAGAGAAATTTTCAAAGTTGTGAGGTTAATAGAGCCCCACGAAAATTAGCTTTATTTATAAGGGCCATAAGGCCTTTTCCTATTTAGCCCAGGAGACAAAGAGTCCCCCAGCCGACTCTATAACATTGCCATGACTACTAAACTACCTAGCCAATTCTATGAGGTGACAATTAAATTGTCACATGACTTATAAACTAATTCAAATTTTTTAAAAAAAAGGGGGGGGGGGTCAGGTGACCACTTAAGTAGTTACATGACTATTACATCAAAATAAAAACTAAGTAAAAATACTAACACTACTTGGAAAACTTTGATTTCTTCTTTCGAACATAAGTCTTCACATCTGCATCACTCCTCCATCTAAAGCAATAGGGACTAGTGGTTTCTTCCAAAAAAATATCATCGGCCTCACATTTTCTTCTCCATTTCCTTTACTCCTCCTACCCTTATGATGTTTTAAGATTCTATCCTTGAGACAGTGAATGAAAGAGAACAATCATAAGCATATTAGTCATCAAGGTGTCACCTAGGTGCACTATAGAAGTCATGGTGTGAGGTCACCAAGTTTCGTCCAATATAGTACTCACCTAGGTTGGTGAGATGCCATGTTGCTCACTTCGGTTGTAGCTTATTATTGTGCATCTTGTTGCATGGTTGCACCTTAGCACATTCTTTAGGGATTCAACCTCTAGGATACAAGAATTAAAGAATCTATAGTCTAAGACCTTGTTGAGTTATCTCTAGCAGATAGGGGTATTTTAGGGATTTTCCCCTCTAGCCGATTTCTAGTTAGTATTCCTAATTAGAATCGGCAATGGGGGGTTTCCTAGTTTGAGTCTGAATATTTTGTAACTCTCTTTTATTATAAATAAAGGGCTTGGTGATCCTATTGATCACTCAAGCATTTAGTTCTAAAGACTGTCAAGTGTTAACATGGTATCAGAGCTGAATTCTGATCTCTAGAGCAGTTCTTTTTTTTCAGTTTTTTGGTTTTTTATTCTCCCTTTCTCTCCACGACTTGATTCTATCCTCTCCACCACTCTCGGTTCTTCCCACTTCTTCAGGCCAGCAACTATGAGGTGATCTACTGCAGATTTAGATGCTGCCCTCAATTCTACCTCATTGAAGATCGAAAGTTACTAGTGTGACCTAATTCTGCCGGCAGGATTCCTCCATCTGAAGATCGAGTTCTTCCTACACTTGAAGATCGATTTCTATATTTTTTTTTTTGGGAGATTGGTTCCTGCTATTATTGGTACACACTACTTCCTGTTTGAAGACTGCAGTTTTTGGATCAAGTACTCATCAGGTTCAGCCTGCGATTTCTCTACAAACAGGTTTTGCCCCAATTTTTTTATATAATTAGGTTTTTTTATTGGCTCATCAGAAAGAGCTGATTTTTGGAGGACTTCTTCCCCACCACTAGAGGAGAATTCGGTTCATGTTTCAGCCCATTCTGATGGCTGAAAGTGTTGCAAATACAAAACCCGTCTATCAGAAGCTAGTGTCCAGTTAGGGTTTTCTATTTACTCATCAGAAGTTGCTGATTTTTGGAGGACTTATTGTTCACCACTAGAGGAGGACTCGATCCAATTTTTAGCCTACTCTGATGGCTAACATTGTGGGAATTTCAAAACCCATCTATACACTCTCTTGACATCATGTCTGATCTCACTACAGCTGAATCAGATGGATCTGCTCACCCTGAGTACCTGCCTTTTGCTTCCCCCACTAAATTAGATGGGACCAATTACCTGATGTGGTCTCGATCTACTTACCTTAACATTGCTGGCTGTGGCTACACAGGACATCTTACAGGCAGCCTTATTAAACCCGCTGAAGAGGGGCCTGCACAGGATCAGTGGTTATCTCATGACTCTATGATAATGTTCTATCTTCTCCATTCCATGTATGCTTCTATAGCTCCTGGTTATCTTCTTTTAGATACTGCTGCCCAGATATGGAAGGCTGCCAAAGAAACCTACTCCCAAATTGGGAATGATGCTTAGGTATATGAATTGAGGAAGAAGATTCATGATACTAAATAGAATGAGTTGACTGTCTCTCAATATTATGCTGAGCTCCGTAAGTGCTGGCAAGAACTAGATCATTAGTCGGATTATCAGCCCACCACTGCAAATGATATTGCTGCCTATCAACAACATGTTGGTAAGATTCGAGTTTATGATTTTTTGGCTGACCTCAATGTTGAATATGATCCAATTAGAGTCCAAATCCTCAGCAAGGATCCTTTTCCTACTCTAAAACAGTCATATGCATTGATTCATATTGAAGATCGACGCCGTTTCGTTATGCTCCATCCTGCAACTACAGATCGATCAGCTTTACACACTGGGACTGGCTCAAACTCTACTACTGTTGACACTTCCAAAGCTGAGAAGACAGCTGTTAAATATGAACATTGGGGTAAGTTATGGCACACTAAGGCCACATGTTGGAAGGTACATGGGAAGCCTGCTGCTTTTGAAGCAAATAGAAAAAAGGGTGGTGGTAACAAAAGCCATGGTTAACCTACTGCTAAGGCAAATCAGACTGAGACTACTACCACACCTCCTGCAGACACTAGTCTTTCTATGGAAGAACTTCAAGCTTTCCGACGGATGTTGAAGGCCTCTTCTACCTCTGCTGCCCAATCTTCTACACCTGCTGCCTCTTCTGGTTCTATTTCTAACTTTGCCTCAGGTATTTCTGTTGGTAGTCAGTGTGTATCGGCAGTCTCCAGTCCATGGATCATTGACTCCGGTGCTACTGACCATATGACAGATTCTTCTACTTTTTTTCATCAATACACTCCTTCCTCTGTGAAAGATACAGTCTGTGTAGCAAATGGGTCCCTTTCTTCTATCTATGGAAAGGGATCTATTTGTTGTTCATCTAGTTTTACCCTTAAATCTGTTTTACATGTTCCTTCCTTTTCTACTAATTTATTGTCCATTAGTAGTCTTACAAAGGACCTAAACTGCAAAATAACCTTTTTTCCCTCTCATTGTGTCATACAGAATCTGGTGACAGGGAACACGATTGGGGTTGGTAAAATGCATGGTGGTCTCAACTTGCTTGATGGTGGTTCACAACCCTCTACTCCTGTTCCAGCTCACACTCATCAATTACATTTTGTCTCCTCTGACTTATATCAGTGGCACCGCAGGCTAGGACATCCTCCCATTGGGACCTTATCTCATTTGCTTCCAAATTTAGTTAAGAATTGTAATAAGGATGAGTTTTATTGTGAAGCATGTATTCTGGCTAAAGAGACTCGGTCTATTTATCCTTTATTAAATAAAAGAAGTCTTTTCCCATTTCATGTTGTCCATTTGGATGTCTGGGGGCCTGCTCCAAAAGCCTCTATTTCTGGACACCGATGGTTTGTCACTTGCATTGATTGTCATACTCGTACCACCTAGGTCTATATGATGCAACACAAGAGTGAAGTGTTTCAGTGTTTTCAGCTCTTCCACAAATTAATCAAGACTCAGTTCAACGCCACTCTAAAGATTCTCCACAGTGACAATGGCAAAGATTAGATGGATGGACAGTTTCAAAAATATTTGGCTGATCATTGAATCCTTCACCAAACCAACTGTGTCGACACACCTCCCCAAAATGGTGTGGCTGAGAGGAAAAATTGCCACCTCCTTGAAATGGTCTGTGCCTTGACGTTTGACCGGAATGTCCCCTCTCAGTACTAGAGTGATGTTGTGCTTACCGCTGCCTGTTTGATCAATTGGCTACCTACTCGGGTTCTGTCCTCCCGTGCTCCGGTTGATGTTCTCCAAGGTGCCTCCTCCTTTCTCATCCCTCCCAAAGTTTTCGGGTGTGTATGTTATGCTTGCAACCATCATCTACATGGGAAGTTGGACCCGCGTGGTGTTCGGTGCATTCTTTTGGGTTACTCTGCAACTCAAAAAGGGTACAAGTGCTATCATCCTCCAACTCGCCGTGTGCTTGTCTCAATGGATGTTGTATTTCATGAGTCTTCACCTACTATTTATTGTCACATCTTCAGGGGGAGTTGAAGCTTGTGAAGATGTGCCAAATCCATTACCTGTTGCCCATCCATCATAGTTGTCAAGGTGTCGGCTAGGCGTCCAGGCGCCTCGGTCAACTTGGGCGCCTAGGCGGGCACCTTGGCCACCTTGTTCGCCTAGTTGGTGTCGGCTGCCATTTGGGCCCTCTCTACCACCTTGGGTCGCCGATACGCCGTGACACTATGCCATCCATTACCATCGGCTGACCAACCATTACCTGCTGCCCAACCTGTTCCTGTTCAAGGAGGACCTCCTTCGGATGTAGTTCAGGGGAAGCAGCCTTCGGATGTAGTTCAGGGGGAGCAGCCTACTCCTGGCTCTGTTAGAAGACAGGTTGAAAAACTTAAGGGAAGACTTGATCGACCAGACCTTCGCGTTTTCACTTGAACCTCGTAAAAGCAAGTTGGAACCACCACCCCTGCGGCACCTTTACTCATCCCATCGCCATCTCTTAAACCAAAGCCTACTAGTCCAGCTGGTAAGTCTTCTCCTTCTCTTGAATTACCTATTGCTGCCCGTAAAGGTATTCGATCATGCCTCCAACATCCTATATCACATGTTGTTTCTTATGATTCTCCTTCTCCTTCCTATCATGCTTTTGTGTCTTCTGTTTCCTCTATTTCTTTTTTTCTTTTTTTTTTAACCCAAACATTACCTGGGACCTGGGCCGGCCCCTAGCATTTTATTAAAACCAACAAAAGAATAGGAACATACACGGGGGGGACATTCCACCTTACCCCAGCCCAAGAGCTGCCCACACAAGGCCTCTCAAGCAAAAACCCTAACCTGAAGAGAAAGAGCGAAACAAGCCCTATGTCCTCCCGAAGAATAACCTGAAGGCCGCCTGTAGGCAAGCCGCCCTGCTGGAATGTGACAGAAGTCCCAGAATAGCAGGCAAGATTGGCTAACCAATCAGCCACCTTGTTAATTTCACGAAAGGCAAAAGAGGCACAAGCTCGGGTTGACGAGACCAATGCCAAAATCTCATGGAACCAGTACTAGCCTTTCCATAAGTTACAACTCTTCTGACTAACCATCCTGGCCGTGGATGCCGAATCCATGTTAACCATCAAGTCAAAGAACCCAAGCTCATGGCACAACACTAACCCATCCCTCAAGGCTCGAAGCTCGGCAATCGAGTTGGTGCATGCCCCATAGTAATTAGAGAATGCCGCTAGGACCAAACCATTCGGATCCCTTATGACCCCTCCAACTCCTCCAAAGCCCGGATTACCCCTACAAGCACCATCCACAATGAGTTTTACAGAGGCAAAAGGGGGGCACCAATAAACTGGCAGGGGGCGTTTCAGCTTGGGGACCGTAGACGTGAGGCCAAAACACTAAAAGATTAGGCCATCCCTCAGGGACCCTGACCGGCCAATTTTGGGGGGAAGTCGAATGTCTTTCACCCAGGCTTTAATGCTTACAATTATTGAGCCAGAAGTGCGCCTACTTTCTCCATGCCTTCTATTATTTCTCTCCTTTCGCGGCTCCTAAACCACCAAGGACGGCAGTAAACCCATGATGTAAGCACCAAGGCTACTACAACTTGCCGAATTCTACCACAGACCAATTCGGCTTCTGACATCCTGAGAGGGGAGAGAAGGGATGTCGAAGATACGCTCGAAATATCTCCACACCTTAGAAGCCGTACCCCATGTAGCAGACAGTGGTCAGTCGTCTCGCCCCAGCGGTATGCCAACCGACATAAGCGCCTCGTTTGTGGGACCCCTCCGTTGAGAAGCTGCCACGAGAAGAAGACTATTTTCACCGGAACAAAAAGATTCCACACCCACTTCGCATAAGGAACCACAAGCGAAACACTCCGCACCTCATTCCAAGCCGACTAGGTTATGAAGCATCCATTACTCGAGGAGGACCATACTCGGACATCATCTCTATCAGAGAGAGCAAAACCTCCAGAAGTAATGCTTGCCCAATGGCAAGGGAACCAATGTGATCAATAATGTCCTGTTTCCAGATGTCGTCCACCCCCAGGGCATCCCTTACACATAAATCTGTGTCCACCAGCAAGCCGTTGTCAACAAAGTCGATCAGAGGCCCAGCTCCCGTCCAATTATCGAGCCAGAAAGAAACCCTGCCAGAGCCAAGTAGACACCACGTTCTATCCAACAGAAACCCCTTATAAACCAACAAATTACGCCAAGACTTTAAGCCCGCCCCCTACGATCCAACCAGAGTACTATGAAGGTTCCTGAAGAACTTTGCCCGGAAGAACCCACTCCACAGAGAGCGATCGGCAAGCACCCTCCAAAGGCCCTTGAGCCTGAGCGAGGTACCAACATCCTCCAGTAACCTGATCCCAAGCCCCCCTTCATCAAGCGGCCTACAGACCTTTCTCCAACACACCCAATGCCTGCGCTTTCCCCATTCCGAGCTTCCCTATAGAAAATCTGCAAAGATGCCATATAACCACCGAATAACTGCCTTAAGCGGGTCTAATGTAGCGAGGACATGCTTTAGGAGCGTAACACGTCCCCCGGAGGATAAGAGCCTCCCCATCCAACCTGCCACTCTGTTCTTTATCTTTTCAACCAGGTTGTCACAGAGACAGATTTTGAGCCTTCCAGAGTGGAGAGGGGCCCCCAAGTAGGTGATTGGAATTGACTTCCTGGAGAACCCTGTCACCACCCCAACCATGTGGGCCCTAGCCATAGAGACCTTGTCACCCAAGACGAAACAGCTTTTCTGCCTGTTGACCAGCTGCCCCAAAAAACCTTCATATCTGCTAAGAAATCCCATGACCTGTTTGAGCGAACTCTTCAAACCCTTGGTGAAAATTATGGTGTCATCAACAAACAGATAGTGTGAGATCCCCCAGGGCACCCTCTCGGGAGCCTATAGTAAGACGCATGCCCTGCCCCTGCTCATCACCTCCTCAGCCAAGATGAACAGAGCTGGGGATAAGGGATCCCCCTACCTGACCCCCCTAGAAGACTTGAAGAACCCCGACCGGCTGCCACTCAGTACTATCGAAAACCAACAATTCTCCACGGTCTTTCTGATTAAGGCGATTCAGGCCTCACTGAAGCCAAATTTGGAGAAAACGAGCCAAAGGAACTTCCATTCCAGACGGTGATAAGCCTTCGCCATATTAAGCTTGAGGATCACATTACCCCCTCAAGTCTTTCTGTTCAAGTCATGAGCCATCTCCTGGATAATGGAAATATTCTCATGGATACACCTGCCCTGCACAAAAGCACCCTGCTCCTCTGCCACTAAGGACGGGAGAAGCCCTGCCAGCCTGGAAACAAAGATCTTGGCAATAATCTTATAGGAAAAATTACAAATGCTAATGGGGCAAAGATCAGGCAATACCTCGGGGTTGTCCTTCTTGGGAATAAGCACCAGATTGGCCGAGGTGAACCTCCCAGGGAGAATTCCACCCCTGAAAAAATCCACAATCGCCACCCAAACATCCTGGCACACCACCTCCCAGCATGCCGTGAAGAAATGCCCTGAGAAACCATTTGGGCCCAGGGCACTATCACTCGACAAGGAGAAAACAGCCCCCTTTACCTCCTCCAACAATGGGGGTAAAAGAAGAGCAGTGTTCTCCGCCTCAGACACAGTCATAGGGATCAGCACCAATAATTCCTCATCAACTAAGCAGCACTGGGAAGTAAAGATCCCGAAAAAATGCCGAACCGCCTCCGCCTGCACCCCCTCAAGATCAGAAATCCACACACCATCGCCCCCCCCCTTTAATTTTATTCACTGGCCTGCCTCCTCCTGACATTAACCATGGAGTGAAAAAACTGTGTTGCGGTCCCCTTCCTTCAACCAGGTTACCCTGTACTTCTGTTTCCAGAATATTTCCTCCTAAAGTAACACCCCCTGCAAGGCTTCCCTTGCCTCCCCAAGAGCTTTCTTGGCCTCAGCACTGTCACATAGATCAACAACTACCTCCGCCCTGCTCACCGAGTCCTCCGCGTCCCTAGCCTTCTGGTGCACATTGGCAAACACCTCCTTGTTCCACTTGCGGAGAGCGCGAAGCCCTTTGAGTTTTAAGAACAAAACAAAAAGGGGCAAGCCTACCGCTGGTTTCTCCCACTCACCTTTCACAAAATCGAGGAAGTCCGGATGCAGCAACCACATCTGTTGAAACTTAAAAGTTGAAAACACATGGTTGCTGGCAGCCGAGAAAGAGAGCCAAATGGGAGCGTGATCATAGCACGTCTGGTTAAGATGGGTGACCTCACACCTTGGAAAAGCCCCAATCCATTCAGCATTTATAAAGAACCAGTCCAGCCTGGCCAACACCATTCCTGCACCTGCCTAGTTATTCGACCAAGTGAAGACATTGCCAACATAGCCTGCATCGATAAGACCAGAGCTGCTCACAAACCTCCCAAACTCCTCCAGCGACGTGGAACAGGCAGGCCTGCCACCTGCTTTCTCGAAGAGGGACACGATAGCGTTAAAATCCCCTCCCACAGAGCACGGGAAGGAATTAGACCTGGAAAAAAGTTCAAGCCTCTCCCACAACTCCCTCTGCTCCATAATTATGCATAGCCCGTGGACAAAGCTGATGACAAAAGTTACTGCACTGGCATCCACGCATTCCAATGTAACAAACTGGGGGTGCTCCTCCACCACATGAACCTAAACTGAGCCCTTTCAAAAAACCCAAATTCTTTCCAACGTGTGCATCGACTCCAGACCAATCTAGCGCATTACCAGTCGCGCCTTTGAGACCTGTGCTTTAGGTTCCGCAATGGCAACAATATCAACCCTATGCAGACTTAGTAAAGTTTTCAGCCGCCTAGAAGTAGGCTTATTCCCTATGCCCCGAGCATTCCAAAATAGGCAGCTCATTTGGAACCCTAAGGAGTGGAATCCAACGATCTCATCGATCTCATAACATGCCGAAGAGGGGCCTCTTTGGATGACCGCCCCCGCTTGGACTTCTTAATTTTCTTCCTCTTGTACACCTAGGCAGCGCTGAGACACACGGCCCGAGGGGGCAGTCGTCTCCCAATGCGAACACCTGTTGCCACCGACCCCACATTTTCCTCACCAGCCTTATCCAAGGACCTACGACTCCGTCCTGCGATAGAAGCATGAAAACGCCTACGGCTCTCCATCACGGCCTCACGGCTTGGCGCAGCAAGGGTAGCCTGGCTTGACACATGGCCGTCATCCTTCGGCCCTCATGGACCCCTCATTGTCTTCAAAAAAAAGGCAACGAAGTGTCACCCAAAGACTGCAAACAGTCATTCTCTGCGGCCAAGCCAGCGACTCCCGCAGCGCCATCTTCCTCGCTCGATTCTGCCACCATATTACCCTGCGTCACCAACGCCAAGCCCTTGCCATCAGTGACCCCCCCCTCTACCGTAGGAGTACACTCCAACCTCGTCAGGAGGATTTCGCCCTCCTCCAACGGCTGAAGGGTCTCCTCGATACCAGCCTACTCCAGCGAACTAGCAACCTCGGTTCGAGCATCGATCTCTCGACGGCCAGTAGCAACCAGAGCACCACCGCCGTTAACGTCGTAAGCGCCCTGGGCATTCACTTGTACATTGCGGGGGCCCAAGCCTGCTGCTCTACAGTCCTCCATCGACCCACCCTTCTCGCCAACCTCCGTGGAAGAGCAAGAGGTCTCTGCCCAGGCGCACAACCTTCTCCCCTCTGACCACCGTTGGAGGGCCCCTCTCCCCTGGGGATGAAAACTCCTTCACTGTTCCTGGCTCCAGACTCGACACCCACCTCCGTAACAGCGGTGTTATCCTGTGCAGCATTGTCGCCGGACGCCGGAAGCACCTCGACACCTTTCCCCTGTTTCGCTTTTCTACAGGCCTCCACCGAATGGCCTACCTTCGAGCAAGACACGCAATAGGTGAGGGAGTCTGTCATAAACAACCTTCTGATGAAACCCCTGAGAGCCACAGCCAATGCAAACCTTCGACGGAAGCGCAGATCGCAGATCGACCTCAACGCAGAACCTAGCCTCAACAGTACGTGTACAATTGGCTGTCACGCCATCGACTTTCAAGAATCTACCTATCGTCCCAGTGATAGACACCAGGTAGTTTCCCTGGTAGAAATTGACCAACAGTCCAAGCAAGGAGACCCAAACCAGAGCCAAGGGGGATTCCCAACCCGAAACGAACTCAGAGGTCCACTTCATAAACCGCAGGAGGTAGCCCTGTACGTGAGCCTGAGCTTTCAACCAAACCTTCACATAGTCTGTCGGGGCCGAGAAGCGCAGGAAGACATATCGCGGGTCCAGGGAGGAGACGACAACATCCCCCTGCAGAAACAGGACCTTCTGTAAGTACTCCATTATCGCAAACAAAGATGGCCTATCGTGGCTGCATTTAGCAATCAACGCAGCCGAGAAAGCCTTCTCCGACAGCGCAACCTCTTCTTTGGAGAAGAAAACAGCAAGTGCTCCAAAAAAAGGTCGACGGTTTCTTCACTTCTATCACGACAGAGGGGGTGGCCAGGGACCTGGACACTGCAGCAGCGAAGGAGGACGACGAGGCCCCACCAGCAACAACCTCTAGATGGGGGTCAGGGGGGGCACTCCTCCCGAGGAGGAGGAGAAGCCATGACCTAAAACCCACGTGAATGAAAGGGCTTACCATGCGCCACCAAAGCTAAACGTGCGCCACGATATAACTTACAGCTGTCCTCTATTTCTATTCCTCAAAAGTGGCAAGAAGCATTTACTAATACAAAGTGGAAAACAGCTATGGTGGAAGAGATGAATGCCCTAAAGAAAAATAATACATGGGACCTTGTTGTTCTTCCTACAGGAAAAAACCAATTGGATGTAAGTCAAGCAGAAGATGGATGGCACTATTGACAGATACAAAGCTAGACTGGTGGCTAAGGGGTTACACAAACCTATGGGATTGATTACCAGAAGACCTTTGCTCCTGTTGCAAAATTGAGCACTGTTCATATTCTCTTATCATTTACTGTGAATTTTGGGTGGGCTTTGCAGCTTGATGTTAAAAATGCTTTTTTTCATGGAGAACTTGACGCGGTCTATATGGAGATTCCTTCAGGTTTCTCATCTGAGAAAACTCATGGGGAAGTCTGCAAACTGAAGCATGCACTCTATGGGGTAAAGCAGTCCCCACGGGCTTGGTTTGGCAGATTTCACAAGGCCATGATTTCAGTAGGATACAAACAGAGTAATGTTGACCATACTCTGTTCATCAAACAATCTGGCAACAAGGTTACTATTCTCAGTATATGTTGATGATTGTGGTAACGGGGAATGATGGTGCAGAGATCTCTCGTCTAAAGAGTTTCCTAGGGCGTGAGTTTGAAATAAAGGATCTAGGGAAAGCTAAAGTATTTCCTTGGTATTGAAGTTGCTCGTTCCTCAAAAGGCATCTTTCTCTCTCAAAGGAAGTATGTCCTAGATCTCTTATCAAAGACTGGTTTGATGGGTTGCCATCCCTGTGATACACCTATCGAAGCTGGTACTCAACCGAAGGATAAAGATGGTGAACCTGTTGATAAAGGCCGTTATCAAAGATTAGTGGGAAAGTTAATTTATCTCTCACATACTAGACCATACATTGCATTTGCAGTGAGTTTGGTAAGTCAGTTTATGCATGATCCCTATTCTTCACATATGGCAGTTGTTCTTCGCATTCTTCACCACTTGAAGTCAACTCCAGGAAAAGGGGTTCTTTTGTCTCCCCATGATCACCTCCATATTGAGGCCTATACCGATGCGGATTGGGGTGGCTCTTCTGATCGGAAGTCTACTTCAAGGTACTACTCATTCATAGGGGGGAACCGTGTCACTTGGCGCAGCAAGAAGCCAAATGTTGTGGCAAGGTCCAATGCTGAAGCAGAGTTTCGGGCTATGGCTCAAGGAATATGTGAGTTGCCATGGATTCAGGGTTTACTCCAAGACTTTGGTGATCCTGTTCATCTCCCGATGATGTTGTATTGTGATAATAAAGCTGCAATTAGTATTACCCATAATCCAGTACAACATGACTGTACGAAGCTTGTGGAGATCAACAGACACTTCATCAAGGAGAAATTAGAGTGGACAGATTTGTATGCCTTTTGTGAAAATCGATGATCAGTTAGCTGATGTCTTCACTAAAGGCTTGAGTGGGAAATTATTTCATCCTATTTTGTTCAAGTTGGGCATGTGTGATATCTATGCACCAACTTGAGGGGGAGTGTTGAGTTATCTCTAGCCAATAGGGGTATTTTAGGGTTTTTCCCCTCTAGCCGATTCTTAGTTAGTATTCCTAATTAGAATCGGCAATGGGGGGTTTCCTAGTTTGAGTCTGAATATTTTGTAACTCTCTTTTATTATAAATAAAGGGCTTGGTGATCCTATTGATCACTCAAGCATTCAGTTCTAAAGGCTGTTAACAGACCAAAACCCAACACTCCGATTCATCCCGGAGAATAACATAGGAGAGAGACAAAGATGGAGAAATGCTGCAAGCCTCTGCAACCTCCTTGCTTGACTAGCTGACCAGGCAAGATATGCATTCTTTTTCCTTTGTATTTCTCCTCTTGTAGTTGAATCCCCAAGCTATTTTTTTATTTTTTGGTTTTGCAGATCAACTTAAAGATTTTAAGCATTCAACAATCACTGAATTGAAGCTTTAAAGGTTTAAACATTAAGATTGACGAAGAGGGACTCAGGTTTCAGGTATATCTAACATCTCTGGGAGGGGGATACACCATGTCCTTGGCTCCATGCCCCTTCTTCTCCATCCAAATTTCCACTCCATTCTTCAAAGAAAAAAAAGAGAAAACCTTCGATGTTGAGGCCATCAATATATAACTAACCAAGATTGCATAAACACCAATTCCAATTATCGAAATTCCAAATCACTTCATTTCAAGAAATGTTTAATTTCTTCTTGTGAAAACAACATGTTTCGCAAAATTTTGCGCACATATATTTCTCAAGAAATAAGAAGAATTATAACAATGTTTTAAAGAGGGTCGGCCTTGGTGCAACGGTAAAGGTTGCTCCATTGTGACCAATTGGTCACGGGTTCGAGTCTGGAAACAGCCTCTCTAGGAAATCAGGGGTAAGGTTACGTACATCGTGACCCTCCCCAGACCCTGCAGTGGTGGGAGCCTCGTGCACTGGGTACGCCCTTTTATAACAATGTTTTAATGGAACAGACATCAGACCCTTCTGGCCTGGTGTCCAGTGGTCTGTCCATCTCGTTCACTGCAGTGATACTGCAGGCATTGGTGATATGAAAGCATCTTGTGTTTGAATCTGCGCCCTAGCATGATTTCTGTTCAGTTTTTTAATGAGAAATAATCTGATTGTATCCCTGGGTCAGACCATCCCGTTCAAACAATCAGATCTCCTGGATGGTTCTTCGACAAATCAACGGTTTCTGAGCCACATCTGATCAGCATGGAGTGACAGATTGTCCCCTTGAAAAGGTTGATGGTCCAATTGTCTGGTTTGACTGCCCATTAAAACCTTGCACTAGAGCAGTAACCGACCGACTTTCCTACATGTATTTAGAAGCTCCATGCATTTAGAAGCCCAATTGAATCCATTATCATGTAATCTTCAATAAGAAAAGATGTACATGCACTTCAGCCAGAAGAATAATTGAAATCAAATCCTTGAATGATTTTATCTCATCCATTGAAGGAATAGAAAAGTATCATCATTCTTACTTGCAATTGAGTGTAAATAAGCTCCAGCTTCGATTCCTGAAAAGATACAGCTGGTAAGCAGTCTTGGAAGAAACAAATACAAAAGGTAAAATTTCACGTCCGAGAGAAGATAATGAAGTTACTTGGTCATGAAGTGCTTCTTTCAGCTGAGAAACCAAAGCTGCTCTAGTTGCTTTAACACTTTCAAGTTGCTTGATACATTGCCGCAGGATATTGTCCTGCTCTTGTAGTTCATTTGCCAACGTTGGATCCTGTTGATTTCCTGATCAAGAAAAATAATAAATAAATAAATAAAATAACCAGCCTGGTCATAGAAAGTAAATGGATGCCCAAGGCTGCAAGATAATGTCACCAATAACACTATTTTCAGATGCTTGAGCATACATTCATAGTAAATTTGCAACCCACACAGCCATTAACAAAACTAAAGCTAAGATAAATTTTTTTTTTTTAAGCAAAACTCCAAGTACACCCAGTCTTAAACTAAAGAGCCATACAGTCCGGCTTTCAAAGATGCCCAGGAGGGATGGACTGGGAAAAGTACTCATGGTACACACCTTATGTAGATCGAAGCATGAAGAAGAAAATAAATAAAATAAAATTCAGGAGAAAATACTGTTCATGTGAACAGTACCACGAGTTACTGTTCACATGAATAGTGCTGCGGGCCACCTTGACAGCTGGCTTAGAGGAGGATTGTTGAGATTTCTTTTCACTCTTCTAATTTGATTAGTTTCTATTTCAAATTTAGAAAGAATATTTCATTGCAATAGAGTCTTACATAGTTGCTAATTTCAGATTTAGAAAGTAGGCTTAGCTTTTGTTTAGAAGATCCAATTTAGTTTCTACTCTTATGCAGTTTTTAGTTTCTAATTCTGTTAAGTTTCTATTTCTTTTGTTACTTGAGGAGCAAGTTATTGCTGCCTATTTATATGTAAGGATTTTAGAAGACAAAAGAGATGATTTGAATAGTTGAATGAAAAAAAAAAATTGCTTTGAAGCAAAAGATTCTCTTGTCCAATGGCTGTGACATGAAGGGCTGGGAGGCCTGGCTGAGAAAGCCAAAATCCTAGGGCTAATAAGAGCCTGGCTGTGAGAGCCGAATCCTCTATACCCCTTTCTTCTCTTCTTCTTCTTCTTCTCCCTTTTATGTTCTTCATACGTAACAGAAAAGTAGCAATAAAAAAAAAAAAGTTGCAGTTTTTAATTTGTTCTTTTCATTGTATCGATCTCCCGCTGGTTTCCCTGGTTCAAGGTCGACTTTACATTATTACCTCTAGCATTGACCCCACTTTTTCCCCTCCATTCAGCTTTTATTCCTGAAGCAACCAATCTGGATCAATATTTAAAAGAACGGAGACACTTGCTTTTGACTTCTCAGTATCATGTTCTTGGTTTAAAAACCATGATGTTGGACTCAAAGGGCTACCATTCCAGAAATCAAATGGAATTAGCTGGACGAAAATTCAGATGATTATGTGGGAATTAATTGGATGAAAATATAGTCAACTAAGCTTGCTAATGGGTAGCATAGTGTTTAGAAACCCTTAAATATCAAGGTTTTTAGGACATCTCTAGGACTGTAAGAGAAACCCAAGCATCCAACATCTAAAGATTTAATCTAAAGACATTAAATCATACATGCTTTGGCTCAAAAGTAGGAATTCAAGTCCAAGGCCATGGAGGAAAAATAGCAAAAAGGAATCAACAGTGTTAGGCAATTGGCAGTAGGTGTTGTCATTGTTGTCAAAACAATCAGTGTTAGACACCATGGTACAAGATCTCGATAATATCTCGGTTTCTCCAAGACTCGAGAAGAGACCAGAGGCGATACAGAAATACTACAATATCTCGGTCGAGATCTCGGTATCTCGCCAACATCTAGAGTTATATCGGTCTAAGTTCGACTCAGTCGAACCAGACCAACTTTAAGTGACATAAAAATACACCCTTTCAGCGAGATTTCAACCCCAAACTCAAAATCTCACTCTGTCTGGCCTCTCTCGACCTGCTTGAAGGGAAAACACATAGTTGGTGCTTTTTTTTGGCAAATCTCACCTCCAAATGAAGATTAAAGCTTCTAGATTCAACATTGAAGCTTCAACATCAAGAGAGGGAGTGGCATTGCATCTCAAGAACACTTTTAGGTAAAAATTACTTCTCAAAAACAATTGTTTTCATAGAAACATGATCAATACTTGTTTGTTGACTATGTAGGTATTATATGTGATACAATGTCCACTGTTCTATGGATTGACGGAGGCGGAATTATTTTTCTGTTTTTAATTATTGTTTGGAATAGCCTAGGGTAGACCTCACGTACGTCGTAGACTACCAACCAAGGGTCCGAAGTCAAAGTACCATTTTGGGTTTGCATTTGAAAAAACTAATATTTCCAGTGTGTTTAGAAGGCCTAAAATAGGATGGATGTCAAGTTTCAGGACCTATCTTGGCCATATGGCCTCCAAAACCACCACCGAGTCAAGACAGGAAAAAGTACAAGATCTAGTCGAGATCTCAGTGGAACTCGGTTTTATGGCCTGGCGAAACCAGGTGTGAAAGTGTGAAACCGAGTTCTAAAACCTTGTTAGACACAGTCAACACAGACACACAGACAGTCAGTGGACACACTCACACAGTTCAAGACAGTGGCAGAGTGGACATATGTGATATGACAGTCCAGTGATAGACTGATATGGCACACAGTAGATGGACACATGAACAGACATGTACAGAGTACAATAACAGACTGATGCAGAGTACAGAGCATAGTGGCAGTGCATATGAGATGGCAAAGAGCAATACTTCAGAGTGTACAATGTCAGCAGATGGTAGAGTGTACATTGTCCCCATGCAGTGATGACATGGCAGCATAGTTGTCACGTCGTCACAGCGATCCAAGTCGGTGGAGGGGTGTCATGTCGATATATCGACATGTCGCCTGCCATGGCGATCATATCGATTATGTTTTATTTTTTATTTTCTCTATTTTTAATGTCATTTAGTATGCTATAATATATACCCTATAACATAAAAAATTAACACGAAATTGTACTAATAATCTACTATGGTTTAATTCATGAAAGTGTAATATCCATTAGTGTATATGATTCATATGAAAGTGACTAAAAAAGTAACAAAACAAAAAAACAATTACAAGAATGTAATTTATATTGAATGAATAAGGCTAATAAACAACCCATCTAAATTTTAAAAAAAAATTTGCTGATGTGAATATGTGATTGTGTATTAGTGTTTTCTGTTTGATGTATTTTTTATTTTTTTTCTGTTAAGGAAAGAGCATTAAAATAAAAAATGGTTTAAAAAAAGTATTGTTGAAAAATTAAGATTTATAATTTGAAACAACCACGTCGCCTGATATGGCCATATGTAGTGGTATGGCGTCCATGGCGGCGCCATGGTGACGACATGGAGGCCATATCGGTCGATATTCTTACATCATCCATATCGGTGGTCGATATGCCCACTTCTCCAGCGATATGTGACGACATGGAGGCCATATCGGTCGATATTCTTACATCATCCATATCGGTGGTCGATATGCCCACTTCTCCAGTGATATGACGCCATGGCGACGCCATGACAACTATGCATGGCAGTCAGTGTGGCAGTGTGATGAAATAGTAGCAACAGTCAGAGTCCGCACAGTGTGGCTTCAGTGCAGTGAACCAGTGGCAGTACAGATGTGTTGAGTGATGTACAGTCACAAACAGTGACTTGGCAGTACAGTGGGAGTACAGTCAAGTTGGCAGAGTTATTGAAGCTTCCGGACATGTGTGGCATTGGTTTATGGTGTTTGGTGATATCACAGAAGTTTACAGATGATGCACAGTTTTTGTGGCAGCTCTGGCAGTGACAGACAATGACTGGACAGTACAGACAGGTCAGATTCAGACTGGACAGTGTTTGGAAGGTATATTGAGGTTTCCGAGCACATATGAGCATATATGGCAGTATATATTGATGACTAGGCAGCGCTGGAATGTCAGAATGTGACATGGCAGTGATGTAGGGTCATATGGTAGTTTGGCAGACATTATGAGGCATCCAGGCATGAGGGGCAGCTTTGGAAGGTTTATTACAGACCTACACAGTGTTTGGCAGAAGGCCGAAGCAGGAAGTGAAGGCCCCGTACATCAAAAGTGTTCAATTCATAGGTTCGTGCCGTAGCAATATGTTTGGAGCTAATTTTGGAAAGCTTAATGGCAGAACAGAGCAGAGTGATCTACATGAAAAATGCAGTTCGCCGGGTCGTGGTTCTAATGCAACTAGAAGTGTGTTGTTTCAATGTCGGACACGAAAGTTACAGTAATTTCCATCATGTCGCGCTAAAACGAAGCAAAATGGGAGAGTTTGGAGGATTTTGAGGAGCATTCTATGAGTTTTCTTTGAGAATATGAATGCTCCCAGTAGCTTAGGGCATTCTACATGCCTTATTCTCTCTCCTCCCCATGGGATCCGAGAAATATTCATTAAAATAAGTGTTTTATGTACAAGATTCCATTGGGTGTTATAAATGGCTAGGAGGACTGACAATGGTGTCTCTGTTATACACCGGATCAGAATCCAAGCGGTCGAGATCGTGCCACATCAAAAGATGCCATTTGAGAGATCGAGATGAAGGTGCTCAAAAGGTGCGTTTAGGCTGAAAAAAGAGATGCCCGCGCACACACACTCTCATTGGACGGGTGTACAGATGTTGGTATGCCCACTGCATTGAATTAGGTAGAAAATTTGGTGTGACGCATGCTCAGGTGCGGTTGCAGAAGATTCCAATTAGTTGATTTAGATTTGATCTACAGAAGAGCTAGTTTATATGTTGTGCAGATATACCGTGCACCCTCCACAGATGTCGTTTCATTAGATCAGGTGATTCTGTGATTCTAAGGCAGATCAAGCCGATCCAACGGATCTTATCACACCCGTGCCTTCCAATCCCAATCTAACGATCATCATTCGTTTCGATCTTAATAGCGCTACGGTGTAAAGCAGTCATATCGTGCACGACATGAAGACGTCATTCATTGGCTTTGGACGAACCCGCGATTAAGTGACAGACGAACGACGATCGGACGGATCGTCTTAAGCCCGCGTTTAGGGATCCTCCATCTTGCACACCCGTAGTCCCTCTACGGTGTTGAATGCAAGTACCCAAGCCATCTGAGGGGGAATATTCCCATCCGGTGCACAATAATCCATCCGCGATTTAGAAGTATCGGATGGCTTATATAGCACCCACCTGACCTTGTGATGCGGCGAAACATCATACTGCCTGTACTCACGAAATATCACGAGATTCATTGGATAATTACAGATATGCCCCTCCCCTTTCCTGTTTGGATTGTCTAACTCTGGAAGGCCATATCTTACTCGTTTAACTCCGATTTCTGATACTCAAGTTGCTACGCATTCATAGAAGTGAGAACTACATCCATGTGAAGAGAAAAACAAAGAAAAAATACAAAAGGCCCGGTTTTCACAGAAGAATCTATTTTGAAGGTTTTCTCGATCCGCATGAACATGGGAATGCATGCAATGTATTGACTGCTCTCCGAAGACATAGTGGAGTGTGAGAATACCCAAGAAGAGGTATTCTAGCGTTGCAACCCTAATATGCTGCTGAGAAGGGTTTTGATGTTCAATATGGCTGCATTCGTTGTTTGAGTGTGTTCGAGGCCACAAGTACACGTCAAGTAGACAGCCGTCAGCAAGAATACACAAGTTGTGGTATTCCACATTTGAAAATCCCTATTTTATTGTCTGGAGTTTTTTATTGTTGAAAAAGACATAGACCATATTTGTGAGGGTGGGGATTTGATTGTTTATGATTTACATTGTAAACCTAGCAAGTTGGGACTTGTCTAAGGTTTGGGAATTGTAGTTCTAGCCTTTGCGTTGTCAAGGGTTGAAGCAGGAGGGTGTTCCTAAGTCGTCGTTGTGGCTGAAATACCACCATCGGGGTTGTAACCCTTGTACTTGTGTAGGCAAGTTTTGAAACAAGATAGGGTGTTCCTGAGCTGTAGTTGTAGTTAAAAATCACTAGTGACAGTAAAAGCTGAGGTCAGTTTGACCATTACTCCGTGGATGTAGTCACACTGCCGAACCATGTAACACTATGTCATTATGGTTTGTCTAACATTTTGGATATTGGAGTGCTATGGTGATGACAGGAAGGGTGTGTACCTCCCGGTTTTGGTGTTTATGCTATTGCATGCAAAGTTTTTTTGGTTGAGGACCTCTACATCAGTAGCAGTGTGTGTGCATGTATGTATGTGTGCCGGTACTCGGTAGTGAGACAACGTCATCACTCGGCAGTGTGACTAACAACGAGGTTGAGTTGTGAGAACCACAATGTAAGGGTTGTATTTATACAGTGCCATCGGTGTTGGGAATACCAAGGGAGTGTTCATACTTCATAGGTGTGTTGGGATAAATTTGGAAAGAATTTTCTGACCATGATTCACCCCCCTCTCAGTGTCAACCCGGGAATATCAAACAGGACCCAACATTGGCAAGTTATCCATTGATAAGGCTACTTTGGATGGGGTCATTTCTTATTTTTATAAAGCAAGAACCATGTCAAGAGAATGGCGAAAGAATTTAGACAAGAAAATTTTCTTAAGGCAAAAAGCAATATCATAAGTATTCGCATGCAAAGCAGAGACAGATCAACAACCAAAAAGGCCTCGTTAAAACGACAGGTCCTATATTACATACATAAGTTGCATTTCCGTTATGTCATCAAAAATTAAAAAACAATACAACCTTCAATCTACTTAATCTGATAGACACTAAACAAGGCATCAGAAAGTGCAACTCTACCTTGGGTGCAGGCATTGTCAACATCTTCCTCCATTTTTTCAACACAACGAACAGCAGCTTTGCATTTGTTTAAAGCAGTGTCTTCATTGAAATGTTCCTCATGTACAGCTTGGAAGGCAGTAACTATTTTTTCAGCCATACCTCCAACAGCCAATTTCTGCATTCAGAATGACCACCCATATGACATTAATTTTCTACCTAAAACAAATGCAAGAGCAAGATACACCCAAAATTCCATATGAGTAAGACAATAAGTCAATACTAGATAGGAGAACTCTTACTAGTCTTATTGAGTGAGCATCCTTCTTTACGATCTTGATTGAGTTTGAACTTTTTCCATTGCTCTCCAATAAAGGTGGAGGATCTTTACCAAGCATTTCATCTTTAAGACTCCGACCACGAGATCCAAAGACTTTCCTTTCCTCCCATATGTCTACCTGAAAATTCAAATAAGTAGCTGAGATAAGTAGTAGACATCATGTTCCATTCGAGCAGCTAAAGGTTAAAAGATGCACAGGTTTCGAGGGTCCCTAACTATGTTATTCTTGTTGAGACATTGCATACTCATATATGTTTTTATAGAGCAACCTCCTAGGTTTGTTACTCAAAGGGGGAGTGCACAAAAAGTGTGTAAGCTTCGCAACGCCATGGTCTGAAGCAGTCACAAGAGCCTAGGTTGATGAATTCAGCAAGGTGGTTCCTAGTTATGGGTTTACACAATGTTATTCTGGCAATTCTGTTTTTGCTTGTCCTAGAATTCCAAGGTGATAGTGTTAGTAGTGTATGTTGATGACATTATCATCTCTGGTAATGATTTAGCAGGTATCGACCATGTCAAAAGATTTTCTACAACACCACTTTTAGATGAAGGACTTGTGAGCTCTCAGATATTTTCTAGGAATTGAAGTTGCTCGAAGCAAAAGAGGTATGAAGTTTATCTCAGTGGAAATACGTATTACATCCTCTTGCTGAGACTGGCATGTTAGACTCAAAGCCTTTTGATACACCTATGGATCCTCATCTGAAACTTGGAATCAGTGATGATAAGGATTTATGGACAAGCACCAGTACAAAAGGTTCATTGGTAAGCTCATCCATCTTACCGTCATTAGACCACACATATCATTTGTAGTTGGTGTCACTAGTAAGTTCATAGAGAATCGTAAGCAGGTTCAATGGGAGCAAGGATCAAGATCTCGATTTCGGACCTGATTTCGGTCAGGCCCAAATCCGAGACATGTCGGATCTCGTTTTGAGATTTCAATACTAGGTTTCGATCTTGGGTTTTGTTTTGGCCATGCCCGAAACCGAGAGAACTCGGAGATTTCAGTCAATTTCGACCAAAACCTACAACCATGACTGGGAGGCAGTATGTCACATCTTGAGATATCTCAAGGGTGCTCTAGGGAAAGGTCTTTTTATAACCCTCATAATCATATTGATATTGTTTGTTATTCTAATGCTGACTGGGTTGGAGCTGAAGGTGATAGAAGGTCTACGACTAGTTACTTTATTTTAGTTATTCGTAACCTAATCACTTGGAGTAAGAAAAACAGTACGGCGGCTAGTCTAGTACTCTTAGTGTAGTGCCAAGGGTCATACTGCAACCAAGTTTATGTGACTGAAGTCACTTATTCAGGAGTTCAGACTTTCAGTTAACAGACCTATTGATATGTTCTGTTGCAATCAAGCTGCTATTTACATTGCTAGTAATCCGGTTTTCCACTAGCAGACCAAGCATATTGTGATGTGGAATCTTATCTCCACCCCTTTTTTAAGTTCTAAAAATCAACTTGGAGACATGTTTACCAAAGCCTTATTTCGGGAATATTTTTCTTCAAGGTTGTTCCAGCTTGGCATGGGTGATATCTCTGCCCCAGCTTGAGGGGGACTGTTAAGAATTAAGTGCAGAAAGGGAGGTTTCTGTTATTATTTCTTAATCAATGGCTTATGTGTAAATATGCATAATCCAAAGACTTAATTGTAATCCAGAATATGAATTTTTATAAATATATTCTTATAATCCGATTAAAGTATTCTTTTACCAATCGGTCTGCTCTCTGTCTCTCTTCCTTTCTTCTCTTTCTTTCTTCTCCCATTTCTTCTTCTCTTGCGCAACCATAGATACAAATTGGTTTTTGTTCTGATTCTTTTAGTCTTAGAACTTGTAATTAAATACAAGGACCAATCTGGCAAAAAACATCCAGAATGCATGCAAATATATTCTTGGGATGCCCTCAAGTGTGTAATGTGAAAAGTCTAGATCTTTCAAGATGTCCATACTTTTCTCACCTAAAAATTTGATTATCCAAGAAAGTTTAAAATGCAAATGAATAAACAACTTCCAAGAACTACATAAACATAGATCTTCCTCAGTTTAAATAAGATGTTTAAAAATAAATTAAAATAACAGATTGCTGGTCTAAGTAATTCCCGTTTGACAAATGACAAAAATATGACTTGGAAACTAGATATATATATATAAGCAAAGGGCCTCTCAACTCTCAGGGCCTGCATGAACAACGTATGCTAATTTCTGTCATACAAATAGTGGTTATCCATCCCCCTCCCCCCTAACACACAAAAAAAAAAAAGAATTAAGTAAATAAACATGGAAGCTAAGAACCAAGCTCTCCCTAACGCAGGGGGACATGGGTAAATTTAAGGGAGATCTAGCTCCATAGATCACCAGAAATTGGAGAAATAATGGCTGCAATTCATTTAATTTCAATAGAATAAGAAGACGGATCTGATGTGTAGCCTCTTATAACCTAAACTCTACCAACTAATGAGTAAAATACCCGCTAAAACCTCCTACTAATCAGGTACAATATTGGCATCCACTAAAAGAAGAAAACTAAATATGAAGGAGCATTCCAGAGAAGAGTTTTGTATAGTTTGATAAACCATTGCATTAATTTTGGTGTTTGGGAGCATCGCACCAAAAAAAAATTGATTATTTCTGTCAGTGTACTTTGAGGAAAGTTTTTGACGGTCAAAACATCTCTATTTTGTATGATATTGATATTGTTCGAAAGGCGATTGAGTTAACTATCCAACGAGAGCAAGATCTTGCAATTCCAACTTGTATTAGGAGAGTCCTGGCCAATTTTCTGACAAGGTTTTGACCAGTAACGGGATTCTACTATTAGGAAATCTAGTTATATTAGGAGTTCTATTTCAAGTCTATTTCTTAGGGCAAGGGATCAGCACGTTGCCCACGTGCCTTGGTATCTATGTGCCCCACCAATTGGGGATGTGCAAGATGGTTGTCAAATGGGGGTGGGGATAACAAGGAGAGTGTCAGAGGGGGGAGGGGAGGAGAGAGACCATGAGAGGGCTGTATACCCAGACAGCATCTACAGCCTTTCCTCTTTTTTTTTTATTTGGAGTTTTAATTGATAAGGAAAGGGGCTGTGCACTCATGGGATTTGCCAGATTGTATTAGATTTATAATTTTATATTAAGAGTATATATTATTAAATTGTGCTAGTTTCCTGGTTGCTTTAGAAAATCATCTCTTGAGTCTAATCTCGTTTTTGGAAAGGGTAGCCTGCCTCTATGGCTGTAAACATACTTATTTGTGGGGCCGAATCAATTTCATCGATTATTAGGGTATTGGTATTGGTTTGAAATAAAAATTGCAGGCGTTTTCTCCTTTGTTCCTGCTGTTTTCACGGTGTAGCAAAGCAAGCATAGTTGTCAGTGTCACTTAGGCACCAATTAGGCGTCCGGGCAGAACATCTGGGCCAAGGCAAGCTGTTGCCTTATTGTCCAATGTGCTTTGGTGTCGGCAGCACATGCTCACCCTTGCAACTGGACTCTCCCCAGTCCCGATAAGAAGGAAACAACAACAGAAACACTGCTGTTGCCACCGCCAGCGCCATAGCAGCAGTAGCAGCAGCGTAATAAGTAGAAGAAGATGATGGAAGGAGGGGGAGGAGGAAGAATAAGAAGATTGAAAAAGCAGTAGCAATGGCAGCCACAACAATTGCCACTGACGAAGAGAAGTTGCAGTGGCCACCGCAATGCCATCATCACTACCATAAAAGAAAAAGAAGAAAGAGGAGGAAGCGTACCTGTTTGAGTTCCAGCACCGCTGCCACTTCCTTCACTGCTGTCACAGCCTCGTCGAGAACAGGCAGCCATAGAATCATGATTCTTTCAATATTGTGGATAGAGCACGTTTGCAGGAGGACGAGTGGTTTTTTCTCCGCTATTCCCCCTGGCCCTCCAGTCCCCGCTTCTAGAATCAATTCGACATTGAGAATGCCTCCCCCCCTCCCCTTTCTTTAATAAGATATTTGTTTATCTTATTTTATATATTAATTCCCTCAACCCCCCCCCCCCTCTTTAATCAGTGTTTGAGGCAGCATCCATCGAGAATGGCCTCAACCCCCTTTCTTTAATAAAATATTTGTTTATCTTATTTTAATTTATTAATATTATATTTTGTTATAACCAAAAGGAACAATCGTAATAAATTAATGTATAAGGCTTTAAAAGTCTTTTGGGACATTTTAAGATTGAAAATGACACATCTTACGAGAATACATTACTAAAATACTAAAGTGCCTAGGCAGACACCTTGTCTCCAAAGCGCTTAGCTGGCCCTCGAATGCCATAGATCGCCTAGCGCTTTGACAACTATGGTAGGCTGGTAGCAAGCATGGTTGATGTTGGTTTTGTTCCTACCATGCTGGTTATTTCCTCTACTATTTTCTATCCATAATTGCTGCTGTTTTCTTTTTTCTTTTTTTAATTGATTTCCTCTTCCTTGAGTTCTGTTTTGGGATTTTTCTCATTTAAAGTCTCTTGTGCCCATTAACCATAGGCATATAAGGGATTTTCATTCCCTTGCCCGCATCACTAAACTTCAACCCTCAAATCGATCACTACACAGAAAATAGATGCTTGTAGAAAAGAGTCCTTGCAGAATTTAAACTCTTCTGGTGACTTTGTGAAGTTGATACTGGTGGTGACAATGTCAGCACCTGAAAACACCCAAACTCCTAAATATGAGCTTAACAGAGAAAGATTTGAAAGAGCAATGAATTCCCCTCTTTTTTCTGTCTCATATGCCCTGTTTTGATGTGTAACCAGATATAAGATCAAACCTGAACCCTGTTAAAATTTGCCACTCCCAACCACACTTATCAGCCTAAGAGTGTTTCCTCTGAGATCCAAAACATCCTTCTCCTTTTGTCTTGTAATCCTCCAATCCATCCTCTTCTGTTTCCTCTGAGACCCAAAACATCCTCCTCTTTCTGTCTTCTAATCCTCCAACCCATCATCTTCTCCTTCTAGGCCTTAATCTCCCACCAACATCCAAGAAACCTACTTCAAGTTTTAGCCCATTCTAATCCTCCAATCCATCATCTTCTCCTTCTAGGCCTTAATCTCCCACCAACATCCAAGAAACCTACTTCAAGTTTTAGCCCATTGTTCTGTCAATATTTTGATACATAACTGACCTTTCTCAGCCCCCTGTTCCCTCCTACATCAGAAAATGGAGCCTGGGGATGCTCCAGGTCCTCAGGGCACAAGTAGTGATATAAAACAATAAAGAGGATTGGTAAGATTAACCCATTAGAACTGTTGAATAATGTACATCAAAATACAGTGGGGGTATTCTGGTCCTTTTGAGTTTTTATTTTATGTTTAATGTACTACCTAGTAAAGTCGGCTAAGCTAGGGGTAATTTTTTCATTAGGATGTAATCCTTGATTTTATAAATATGAGGTTTGCTTGGTCTAATCGATCATTTCAAGCATTACAATACTAATTGTTTTGTTAACATGGCATCAGAGCCAATTCTCTGATCTAGGTTATACAGAACCTTTTTTTTCCATCACTTACCCCTTCCATTCTCTCTTTCTTGATCTCTCTTCTTCTTCTCTCCTTGGTTCTCTCCATCCTTCAAGGGCAGCACTAATGAGGTGATCATATTATGATCTAGATGCTGCCCTCCATCCCACCTCACCATAGATGATCTGAATTTTTTTCAATAGCTGCTGCCTCCCCTCTTCTGCAAATTTTTGGACTGCTTCTATTTATTGAAAATCAATCCTATATCAGTTTGGGAGGTTGATTGTTCACTTTGGAGCTCCACTAGCAAGCTTCGGACAGCATCTATCCACTTACTTCATCAACAATTGAAGACCTCACAAGTTACAGCTTTTTCCCCTATATCGATCTCAATTGTCAGGGTTTTGAAAACCCTGACACTAGATCGATCTTAGGGTTTCAGCCATCTGATTGAGGAGATTTTTTTAGGGAAGCCTTCCCTATCCTATTGGTGCACTCACCTTAATTACAGCCCCTTCTATTGAAGATTTTTGAAGATATTAAGTTCTCCAATTTTTTATCGATGTTGCCATATCGATCTGGTTTTTTGGTCATTAGTGTGGCTGGCTGCATGAACCATGGCTGATTTTGGTAACTTGATCCACTCATTATGTCTGATCTTACTATGGCTACCTCTGGGGGTGATGGTCAGTCAAGGACTGAGTACCTTCCTTACGCTGCTACTATTAAACTTGATGGTACCAATTACTTAATGTGGGCCAGATCTATTTGACTGTGGCTGGAAGAGGACTTACTGGCCATCTTACTAGCACCTCTAAACAGCCACCTGATGAAGATCCCCTTCAGGATCAATGGACTGCTAATGATGCTATGGTTATGTCATTCTTATTGAATTCCATGCATCCTGACCTCTCTAGTCAGTATCTCCTACTTGAAACAGCCACACAAATGTAGACTGCTACCAAGGAAACCTATAGACAATTGGGGAATGATGCTCAAGTATATGAGATCCATAAGACTCTACATGCCACTACACAAAAGTAGTCATCTGTATCTAAATATTATGCTGCCGTCTAGAGCTTATGGCAACAATTGGATCATTACTCTAGTTTCCAGCCTTACGCTGCTGCGGACATTGCTGCCTATCGAAAATATGCGGACCAGATTCGTGTTTATGATTTCTTTGCTGGTCTTAATGCTGAATACAATCCAATTCGTGTGCAAGTTCTTGGTCGGGTTCCTTTCCAACATTGGAGCAATCTTTTGCTTTTGTTCATACTGAGGAGACCCGTCGGGCTGCTATGTTGTTCACTCCTATAGTTGAGAGATCAACTTTACATAATTACATGCTGCTGGTTCCAGCTCTATTCCTACATCAAAGCCTACATCTGAGGATAATACTTCGGCAAAAGAGCCTATAAAGTATGAACATTGCAACAAACCCTATCACACTAAGGCTAATTGGTGGAAATTACATGAGGAAGCCCACTGATTTTGAGGCCAAACGTGGTTGTGGTGAAACTAAAAACAAGACTAATCACACTGATTAGTTGTTTTCATTGAATTGTGTGTGTTCTAAACTTCTAATACTAAATTGTGTAGAATAGGCTATATTTGAGGAAGTGTACGAAAGGGTATGACATATGCTACCAACCTACGGTATAGAACCAAACTACCATTTCGGGTGTGTTTTTTAATCCAATCTAACTCGTCACCACTGTCGACCGTCGCTGTGTCCTCCTGTCCGTCGGTCTATATAAACCCAAAATCTCAAGCGGGCCTCTCTGGTGGCCCAAACGTCTCAAACAGCTTGGCATCCCCTTGATTCTGGTTAAGACAACTGAATGGCAGTGAGTTGCAGTTTGCATCGAAGCCCTACAAGATTTTGCTGGTTCTCTGTTTCCTTGTGTTTTTTGAGCTCGGCAGGTGCGTCGGCATGGAAATTGGTTGCAGCGACTCCCTTCCTGTTCCTATGTGGGATTGTTGCTGCAAATCTCCAGAACCTTTTCTTGCAGTACCCTACCATCTCTTCCCAAACCCCATGTCTATGATATATCTCCCAACCCCAATTCCTAATATCTCTCTACCACCCAACCCCAATCCCTAGTATCCCGCTATGCCCCAATCACCTTCTCCTCACCCTTTCACACCATCCACCACCACCGAAGGCGTGTGGTCCCAAAAAAAATTGTTGAATAACCCCTGACCTTCTCTCTTAAAAAAATGTAACTCCCTGGTCAGAGGACGGAATCAGTGGCATTGTGACTGGGCTTCATACAGTAAGGCTTTTCCTTTAGCACATGTAAGTGGAGATTCGCCGGTTACCCTGGCCTCTACAACGGTTAAGGGTGTCAATCGGTTCAGTTTCGGACATTCGGTTCGGTTCCATGCCTTGATGGTGTGATCCGAAACCAAACCGAGAACCGAGTCGGTTTTGGAAGTGGAAACCGAATCCGAACCTGCTCAGTTCGGCTCGGTTACGGTTCTAATTCGGTTTTCCAATACAGGTCCAATTCAGGTCTAATTCGGTTCTCCAATACGGTTCCATTCTGCTAGGCTGTCAATAGTTGTTGTCTTGCTGTATTCTCAAGAAACTCCATTTGTATAAATAAAATGCTCACAAAACCATAAAGGAACCAGAAATATTAATAAATAAATAAGAATCCAAGTGAGTTGTCTGTTCTTCACTTTCAGATCTTATCTTTCAGCTTACCCATCAATAAAGTCTGAGAAACACATCAAAATTATAGTTCCAAAAGGTAAGGCAAAACCATATAATAAATATTTAAAAAAAAAAAAAGATATAGGGTTTTGGATTTAAGTGTGGTATTCGGTTTGGTTTCAGTTCAAACCACCGGTTTTTTTAACTAAAACCATAATCGAACCGAATTTAATGCACAAATACCAGAACATTCGGTTTGGTTCGATTCAGTTAATTCGGCTCGTTTCGGTTTCGGTTTGGTTTTGAGACCCTTAACTACATAAGATTTTTTTTTTTTTAACTCAATTTAGTTTGGGAACCCCAGGTAACCATTTACTCTTTCCTTGCTTACTGTGTATGCCTTTTCTCATGCTAACATTTATTTTTTAACATAGTTCAAAAACTCGTTTTGTTTCGGTTGAAATTTCAAATATTTCGAGTACTACGGTCGAGTCGAAACAAAATGCAGCATTGAATTGACAAAATGCAATATTTTGAAAATTTCAAAAATTTTGGTCATCTCGTTTCAGAAATCTTGGTAATTTCGGAAATCTCTGTCATTTTGGCATTTTACACCCACAAATGGCCAAAGCAAAACTCATAGAAAAAATGCCATATTTCGACGAAATTTCGGTATTCAAAAATTTCGGTCACACCAAAACACCGAAACGAAACGAGATTTTAAACCTTGTTTTTGAGATAGTATCTTGCTGATTTTGGATTCATTATGTTTTAAGGTTGGGGTCAAGTTTTAAAACCTTTCTACAGTTTACCAGTTCCCTTATGGTGACCTTGTTTATTTGATCTATTATATTTCTAAATATTTCTGCATATTTTATATCATTTCTATATCTATATCTTTGGTGTGTCAGGTAGGCAGCCGGCACTGTATTTTATCCAGCCAATCCTCTTTTGCATGGATCCTTTCTTGTGTTTTTTTTTTTTTATTATTTAGACTATGTCAGTTATTGTGCGACCTTATGCTAGGGCGCCCCCTGTAAATGACGCACTGCATTAGAGCCCGTATGCGGTAACAAGTAGTCAAAGGCTCACATACGGTGGCCGGGTGCGGGTTAAGAAGCTATCCCAAAAACTTAGAATTAGATTAGCATCTTGGAACATTGGTTCCTTAACGGATAAGAACATAGAATTAATTGATGTAATGAAGAGAAGATTGATTAATATTGCATGTATTCAAGAGAATAGATGAAAGGATAAGAAAGCTAAGGAGTTAGACGACTTTAAACTGTGGTATACGACTGTGGTATACGAGGGATCAAAGTAATAGAAGTGGAGAGGGCATAGTAGTGGATAAAGCTTTAAAGAACGATGTAGTGGATGTTAAAAGACTTGGAGACAGCATTATATGCATCCAACTTCTGTTAGAGAAAGAGGTAGTCAATATTACCAGTGCTTATGCTCCCCAGGTAGGATTGGACGAAAGTAGTAAGTTACAATTCTGGGAACACTTGGATGGATTAGTGCAAGATATTAGTCTAGGAGAAAAGATTATAATAGGGGGTGATATGAATAGTCGTGTAGGGAGAGATCGTAGAGGCTATGAAAGTGTACATGGAGGTTATGGATTGGTGAAAAAAATGAGGGTGTCTAAGTTTTGGATTTTGCTGTTGCTTATGATTTGTCCATTGTAAACACCTACTTGGAAAGAGAGAGGAGAATTTAGTCACCTACAGAAGTGGACATCATAATAGCCAAATAAATTTCTTCCTAACTAGAAGGTCTAACTGATTGACTTGTAAGGACTATAAAGTTATCCCAGGAAGAGCTTAACCACTCAACATAGATTGGTGGTCATGGATATGTGTCTCATCATGCAGGATCGTAAGATAGGGGACCTTCCTACCCTAAGGTAAAGTGGTAGAACTTGAAAGAAGACTCCTTGAAGTCTTTTACTAACAAAGTGGTCAAACATGGAAAGGGGGGCTTGGAGGGAGATACTAATTTGATGTGGAATGAGATGTCTACGTGTATTAAGAAGGTGGCTAAAGTGATCCTAGAAGAATCGAAAGGAAAATGGCATCCTCCGAGGGCAACTTGGTGGTAGGACGATGAGGCATAGTTGTCACGGCGTCTCGGCGACCCAACGCGTTGGAGAGGGTCCAAATTTGAGGCGACACCAAGTAGGTGACCAAGGTACCCGCCTAGTCGACGCCTAGGCAACACCTTGACAACTATGCAATGAGGTCCAAGCAGCCATCAAGACTAAGAAAGCTAGTTTCAAGGAATGGCAAAGGACTAAGGATGTAAAAGATTTAAAAAGGTATAAATCTGCTAGAAATGAAGCTAAAAGATTGTGGGGAATGCAAGGGCAAAGAAATATGAAGATCTCTATAACAACCTGAACACCAAAGAGGGGGGGAAAGCATCTTAGATGCATTAAAAGTGATGATCGTAGAGTCCTAGTAAGGGATGAGGACATTGAGGAGAGATGGAATCGTTATTTCTACAGTCTACTTAATGAAACCAATCCAAGTTATATTAACTACACATCAAGTCACCTGTTGGAGGTATATTCGTAAAATTAGGGATTCTAAAGTAAAAGAAGCACTAAGAAAGATGATGTTGATGTATACATTTACGCTGCCCTTCCCTAACAGTTCGAGCTTTTAGGTGAAACAGTAGCAAACATGGTATTAGAGCAGGGAGGTCATGTGTTCGACCCCTGGGAAGTGAATCGGAAGGTTTTTTCCGACATTTCTTCTCCCCAGGTGCCATGTGATCTTGGCCACGTGCAGGGACCATGTGATCTTGGCCTGCACGTGCGGGGGAGTGTTGATGTATACATTTACGCTGCCCCTCCCTAACAATTCGAGCTTTTAGGTGAAACGACAGCGAACAGATGAATATATCCAAGCCTCCAAACCCAGATGGAGTCCCTATAGAAGTGTGGAAAAGTTTAGGAATCTGTAGCTTAGCTTGGTTAAGTAGCTGTTAAATAAGATTTTGTGCATGGAGAGAATGTCAGATGATTAGAGGAGAAGCATTGTGGTCCCGATTTACAAAAATAAAGGCAATATCCAAAGTTGCAACAGCTATTGAGGCATAAAATTAATGAGTCATACTATGAAATTATGATAGAAGGTTATTGAAAGACACCTGAGAAAAGAAACCACTATTTCGGAGAACCAATTTGGTTTTATAGCAGGAAGATTAACAACAAAAGCTATCTACCTACTTAGGAGACTCATGGAAAGATTTAGATAGAGCAAGAAGAATCTCCATATGGTTTTTATTGACCTAGAGAAAGCTTATGACAAAGTTCCTCGAGAGCTACGGAGGAGAAATGTTTCAAGTAAATATGTCGACATAATAAAAGATATGTATGATGATATGGTGACTAGTGTAAGAACCGTGGGAGGTCAAGGTAGTGAATTCCCAATTACAGTTGGGTTACATCAAGGATCAGCATTAAGCCCTTTTCTGTTTGCGCTTATCATGGATGAGTTAACCAGAGACATCCAAGGAGAGGTTCCTTGCTGCATGCTTTTTGCAAATGACATTGTTTTGGTGGATGAGACAAAAATTGGAATTAATACCAAACTGGAGTTATAGAGATCAACCTTGGAATCAAAAGCTTTTAAGATAAGTAGAACGAAGACGGAGTACATGGTTTGTATTTTGTAACTTTAGCAACTCTAGGACGGATAGTGAGGGGGAGAAAATTGATGAGATGGAGATTCCGCAAAGTAACCATTTTAGGTATCTAGGATCAATCATTAGTAAGGAATGTGATATAGAAGATCATGTCTAACAAAGGATTAAAGTAGGATGGATGAAGTGGAGAGGTCCATGCAAAGTGTTATGTGATTGACGGATCCTGTTAAAGCTTAAAGGAACATTTTATAGGACAGTCATAAGACCGGCTATGATGTATGGTGCGGAGTGTTGAGCAGTTAAGAAGCGTCCTATAGATAAGCTAAGTATAGCTCAGATGAGGATGTTGAGATGGATGAGTAGCAAAACCAAGAAGGATAAAATAAGGAATGATCATATTAGAGCTGGTTTGGTGGGAGTAGCCCCAACTCAAGGTAAGCTTTGAGAAACTCAGGATGTTGAAGGGCGCATGCTTTTTTGGCCAAGTCTTGAGGCCACGAATGGGATTTATGAATTTAGCAGAGGTATCTTACAAGCGTTCATCGTTTGGGAACTATGGAAAGAGAAACAATCACAGAGAGAAACAATCACAGGCATAGGGAGGCTATCCATTCAGCCTCTACAATAATTGAGAAGGTTAAGTCTTGGAATAGGGAGCTTCCTTATCCATCAAAGTTCACAAAATTTTTGACAATGAAAGATGAGCTGGTATTGCAGGTATTTCAATTATGCCCTCCCCCTAGTGTTAGGAAAATGTCGTTGCCGATCTACTGGGGCCCCCATTTAATTTGGTGAAATTATATGGGGATGGCGCTAGTAATGGGAACCCAGGGGTTAGTGAAGGTGGAGGAATCATTCGGGACCAGAATGTTGGGCTGATTGCGGCCTTCTCCAATTTTTATGAGGTTTACACTAATTCGATGGCTGAAATGAAAGCCTTGCTCGATGGCCTGAGGTTATGTGTTGAGTTGGGGTATGTACTGTGTTATGTTAATTCAGATTCGGCAACCATTGTGCGGTTTGTGACTCAAAGAAAATGCCATTAATGGAGCTGCTGGTACTGGTTTCATGAAGTTCTATCTCTATTTGACTTGCTGGGAGCCACCATCGAATTCAATTACAAAGAAAGCAATCGGGCTGTTGACTTTTTGGCAAATCTTTCTTGTGGGTCAATGCGTAATTCCTTATTCGATTCTGATCATGAGTTACCTCAAAACTTGGGCTGCATTTTATGGGAAGACAAAGCTGGATTACCAGTCTTTAGAATGTAAATTTTGTCTTTTCGTTTATTTTTCTGCTTGGGGTGGTTTACTTTTTAGCTCTGTGAGAGCGAGTGCTTTGTTTCCCTTGGGTAGGGGTAAGGCGGGTTATGCCCCCCCTGGTTGTATCTTGGATTCATATCGTTTTATTTCAATAAAGCTTAGAGGCTGCCCCGTGTCCCAGACAATATTCGGGTTAAAAAAAAGGTGGCATGGCCATGTTCAACGGAGGCCTTCAGATGCTCTAGCTCGAAGGAGTGATTTGATTCATGTCAATAACAACGAATGAATAAAGAAGAAATGAGAAGAGAAAAAGAGAGAAGAAGATAGGCTGCAATTCTTGGGGAGAACAACTAAATTAGTTGAACTCCCCCTTACCACCGAATATATTAGATTAGGTAAAGCAAAACACAAAATAACATAAACACCCCAAAATATCCCTAACTAACATCTCGAGTTACTGTTCACTGAACAATGTACGGTACTATTCACGTGAACAGTATCCAAAGCATATTAACACTCCCCCTCAAGCTAGAGCATAGATGTTAATGATGCCTAGCTTGTTACAAATGTAATCAATTCTCCCACTCCCTAAAGACTTAGGAAAAACATCAGCAAATTGATCTCCTGTGTGAACATGTTGTGGAGCAATGAGACCTTGTTGTAGCTTTTCCCGAACAAAATATTGTCCTCTCATGGAACACTGGGGTAGTAGCAATATGGATAGCAGCTTAATTGTCACACCATAACTGCATAGGAGACTTGTCAACAAAGTTCAATTCAACCAACAACTGCTTCACCCACATCAACTCATATGTAACTTGTTCCATAGCCCGCTATTCCGACTATACACTTAATCTAGCCACTACTGGCTGCTTCTTGCTCTTCCAAGACACCAAATTTCCACCCACAAAGACACAATAATCAGTAGTAGACCTCCTATCAACAGGAGACCCAGCCCAATCAACATCACAAAAACCCTCAACACGTCTGTGACCATGATCAGAGTAAAGTAGACCACAACCTAGAGCCTTCTTGAGATATCTCAAAATCCGAATCACAGCATCCCAATGCGATGTCCTGGGAGAAGACAGAAACTGACTCACTACCCTGACTGAAAAAGCAATGTCTGGTCAAGTCACAGTGAGATAATTCAGCTTGCCGATAAGTCTTCGATACTTTCCTGGATCCTCTAGAACACCACCACCTTCGCTTGTAAGCTTCAAATTAGGGTCCATTGGAGTATCCAAAGGTTTAGACCCAAGCATACATGTTTCTGTAAGCAGGTCTAGAACATATTTTCTCTGAGAAAGAGAAATGCCTTTGCTTGATTGAGCAACTTCAACACAAAGAAAATACTTCAATTTGCCAAGGTCCTTAGTCTGAAACTTATGTTGTAAATGCACCTTCAACTGCTTGATGCCTTCAACATCACACCAGTGATGACTATATCATCCACATACACCACCAAAAATAGTCTACCAGCCTTGGTATGACGGTAGAACACCGAATGGTCACTACCACACCGAAACAGCCCAATTTCCAGAACAACATCAAAGAATCTCCCAAACCAGGCTCTAGGAGATTGCTTCAGACCATACAATGACTTCTTGAGTTTGCAAACCAGACCAAACTCCCCCTGAGGAACAAACCCAGGGGGTTGCTCCATATAAACCTCCTCATGAAGATCTCCGTGAAGAAAAGCATTCTTCACATCCAACTGATATAATGGCCAGTGGTGGGAAGCTGCAAGGGAGATCAAAAATCGAACAAATGCAAGCTTGGTAACAGGGGAAAAGGTGTCTAAATAATCAACCCCATAAACCTGGGTATAACCCTTTGCCACCAAACGAGCCAAAGAACCATCAAGGTTCACCTTAACAACATACACCCACCGACAACCAACAATTGTCTTACACTCTTACCAAAAGGTAAGGGGACCAAATCCCAGGTGTGATTAGCCTCCAAAACCGCCAATTCCTTCTCCATAGCTATCCTCCAGCCAGATTGCTAGAATGAGATAATGCCTCCAAAACAGACTTGGGTGGAGGATAAGACTCAATTGTAGAAAGGCAAGTATGAAAGCTAGCAGATAAACCAGTATAAGAAACAAAGTTAGATAAAGGATGTTGGGTACAACTACAAACACCCTTTCGAAGAGCAACACGAATATCAAGATCAAAAGTGGGAACACTTAACTAAGGAACCGGGTTTGTAGACGAAGTAGATGCTGGAGGTTCTCTAAAGGCCGGGGGTGTTGCATCAACATGAGGACGACAAACAAAAGTGAACCGAACAGGAGGAGGAGCCAGCCGAACAGGAAGAGGAGGTGGAGACGTAATAGCAACCGGTGGAACCTGTGAAAAAGACTGTTGCATAACATATAAAGGAAGATCATTGACCAATTCAGACAAAACAAAAGACTCATCATTATAAGAGGTGGACTCAAAGAAGGAAACATCGGCGGAGACAAAATACTTGTGGAGTACAGGGGAATAGCACCGATAACCTTTTTTGAGTGCGCGAATATCCCAAGAAAGTAAATTTAATGGCCTTGAGATCTAACTTCGACAAACTTAGACGATGATCACGAATAAAGCAAACACAACCAAAAATACGACGAGGTAAGACAAACAGTGGTTCAGACGGAAAAAGAAGAGACTAGGACAGAAGACGGCTTGCGACTTATAAGTAGGTAATCAAAACAGCATCAGCCCAAAAAACCTTTGGTACTTTCATTTCAAAAAGAATGGAACGGGTCACCTCCATCAAATGTCTATTCTTCTGTTCAGCCACACCGTTTTGTTATGTGTCTGAATAAGAAGACTGGTGTAACATACCACGATCAGCCATAAAAGAATTGAAGGGTGCTGAAAAGTACTCCATTGCATTGTCACTACGTAAAACACGAATAGATATATTGAATTGAGTTTGAATTTCAGTAACAAATGCACGAAAAATTGAAAGTAACTCGGAACGATTTTTCATTAAATAAATCCATGTGACTCTTGAATAGTCATCAACAAAAGTAACAAAATATTTGAATCCCAACTTAGAAGTGACAGGACAAAGGCCCTATACGGCCAAACATTAGAATGCATTAAAAAAAAGGGTCCATACACCGTTTATTGACTCTAGGGGAATAACTCACATGGTGGAGTTTTCCAAACTGACACGACTCACACTCTAAATGAGAAAGAGAAAGAAAGCAAGAATCTAATTTTTGTAAGCTCTGCAAAGACAGATGTCCCAACCGACAGTGAACTTGGTGTGGAAACAAAACACTGGAACATGCAACTAAAGGAGAGTCTTTAAGTAGATACAACCATAGTTGTCAAGGCGCCTTGGCCGCCTGCTTGGTTCCGCCTTGAATTTGGACCCTCTTCAACGCCTTGGGTCGCCGAGACACCGTGACAGCTATGGATACAACCCCCCTTTCTCACGTCCACTACCAAACATCTTTATTGTAAGATCCTGAAAAACAGAATCAAGATAGAATGTCATTGAACAATTATAAGCTTAGTAAGCTTACTGACAAAAATCATGTTAAAAAGAAAATCAGGTAAATGAAGGACAGAAGACAATGATAAAGATTTATTTGGACAGACAGTACCGGTGCCATTAACTTTGGCTAAGGAACCATCAGCTAATGTAACACTAGATTCAGAAGAATGAAAAGAAAAAAAGGTTATCTGACACACCAGACATACGATCAGACGCACCTGAATCAATGATCCAGGGGCAAGAAGATGACAAACAGGCAATGGCATTACCGTTCTGGACAAAAGTAGTTGTGGAGGATGTAGAGGGCTGAGAAATCTAAAACTGTGTGAACCATGCATAATCCTCATCAAATAGTCTCACCATCTTACCTTCAGAATATGGAACAGAAGATTCGGTACTAGCTGCTGAATTAGCATACTGCTATTGTGGTGGTTTGCCATGAAGCTTCCAACAAAAGCGCTGGATATGTCCTGGATGATCATAGTGGTTACAAGTCTTTACTGAACCAAAGTAATCAGAATTTTGTGAACCTGAATTAGAACTTCCACCATTAAAACCTCCATCATTACCTCTTCCACCACCACTGCGGCCACCACAACGGCCTCCACTGCCTTTTCCTTAGCCAAAGGCAACAAGGGTTGAACTATCACCAGTGATAGGTGTAGACTCATGAGAACTTTCACGGGAGACTCGAAGAACACGTGAAAATGTCTCTGCAAGAGAGGCTACCTTATCAACTCCAAGAATACTAGAACGAACTGAGTCATACTCTGCACCTAGTCCTCCCAAGAACAGCATAACCACGAGTTGTTCTCGCTGGTCCTGCATCTTTTGCACATCAGAATTAATGGGCAGCAATGCATTTAACTCTTCATACATTCGTTTATGATCAGAAAAATATTGGGTCAATGGACGACCCTTTCTATCTGCACGATGAAACTCCTGTGACAGCTCATAAATGCAAGACAGATTATTTTGACCTCAATACAGCATATGAAGATAATCCCATAACTCCTTCACAGTATCTATATGGGTCACCAAGTCAACAATTTGGGAATCCATATCGTTCAACATCTGTCCCAGTATGCGTGCTTCTACAACTTCCCATGCTTCATCATCTTTTGGTTTGGCCCTTGTAAGATGTTTTTGTTGATCACGGCCAGTCAAAACTAACTAAACTATTTTCTTCCACTGTTGAATGTTGGTTATGCCTTCCAACTTCTTCTCTGTAATTCTGTTGGAAGAAGCCGATACAACCTCAACAACAACAGCCTTGATTCCTTGTTTGAATCACCCATCACAATCAATAAAAATAGAAATCACAATTTCAATTCCACCAAAGAGCAGAAATCGAACCACAAAAATATAGAAATCAATTCACCAGCCAGAAAATAACCGAAATTCGATCCTTCAACAACAAAAAATCGATTCAGGAAAAGACCTGAAAATTTCCTTCTGAAAGTGAAACCTGAATTTCTTCCAAAGGAGGGGCAGCAATCGAACCCCAATCTCTGATCCTGAATCGATATAAATCATACAAAAAATGAGACCTAGTTCTTTTATATGTTCACGAACTAGTCTCAAATAACTCCACAAAAACGCAGCATAGGGTGATGCAGCCCCTTCAAACTGAGACCACGAAAAGCTTCAAAACTGAGATCTTCAAATCGCAATACCTTGTGTGTAATCTGAGAGTAATAAAGAAGGTCCTAGGAGATTAAATCGATTCCTAAGAACCTAGCTCTGATACCATGTCAATAACAACAAATGAATAAAAAAGAAAAGAAAAGAGAGGAGAAGAGAGAAGAAGATAGGCTGCAATCCTAGGGGAGAACCACCAAATTAGTTGACTCCCCCTTACCACCGAATATATTAGATTAGGTAAAGCAAAACACAAATAACATAAAAACCTCCAAAATACCCCTAACTAAGTACTCTCATCTCGAGTTACTGTTTACATGAACAGTGTACGGTACTGTTCACATGAACAATGTACAGTACTGTTCACATGAACAACGTACGATACTGTTCACGTGCACAGTACCCAAAGCACATTAACAATTCAGATTGAAGGAGCTAGAAGAACTAGGGGAAGACCTAAAATGACCCTAGGAGAAATGGTGAGGAAAGACATACATAGTTTAGACCTTGTTTCAAGTATGACGTTGAATAGAGCTAATTGGAGGGCAAGGATCCGTGTAGCCAACCCCAGCTAGTTTCAGACTGATTTGTAGTTGTGTTGTGTTCATTTTCTTTTACTTTTATTATTAATATTTTGTCTTCACAAGGACCCATGTAGCCAATCCCATTTAATTGGGATAAGGCTGGGTGGTTGTTGTTGTTGTTGTTGTTATTGTACAGGTTCCAATATGTTTAGAAATGTTTAATTAGGACTTCCTTGAACTTTCTGGCCAAAATATGATCATTTAACCACCGAAATGGCCAGGCAAAACATGCAAAGTATCAGTCGGATTTCAATTAGAACCCGAAATATTTTGGGTTTCAACCATGGTCAAAACCGAAATCCCAAATCTTGTTCCCAACTATATAGGGATGAAGAAAGAAAACATTATTATATCAAACATTATATGGAAAAGAAAAAAATATTAAGACAGCCTATACTAGTTTGGGACACAGAAGGCAAAACAAGTTAAATTTAGGAAAAATTACAAGAATACTCAAATTTGAGTTTCAGATTACTAAATTATCCACCTAACCTATCCTCTAACTAAATCACTCAAAATAAGTTTGGGTATTACATAACTACCCCAAAGCAGTGCCCTTCATCACCCATCTACAGTTTTTGTTACATTTTTTCTCTCCAGTTTCTGCTTCCTCCTCTCTCCCATCACCACCTCCAACCCTTAGTCGGACAGAAACCAGATTCCTTCCCCCCCCCTCTTTCCCCATCGATACCCTTTCTCCATCGGTTTTGCCCATAACTTCTCCCTGCTCAACGGCTGAAGGTCTTTCCTGCGACTCTCTCTCACTTCCAAGGTTGATTGTGTTGGATAATAAATTAAAAATAAATAAAAAAATTGGGAGAGTGGGAGATGCTAAAACACAAATGGGAGCTTCAGCAACCTCCTTGGTAGAGGGGTTCTACAGGATTTAATGAAAATATTTATTAAAAAGAAAAGGCAAAGCGAAACACTGGTGAACAGGCATTGGACATGGCTATTGCTGCAAATCCGGCATCAAGCGTCGGATTCAACAAGAAATACCCAAAGAAAATCCCCCAGAGAGAGCGTGTGACAAACCGATCTTACACACCGGCTATCTGTACACATCCGACAGTGAGTGGGATTCAAAAGGAAATCCCCCAAATAAAATTCAATAAGAAAGAGACCGGATGTGAGAAAACAAACCAGCACCAGACACTGACCATCTCTGCAAATCCTACATTGAGCATCGCAGGTGTCCATCTCAGCAAATCCAGCATTGAACATCGGATTCAATTGGAACCCCCCCCCCAAAAAAAATCCAAGAGAGAGATAAAGTTACAGAAGTTAAAACTTGTCGATCAACTCTTGAGTCAGAGGCTCTGACTACCTTGCAACACTCATCCAACATCAGCTCTGTGTATTCTCCCCCCCCCCCCTTTTCTTTCAATCGTTTGGTAATATATTTTTATTCACCAAAAAAAACACCAGCTGTGTGCAGATAGATATCGAGCGACCACCGCTGCCGTTGATGGAGAATATGCCACGCATCTCATCTCTTATTCGTTGCATGCATCACCAACTCCCCTGAAAGATTGGAACACTGAAAATAAGATGAACAGGTGAAAATGGAATTAATTTTCCATCATCACCACCACCTAAAGCTGACGATTGTCACCACCTCGATTGCCCATAAGAACTGGTAATCTCTTTTGCTCATATGGTTTTCAGTCATTCCGAGTCGAAACTGATGTGGGTTTTGGCATTTGGAGATTGATTTCTCAATTTTAAATTTTACTGCCTCTCATTCTGTCTCTGTTTTCGTTGTTCTCAATGCTTAGCAAATTCAAGATAAATAAAAAAAAAAATTTGAAGACAAAGAGCTTGAAACGCTGTTGGATGAGATCGCTCATGCAACATCTCTCAATCTTCGTTACCTCCATTAACAACATAGCCATCACGTACATGTTCATGGTGACCATGGTCACGGTTCTACAGCGGCTCAGAGAATTTATGGCCTATGTAAGGATATGGGGAAAATTTGTCCAATTGGTAGGGATAAGGTATAGCATGTACAGTTTTGGGAAGTTGTGTAATACAAAAAGTTATTTTGAGTAATCTAGTTAGAGGAAAGATTGGACGGGTAATTTGGTAAGCTGAAATTCAAATTTGAGTAATCTTGTAATTTTCACATAAATTTATCATTGGATAGATAGAACACCATTTTGATCATTTACATGTTAAATTTCAAGGTCCATCACAACCATATAATCACCATCAAGTAGGTTTTCTCCTTTGAAATTTTTGCCAATAAATCAGTGGAGGGTAAACATGGTAAACATAGTTGTCAAGCAGGCAAGGCGACCCAAGGCGTTGGAGGGGTGTCTAAGTGCTTAGGCGACAAGGCGCCTGCCTAGGCGTCGCCTAGGCGCCCCCAAGTGTTATTTTTTATTTTCCCCTTTTCTAACATTATTTAGTATGCTACAATATATACCTAATATCATCAAAAATCAACATTAAGCCTCCTCAAGTCATCAAAAATCAACATTAAGCCACATCAAGTCATCAAAAATCAACATTAAGTCACACCAAGTCATCAAAAATCAATATTAAGCCACATCAAGTCATCAAAAATCAACATAGAACTAGAAGACAACAAAACTGAAGAAGCAAACTATTGGAAGTTTGAAACAATCAAACATACATTTGGTTTATACTAGTCTCACTTTTGGTTTATACTGTTCTTACAAAATATGAACTTATCTATAAGTAATTAACTCTCGATTTAGAGAAATGTTCTTGTTCTCTAAGAAGTTTGACCAGTCAGATGATTTTATTTTTACACGAGACTTTTAGTATTACGTAGAGTGGTAGAGCACAAAACCAGCTTTCCAACAAATCCAAAACTGCTTAAATCTGATTTATATTGAAGAAGTTATGTTCCGGTCAAACCTTATTTAGTATGCGCGAATGCTATCAAAATCGCTCTGAATGAAAATATTTTTTTAGATATCAAAACAAATGAATATATTACCACACTTTTGGTTTTTCGCAATGTTTTACCATATTAAGCTTTATTAATTTTTTAGATTTGAGAAAAACCCTAGCATTAGAAAGTTGAAAATTTCACATACCGTCGAAAATCCAATTTTTGTTCTTGAACTGGGGGGGTTGACTTTTTATCCATTTGGAATTTTATTTTTTAACTATTTTTATTAGAATCAAATAGGGGGTAATTGCTTATTTATGAATAATATCTTAAGTAACTTAAATGATATTTGGCATAAATAAGTGCCAAAATTGGGTTCGATCCCAATAAAACCAGTGCAAGGCACCTTGCAATAAGGCGACAGTAGCCTAGACCCCTACAAAATCTCCTTGACAACTATGATGGTAAATTCTATTCGTTTATTCTATTACACAGATAGGGAAACATGAAGACTACCATCTGTCAAATTATGAAGATAAATTCACTCACATTTATGCCTATCATTTATTAAATCTTTTCCCATCAGCTCCTCATATCTAGATCAAATTGACCTTTAAATTGTGCCAAATAGTGCCAAATAGTGCCAAATCGGCAATACATCAACAAAATCTGGACTCAAGCTAAGCCACCATATGAAAAATATGGTTGTGCCTGTGTGATATATAACAAAATGGAACCTCATCACAAAACTGGACGTTTCTAACTGTTCATGACGTAGCAAGATTGTTTCACTTATTCACTAGATTGACCATGTGGGGAGCTTTTGGCTTCATGTCAATGGTATGACCCGTCATGTACTGAACTTTTACAGTTCAGTACCAGGAACTTTTACATGTTTTACTCCTCGCTTCGCAGCCATTTAATTGAACTGTCCAAAAAGTTGACTTCTCAACGATATTTGAGAGCATTGAATTGCCAGGTGGAAAAATCTGCTTGCGACCATGTTAGATGGGCACAGTTGTGGAAATAAAAACGAACACAAACATGCTGTGTAAAACTTGGCAAAGCTCAAAAAACCAGGATTCGAGGATGCATGAGCTATAAATTTTTATCTTTGTAAGTATTTTCAAGTTACTGCCATATGGTATAATAAAGTACTAAGGTACAGATCAAATTCTTTACATTTATGTACATGTAGTTAATTACTTTTATTGTCTTTGCATATAATGTTTAGTTTAAGGGTGGTCAAGATTACCTTCTCATATCATATAAACATCCAACAATTATTACAAGAGATCAACTATAATGTGATTTGTGTATGTAACCAAGTTACAAAGACTGATGATCCCAACCAAAAAAAAAAAACCTCTTTTGGGGTAAAAAAATTAATTCTATTTTACTAGAAGATTCAATGTAGGGGCAGTTTAAAATATTATCATCTTGTAAATAACTCTATAAGCACTATCAAAGAAGATGAAACTACTCATGCCTCTATACAAGGTTGTAGTGGTTCTTTTGTGTGTGTGGTAGTAGAGGAAGTGATGGTGGTGCTCGTGATAATAGTAGATGTGACATGAATAACATTCCATGTAGCAGATATGTAGGGCCGTGTAGACAAGCTTACATCACAGGCCATAAAGGAAACATCCATGATATTCAAACTATGCAATGTAATTCTACAAATTCCCAAATTAAATTTGTAGGAATGATTTAAAAAAGATAAAAAAGAGAAAGAGGCCATCCCAGTTCACTTTCTAAGATTCCAGTCTAAAGAATAAAGAAGCAAACCCGATCCGAAAAGATAAAGAACTTACCAGCCTTGAGACTGCTTTCTTTCCATGGTCATCCCCATTCTCATAGACATCCTTGAGAACTGCTGGAAGGACTTTCCAGAATTCATTCACAAATTCACTTCCTTTGCGTCTACTGTTTTGAAGGATGTCATTTGCCAAATATAGAAAAGCAACACGTTGCTCTTTCTGGGAAGAATTGAACAATTTATCCCATGTTTCTACAACCTGTTTAGCTTTCTTCCGGTGAAAAATACACCAATGTGACAATGCTATTGCAAAGTTAAGAAATCTTTTACATAAAGAAATACAAGTGCCACAAAAGTAGAACTCAAGACAAGACAGAAGAAACATATATAATGCTGATATGGGGAAACCATCCATTAAACAAGTGTCTGATGAAAATACAAAAGTTATTGAAGTATTAATGCAAAACTGAACCAGGAATGAAGTTAATTAACTGAATATATAAGGTGTAATTAAATCATACAAAAAACTTGATGCTAGATCACCAAACAAAATCCCTGACTACCCCTACCAAGATCCCAATTTCTAGCACAATGGACCCTGGGGAATATGCGAGGAAAAAGTGAGGAAAGGTTTCTCTTACAATATTGGTTGGTTCTACTGAAAAATACATGGGAAAAGTTAGGGATAGTTCCCCTTAATAATGTTTCCCACCTTTTTTGTTGGACAAATTTTGTCAGAAGCACTTCCCAAAATCGTCCCTAGGATGGCTTTTCCTTTCAGTGGGAACGCAAACAAAATCATCGGGAATAGCATTCCCTTCCCAGTCTTCCCAAGCAACCTTAATGGAACTTCGAGAAAAGTCTGAAAGGACTCACAAACACACAAAGCAACACTACTAAGAATAAAATTAACTTCATAAAAATGTATAAACGTTAATCATAAACTACAAGGGCATAAAAACGACGATTTTAAACATTATATAACCAATCAGTCTAAATATGACTTCTTTATCATGGTCCATCAATACAATGTATGAATCACAAGACCTATTTAAAGTTGTGATGCCCTCAATGGGACAAAATATATATCTCATTTAAGTTGCACAAAAGGGGGGGGGGGCAAGAGGTTCTCAATACAGGCCCCACTGTAGAGATATATCTCTAGCTGGGCATCATTGAACATTTTTACCTGCAACATGGACGATCATTTAGTGGCCAAACTCTATGAGCATATTGCCGACAACATGCCCTACTCAATGAGGTAAATTTCAAACCAAAATCATTGTATGAGACGGAATCCAGAAGCCAATATTAGTCAACATTTGGATTGTGACAAATTACAAATATCTGATACATGATGCACCATAGATTGAACTCAGGTATGAGATTTGACAGATGGAAAATCCACATGGCTCCCTACTATTCAACAGTTTTCATGGCTAAAATACAATATGAAAATTCAATACATGGCGAATCATGCGGTTGAGATGGCCCATAAAATGAAAATTCAATACAGGAGAACTCTCACGGAGTTATGTTTTGCAACAGGGGCAAATGTTTCTTGATAACTCCATAATCCTGACTGTATCCATTAGCCACTACTCTAGCCTTGTACCTCTCAATGGTTCTCAAATGATGTTTAACAGAAAAGAACCCCCATCTACATCCCACATGAACACATCCTTCTGGAAGATCAACCATCTCCCAAGTATTATTCTTCTCAAGAGCCTTCATCTCCTCACACACGGCTTCCTTCCATTTGGGATCAATTATAGCTTCTGATACATTCTTGGGAATATCGGTAGAAGATAGGGCAACTGAGTAAGAAATGCCTCAAGAAGAGACAGAATCATAGGAAACGAATTTGGCTATGGAATGGTTAGTGCAAGATGCTTTTCCCTTTCTAACAGCAATAGGGAGACCTAACTCTTGTGGATTGGAAAAGGTGTTACCTAGATCAGGAGGATGAGGATCAGAGGAGTTCTTTGGCACATCTTCTCCTCCCTTCTTTTGTAAACAATCAGCTCCTTCTCCTTCTCACTTCTATTTGTTTCCTCAGGACTCCTTGTTTGAGCACCCCCCCCCCCCCTCTTCAACAATGGGATCCTCTACACCTTCCATTTGCATAGTCTTTTCCACACCAGACTTTCCCACATCAAAGGATAAGGGGGAATAGGGAAGGGTTCTAGAGGTTTCTGCATCAACACCTCATCACAATGACTCTCCCCTTGCCACCTGAGATGAAAAGAGAGGAACAAACAAAGAAAGTAACATCTAGGGAGATAAGTCTTTTCCGAGAAGGAGAGTGATAGCACTTCTACCCCATCTCAGTAGGAGAGTATCCTAGAAAGATACACCTAAGAGCTTTAGGATAAAGTTTGGTGTGTCACATTTACGGACATGGACACAACACACACAACCACATACTTTGGGAGAGACAAGGAAGGCAAGGGTATGGGGAGAAAGGATTGGTAAGGGAGATTTAGACCCAAGAATACTAAGCAAAGGATAACAATACATGTGCTTAAACTTGCATACACACCTGCAAAAGAGGGAACTTGTGTTTTGGCCTTTGAGCCATTGTGAATTGCTTTTAGTGATTTTGTTGGTGAAGAGTATTGAGGCCCTAATCCTTGGTTGAGTGTTTCTTCTACTCTGCAAAGAGAGTATGGTGAGTGTTTCTCCTACTCTGCAAGGAGAGTGTGCTGAGTGTATCTCCTACTCTGCAAAGAGAGTATGCTTGATCTCGGGGAGATTTGTGTACGAGTGTTTTTCCTACACTGCAAGGAGATTGGTTGGTCGAATTCCAAGCCAGGGCTTTGGGAGTGGACGTAGGACGGTATTAAGGTCATGCCGAACCACTATAAATCTTGTGTGTATTGTCTCTTTTTCTCTCCATTTCCTTTGTTTATCTTATTGTGGTTTACTAACATCAATAGGAGATTTGAGATAGCTGATTTCAAAGGGTTTCAAAGGAAATTTTGAAGTTGAGATTTTATTCCGCACTTCCCAATTCACACCCCTCTTGGGTTGCCCATACGGTCCCAATCTGGTTTATAGACCTAATACGCATTTTAATTGATTTGGTTGGCTATTCAAATGTAAATTGGGCTGGTGCCGATGGTGATAGGAGGTCTACTAGGTATTGCACATTTGTTGGTGGTAATCTTGTCACATGGAGGAGCAAAAAACAGACTACCGTGGCAAGATCTAGTGCTAACATGGAGTACAGGGCTATGGCCCAAACTGCAGCAGTGCAGCTAATTTGATGTGGCTGAAATCACTTCTTCAGTTCTTCAAGAGCTTGGTTATCCCATTAACTTATAAATATGTTTTGTAACAATCAGGTTGCCATCTAGATTGCTAGGAACCCTGTTTTTCATGAGCAGACAAAACACATTAAGGTGGACTGTCATTTTGTTTAGGATGTTGTGATGAGGAAAGTGATCTCAACTTCGTTTGTTACGTCTGGGAATCAGCTTGGAGATATGTCCACTAAAGCCTTATTTCGTCCAATTTTCCTTGATGATTGCTTCAAGCTGGGTATGGGTGATGTTTATGCTCCAGCTTGAGGGGGAGTGTTAAGTTTCTTGTAATTTCCCTCCAATCGATAGGGGTGTTGTATACTCCTATCAGGAGGAGTAAAGGGTTTGTTTCTTTATGTTTCAGTTAAGGGTAGTATGGTCCTATTTTATACTAACATAGGGTAATCTTGCCTTTATAGTGTTTTGACCTTATAAATAAGAATGCTTGCTCACAGTAGGACCACTATCTAGACTAGCGTGAGTTTCTGATTTCCGTCTTCCCATCGATCTCCTTTTCTTCTCCACTTTCTCCTTTCTTCTCTCCTTCCCTCTTCCTTTTATTGATTGTTTGATGATCTAATACAGTAATACTGCCACACCAGTCATGTGATCTGTAGCACTAGAATCAATAACCATGAAGGAGAGGCATCGGAGTGGAAGGCGAGGTACCTGATGCAAATAAAGAGGGTAGAGGTGGATGAAGATCTGCCGAACTGAGCCATAACACGATGGAATGCTATAAGATCCTCCCCAGTAAAGACCCACTGTCTGTAAATGGCCCTGCAGTGGAGATATCTCCTAACGAGTTATTGACTTATTGTCAACAACAGTGTTAGCTCTGGCTCCCTCTGTCCTGCCACCCCGAGTACCACCAGATATATATTTAGGAGGCTGACCATGGAGTTCCAAGCATGTCTCCTTGGCATGTTGAGACTCGCCACAATGTTCGCTAAGTCTATCCTTGTTATCCCCACGGTTACTGCCTCGGCCTCTTCACACCACCAGTCCCTCTCTGAGGTAAGGCCGTAGAGGTAAGAGCAGACCTCTCAAGTGAGGGAATTGTTTCCATAGACACTCATCGGACTTCTTCGCTCTGGAGGTACCCACATACTTCATCAAAAGATGGCAGAGGACCTTTACCCAAGATTTGTACTAACGGGTTCAAACCTCCCAGGAGGATCAAGATACATTCCTTTTCAAATGTTCTATAGACCTTAGCTGCATCTTCAAGGTTCGACAGTTGGAGGTCTCTGTAATAGTCATATTCCTCCCAAAGACCAATCATTGTGTCGAGTAGCTCTCAGTTCTTCAGTTTTGATGCTAACAGCCCCAAACATTGCTCTCTATTGTTGATGATGAATTTTTTAGGTCTCACAATGAGTTCCCTACATTGGGATGCTGGTTTCTTCTTGTTTTTTGGAACCCTAGAGGAAAAAGAGTTCCAAGACTTGGAGGAAGAACAGGTGCTTTGATCGACTTTCAAACCAGATTTGGAATCCTCTCTGATACCAAGTTGAGTTGTAAATCACACAAGAAGTGGCAGGTCATAGGAAGAGGAGATCAAGAAATAGAGACAGGAGACAGTTTCAGAAGACCGTAGTGACTCACAATCTCACTTCAGCCATTTACATGAAAACTACCCTTACATACAAGTATTCCCTCATAAGATATAATTACATGTGTTCCCCAGAATACTCTTATTCTAACATATCTTTTGAGGTCCAGCATCGATTTGGCAGTCAAGTTCCAGCTTACCATGATTTTTTATTCAACAGACACTTGGTGAAATCTTGGGATATTCAAGTCCAGTTTATTTCCTGGTCCCAGGGGAATATCTTGAGTTTGCTTTGTATAATTGTATTTTCTTCTGGTCCCCTTTTGTAGAGCTTTGCTCTGTAGATCTCGCTGTATTTTTTCTTCTCTCTTGTGAAATTATACCATCAAAAAATAAATCTTGCCAGGAATCACAGTTATATCAGGAAAGTTGAATATTTCATGCATTTTTTTTTTTGGGGGGGGGGGGGGAGGAGGAGATAACTAACATGTATTTGACTATTTCAGCTAAGCTAGAAAAAAAGTACAAAGCCACAAACAGCAGCACAAAAGAACTCGTATACAATAACAACAACAAAAAAGAAAACCCTTCTCAATTCATCAAAAAAGAAAGAGAGAGAAAGTCATTTTTAGAGCATTTTTTCCCAGGTAATTAAAATTCAATTGGAAGCAGCACACCACACTAAGTATACAACAATAGCAAAGACTATCATTCTTACAAAAAACAAACACCCGACATAGGATACTAGTAGTCCCAAAGAAATTCTAGGACAAACAACTCCCTATTTTGGTCATCTCATTTTCTACCCCACAGAACATTGAAAAGAACAGTCCAACCTTGACAACAGGTATTGAATATATCAGATGATCTACAAATTTCCAAGGTCTCTCAATCAAACTGGAGATCCAATTAATAAAATTAGCAGCAACTCCTCCAATTATCACCGTATCATATCCTTTCTGAATGACAAAATTGAAACAAATCTTCAAGGACAGCTACTCCTCAATTCCAATTCTCATCCCCAATCAAACCAGAATAAGCATTCACTACGGTCCCACAACGACTTATTCCAGACGAATACCTCTCAAGGCATCATCCACCTCAGCAGTTAGCTCAACCCTACAATCCAGGTACTGGTTCGGTCAATCACCTGCTTAGCCTCTGCAAAGTCCTCACTACAATATTGCATTCATTCCTTACATAAGCACCATAAAATAACTAGTAAAACTTCCCTCCTAAAATTTCCTTGAAGCCCATCGTCCAGGTATATGTGTTGGCAGTGGGGCGGGGTAGCGATGATGCATCTATGACATGAAAGAAAAAAGTGCGTACCAAGTGCACAGGGCTCCCGCCACTGTGGGGTCTGGGGAGGGTCATAAAGTTAGTTTTTATAAATGGAAGGATTCAAGCAATAGGACAAGATTCACAGCAAAGAGGAGAAGAAGAAGAAGAAGGAGAGACTTTTAGGGAGAATCGAATGTGTGTTGAGTGATTTTCAACACACATATTCACTTCATTAATCACTTCTAAGAATTACATAGACCTCCCTAGGGAGGTAAATAGAAATAAAGAAGAAATGAAAAAAATACAACTTAGTCATGTCTTATAATAAGACAATGACAGAATTACCCTTATACAAAATATTCTAATAACTCTAACACTCCCCCTCAAGCTCGAGAATAAACGTCATACATTCCCAGCGTGCACAATAGGGTACTAAATAGACCCGGAATGAGACCCTTGGTGAAGATATTTGCTACTTCCTACTTGATCACTTGTCTTCACAAAGGGAGTACAAATGCAACCAGAATCCAGCTTCGCTTTGATGAAGTGTCGATCAACCTCAATATGTTTGGTTCGATCATGCTGAACCGGATTAAGGGCAATGCTTATAGCAGCTTTGTTGTCACAATAGAGTCTCATCGGCCCTTCAATTTCAAAACTCAAGTCTTGAAGTAGTCTCTTCAGCCATATAAGCTCACACACTCTAGGAGCCATGGCTCTAAACTCAGCCTCCGCACTGGATCTAGCTGCAACTGGTTGTTTCTTGCTTCTCCAGGTAACTAGATTACCACCCACAAAGGTACAGTACCCAGAAGGCCAGAAGTAGATCTCCTATCAGAGACTGAACCAGCCAAAGAAGTATTTCAAGAGTCCAAGGTCTTTGATCTCAAACTGTTTAGCCAGATAAGAGTTCAATTTGTTTATCTCAGCAACATCATTTCCAGTTACTACAATGTCATCAACGTAGACAATGAGAGCTGTAACTGTACCACTTCCTCTCCTGATAAACAAAGTGTGGTCAGCTTGACTCTGGTTGTACCCATTCTTCAGGATGGCTTGTCTAAAATCTCTCAAACCAAGCCTTAGGAGATTGCTTGAGGCCATAGAGAGATTTCTTCAAGAGACACACTTTCCCTTCAATTGAGGGACACTTAAAACCAGGTGGGGGCTGCATGTACACTTCTTTTGCTAAGTCTCCATTAAGAAATGCATTCTTCACATCTAATTATCTAATTGGTACATTAGCCAATCTTTATTGGCTGATACTGACAGAAGAATCCTGATTGAGTTATGCTTGGCTACAGGGGGAAAGGTCTCTTGGTATTCAATACCATACACTTGACTATACCCTTTTACAACTAGCCGAGCTTTATATCTTTCCACTGTACCATCTGATCTATACTTGATGGTATAAACATCTGCATCATAGTTGTCATGGCGTCGTCATGGTGCCGCCATGGCGTCATGGCACTGGAGAAGGGTATATATCGATCACCGATATAAGGAATGTAAGCATATCGGCCGATATGGCCTCCATGGCATCGCCATGGCGCCGACATGGACGCCATACTACGAAATATGGATATATCGTCCAATATGCTTGTTCAAGTACTTTTTTTTTTTTTTAACCTTTTAAAAAAATATGCTTTTATCCTAATGTGTATTGGAGGTGTAACTTTTCAAGTTACACCTACAATACACATAAACAAAAATATATAAAAAACAAAATTTGACTCAAATTTGTAATACGGTAATACCCTAAATCCCAAATCGAAGTTCACAACACTCTCTCTGTCTCTCACTCAACACTCAACAGACTAAACAGAGCATGACGGAAGTCACGGAACGACTTCGACTTCGACTCCAGTGACTCCGTGACTCCAGCCCTACTTCATCAGTTCGAGGCTTCAACTCCGGCAGGCGGCAAGTTCTCCACTTCTCCTAGTTCCGGCGACTTCTCCTGCAGGTAAGTAAATGTTTTTTTTTTTTTTATTTGATTGTTCTTCTTTTTATTCTTCTCCTCCCATTCCTCCAGCAAGAGACAAAGAGAGAGAGAGAGAGAGAGAGAGAGTCGTCTTCTTCACCTCTAACGACTCCTCTTCTCATTTTTTTTTATTTTTTTTTTCAATTCGTAACACAGGCACCACCCTCAATCTCTCACAGTCGACACTCGACACACACGCAGAGAGAGACAGAGAGGGTTTTTTTTTCTTCTTCTTCTTGCCTTGCAGAGTTGCAAGCTTGCCTGTCTTACGTGGGTAGCTCCTCTTTGCTTATCTTTTTTGTTGGATTAATAAAATTAATGGGGTTTCACGGTTTCACTCATCTCTCTCCTAACTTTTTCCACCTATTTTCTCTCTACTTCCATTGCAGTCCTTCTTCTTCAACTCAATCTTCAAGGTGCAGGCCTGTTTCTTCTCTCTCTACTCTTATTTTTTCTTTCATATATCATTCTATTTTCTATACTGCTCTACTCTAATTTCAGCCCTTACCTTATACTCTAATTTTCTGTTATAGGGTATATATTATAGCATACTAAATGACATTAAAAATAGAGAAAATAAAAAATAAAACATGGTCGACATGATCGCCATGGCGGGCGACATGTCGATATATCAACGTGACACCCCTCCACCGACTTGGATCGCCGTAACGACGTGACAACTATGATATGCATCCAACTGGAACTCTCCCCCTGTGAAGATCAACCAGTGTCCAAGTATTGTTCTTCTCCAGAGCCACCATTTCCTCAAACATTGCTTGCATCCACTATGGATCGAATAAGGCCTCTATAATATTTTTGGGAATGGAAGAAGACTCAAGGGCAGTGGAAAGGCAATACCTGTAGGAGATATAGAATCATAGGAGACAAACTGGGCTATGGGCTTAGTACAGGCTCTCTTCCCCTTTCTCATAGCAATAGGAAGATCTAATTCAGGAGGAGAAGTGTTACCTAACTGAGGAGGATGAGACTGAGGATGTGGATCCAAAGAGGGGTTTTGGCAGGGCTGCTTTCCTTGTCCCTTCAAGCATCCACCTCTTTTGAATACAACATCTTTGAATCTTCCTTTGTGCTCTTTTTGTATGCTAGCATCACCACCACTACTAGCATCATCAATAACACCATCAACAACATCCACTTCTTTGATTCACCCAAAAAAAACATCCACTTCTTTGTATTTTTCAATATCAAACAGTAATAGGAAGTGGAGGTAAGCAAGGGAGATAGAAAGGGAATGACATTAGCATCCTATTCACTTCTAATATTGCTCTCCCCCTTAAGAGGATGTTGAGGAAAAGAAAAGTAAGGAATAGACTCAAAGAATGTGACATCTTTGGAGAGAAGTCGCCTTTGGGAAGGAGGGTGGTAGTTCTTATACCCTTTGGTTGAATCAGAGTAGCCCAAGAAGATGCACTTGAGAGCTTTGGGATCAAGCTTGGTGTGGGCTGATTTGTTGACATAAACATAACAAACACAACCAAAGACTTTTGGAGGCAAGGAGAAGACTAAGGATTGAGGAGAAAGAAGAGCCAAGGGAGATTTGGAGCCAAAGAGTGGAGATGGCATCCAGTTAATAAGGAAGGCAGCGGTAAAAAGTGTATCAGACCAACAAGTGGCGGTTTTTTCTCTCACCCACCCCATTTTGTTGAGGGGTGTCAACACATGCTAGTTTATGGATAATTCCATTATCAATAAAGAACTGTTGGAGCCCCCCCCCATACATGTACTCACCCCCCTTATCAGACCTAACAACTTGAATTCTAGTACCAAATTGAGTACTGATAAATTGGTAAAAATTCTTGAAAGCATCACAAACATCATTTTTTTGTTTCAACAAAACAGTCCAAGTGGACCTAGAATAGTTATTAACAAATGAAACAAAGTAACGAAATCAAGACAAAGAAGTAGTGGGAGAAGACCCTCAAACATCAGAATGAACAAGAGAAAAAGGAATCTATTACCATAATAAGGATAAGATGTGCGACAATGTTTAGCAAAAATACATAATTCACACTGAAAAACATAAGAAGAAGGAAAATAAGTAAACAAATGGGATAACTGTCTCAACATAACAACAAAGGAGGGTTGACCCAAACGTTGATGCCAAAACATTACAGACTCCAAAGTACTATGGTCACTCCGACAACAAACATAAGCTGCAGCACTAGATGGATCAAGCAATCGTGGTTCAAGAAGGTAGAGTCCTCCTTTCTCAGTCCCACTGCCAATAACCCTTTTTGTCTCCAAATCCTGAAAAAGACAATAGGAAGGAAAGAAAGTAACAACAATTTAAGGATTTTGTTAGGTAATTCACTGATAATAGGTTAGTAGCAAAATCAGGGACATGAAGGACAGACTCAAGAGAAATAGAAGGAGTAACTCTCACATTGCCCTTACCAGAGAAAGAAGAAAGGGAACCATCAGTAACCCTTACCTTGTCCCAGCCAGAGCAAATGGAATAGGAATCATACTACAGTGACATACCAGTTATGTGGTCAGAGGATCCAGAGTCAATAATCCAAGTAGGTGCAGTAGAAGGCGCAAACGAGACCTGCAAAGTTGAGGCAGAAGCAGCTGACCCTCCAGAGGTAGAACCTCCAAGGTGTGACATCAACTAGTAGAAGGCTACAATATCATCCTGTGAAACGGAGTCAGGAGCAGGCTGAGGTCCAGAGGTCTCAGTCTCAGATGTCACAGAGTGAGCCCTAGCTCCCCCTTGCTTGCCACCACGGGCACCAGATGAACCACCACGCATACCAGGGGGCTGCCCATGAAGGTCCCAACAACTGTCCTTAGTGTGTCCCAGTTTTCCACAGTGATCACATTTAAATCTTTCACGGTGATCTCCCCGAGTTGGCCCTTGGCCTTTCCCCCCACTTTTCCAGTCTCTGTGGACTAGAAACAAGAGCAGATTTCTCCATTGATGGTGCAGTATCCATGGTTGTTCTCCTGATTTTCTCACTTTGCAAGTAACTACATACTTCATCCAAGGATGGAAAGGGAGACCTCCCTAGGATCTGCAGACGACTGGACTCATACTCTAGATTGAGCCCACCAAGTAGGGAGAACAACTTTTCAACCTCCTGATTCTTGTAAACCTTGACTTCATATTCAGAGTTGGACAGTCGAAGGTACCTGTAGTGATCATATTCCTGCCACAGGCTGATAATAGTGTTGTAGTAGTCAGAGATGCTTCTATCACCCTGTTACATATTGATGACCTTTTGGTGGATTTGGTAAAGCATAATCACCAACTCGATCAAAGGTCCTGGTGATACTATCCCACATCTCGTTTGCAGTCTCTTTGTCCATAAATCTCCTACTAATCTCAGGTTTCATACAAAAAACAAACCAAGTCATAATTGTGGAGTTCTCAGTCTCCCACTTCAAGTGTCATGGATCAGTAGTGGCAGGCTCCTTAATAGAGCCAATAATATACCCCAACTTCCCCCTACTTCGCAGGGACATCTTCACAGAACGGGACCAATCCAAGTAGTTGGTATTGTCCAACTTCAAGTGTCCTGGATCAGTAGTGGCAGGCTCCTTAATAGAGCCAATAATATACCCCCAACTTCCCCCTACTTCGCAGGGACATCTTCACAGAACAGGACCAATCCAAGTAGTTGGTATTGTCCAACTTCACAACAAAGATTTGGGTGTTGGGGTTATCAAAAGAAGCCATAGTAGGGAAACCACCACTTAAACTGCTAGCTGGAGCTGGTCCACTGACCTCAGTACTACTCCCAGATATGGTAGAGATCCCAAAAAACTCAACCAATCAGAATAGAGCCTTGCAACATACAACAGGGAATAATTCCAGCAAACAAAGGGCAAATACACTGCCCCAAACAGTTGCAAGCACACACAACAAGAATTAAATCCTTGATAAATATCTTTTACACAACTTCAGCCAACAAGAAGGACTTCCACAACAACTCAGCCAACAAAGGGAAACAAATCGACAAGCAGCAGCCCAGCTAACAAGTAACCCAAGGTCACATCCTTGATGAAAAATTGCAACTAACATTCAACATGAACTTTGATTCCATTCCACAATAACCAAAGCACTCAAATATATGGCAAAAGAGACTATTCCAATCATTACAGCTACCAAAGCACTCAGAGAAAGGAAGAAACAGAATCTGCCGATACCTGAAGTGCAGCACTGATTGGAGTTATGCTCCTCGACCAGCTCCTCTTAGGAACTGAGCTATTGGGGGTCTAAAAGGGGATCCTCAGGCAATTCAAAAGCTTCAGTCCTCATCCCAATAGGTGAGGAGATGAAAGAGAGACGGGCAGAAGACTCTCCAGGCTGGCGGTAATGTTCTGTCCAGCTTCTAGGGCTTCAAATGCTCTTCATAAGCTGGGAATCTTCCTCCATCGCTGTAGGTTTGAAAGAAACAGCTCCAAGGAATGAAATATGTGAGGTATTTCACATAATACAGCCTCTACTGGAACCCTCTACCTTTCTAGGGTTCCAAGAAGAGGTGAAGAGGACAGCCAAGTCTTAGTCGACTCTCAAACCAGTAAAAGAACTGCTCTGATACCAAGTTAGTTTTAATAAATGGAAGGATTCAAGCAATAGGACAAGATTCACAGCAAGGAGAAGAAGGAGAGAGTTTTAGAGAGAATCGAATATGTGTGTTGAGTGATTCTCAACACACATATTCACTTCATTAATCACTTCTAAGAATTACATAGACCTCCCTAGGGAGGTAAATAGAAATAAAGAAGAAATGAAAAAATACAACTTAGCCATGTCTTATAATAAGACAATGACAGATTTACCCTTATACAAAATATTCTAACAACTCTAACACATAATGTATGCAGCCTTACCCCTGCTTTCGCAGAGAGGCTGTTTCCAAACTTGAACCCGTGACCACTTGGTCACAATGGAGCAACCTTACCGTTGCACCAAGGCCCGCCCTCTTATGACATGAGATGGCAACAAAATTATATCAAAGCACCAGATGGAGAAAATTTATTATTCAATGACCTGATGTTTTATTTTCTCTCAAAGATATAGCATAAAGCATCCAAAAACATTCAAACAACTATCACCTTAACATTATGAATCAAAAAGAAACACCAAACAGGGAACACATGTATGAAGCCTTGAGATAAAAACAGATACAATTTTTCCGCATGCAGATTCCAAACTTGCCCAAGGAAAATGAGAATAAGAGATCTAGATAAACTACTTCAAAGAGACAAAATATATAGGAGGTTTTGTGCAACAAGCACAGATAAAAAGTTGAAAATACAAGTAGCAAGAGAAACAGCTGGAGCACATTTATATGCAACTATACGAGTAGTATTTCAAAATCAATGCCAGCTTATTAAAGAAAAAAGACATGCTACTTAGCTCTGTTGGAATTTAACAACCTTATGCAATTATTAAGTGGCCCACTATCCCTAATTGCACAGATCTGAACAATAATTAGATCAACAAATCCTACAGTCCTCATTACACCTATGACATCAATAGGAAAAGTTATTCACCAGAAGGAAAGGATACTTTCAATGCTCTGCTGAGAGTTGTTCAGCTTAGAGAGCTTCTCAGCCAATATCTGTGCATTAAACACGTTATTCATTCTGGCGTCTTAACAAGTCTTCATATAAAAAGATCCCTGCGCGAGATTGAACTCAAAACAAGTTAGCTTTCTAAGATTTACATATGAAACAATGGCAGTCACTAAGCGGACATATCCCAGCTGGGGAAAAAAAAGTGAGCTCATCCTTTATTTACAGCAATGATCAAAATAAATAACTGATTGAAAGAGGATCCATGTAGCCAACCCTATTCACATGGGACAAGGCAGAGTTGAGTTGAGTATCACAAAGTGTTTTTGGATGCCTCTTATTTAGTTTACCGCCAAGTATTTTTGGATGCAAATGTTTTGTAATCTTCATCCTGGCATCGATAAATTGTCTCCTCGTACAATAAAGTTTGTCTTTCTTAGGTACTCTCGCACCCAAAAAGGCTACCATTGTTATGATCTTGTCATTCATCAGCTGGTTGTTAGTGCTGATGTTACATTTTTGGAGAATACTCCTTAGTCCTAACATTGGTGTTTTTGTTTCTGATTTAGGTCTTGTCTCTCCTAGTCTCCCCGCTCTTACCTATTCCTCAAGTCATTCCTCTTGAAGATTCTAACCCTAAATCCACAGGGTTACCATTAAAGGCATACAAGTGCTGTTCCAAGCAGTCACCTCCACCTCAAGTCATTCCTCAACTCTCCCAATCCAATTCTTTGACTGGAGGTTCTTCTTCTACTAATGACTTGTCTATTGCTCTTCGGAGAGGTAATCGTTCCTGTACACAGAACTCTTTGGTGCTTATCCAATTGCTAATTATGTTTCTATTTCCCATCTTCCTATTTCTCTTCATATATTTGCCTCTCATTGACCTCCCACTCTATCCCAACCAAACATCAAGATGCTTTGTCTCAGCCTAGGAGGAAGTCAGCCATGGGTGTGGAAATGGACGCCTTGCTTTCTGGCAAGACTTGGACCTTGGTATATCTACCTCCTAGTAAGGATCTTATACGGTGGCGTTGTGTGTATACCATTAAATATTACCCCGACGGTGCAGTTGGGCACCGCAAAACTTGTTTAGTTGCTACAGGCTACACTCAAACATATGGAGTTGACTATTTTCTTTTTCAACTAGACATTAAGAATGTTTTTGCATGGTGATTTGCATGAGAAAGTTTATATGGAGCAACCTCATGGGTATGTTGCTCAAGGGGAGAGTGCTCAGAAAGTTCGTAAGCTGAACAAAGCTATTTATGGGTTGAAATAGTCCCCGAGAGCATGCTTTGATAAACTTAGTAGAGTTGTTGTTGGTTGTGGGTTTTCTCAATATTATTCAGATCACTAAGCATTCATTCGACGTCAAGACTCTAAAATTATTGTGCTGGCCGTTTATGTTGATGATATTATTGTTTCTAACAATGATTTGTCTGGGATTGAACAGGTTAAGTCTTACTTACAGCAGCATTTCCAAATGAAAGATTTGGGCGCTCTTGGGTATTTTCTTGGCATTGAGGTTGTTCAAAGCAAGAAAGGGCTTAGTTTGTCTCAATGGAAGTATTTTTTACCTTCTGAGTGAGACAGGAATGTTAGGCGGCTATAAGCCTGTAGATACTCCTATGGATCCTAATGTCAAATTTGGGGCGTCTAATGAGAAGGAATTTGCCGACAAACACCAGTACCGGAGGTTAGCTGGCAAACTTGTATATCTAACTGTTACCCGACCTGATATATCCTATGTTGTTGATGTGATTAGTCAATTTATGGAATCACCTAAGCAGGTTCATTGGGAGGCAACATGTCATATACTGAGATACCTTTAAGGGTGCTCTAGGGAAAGATCTTATTTATCGTTGTAATAGTTACACCAATATTATTGGTTATTCTGATGTTGATTGGGCTGGTAATGATGGTGATCGGAAATCTATTACAGGTTATTGTACCTTTGACGAGGGCAATCTTGTTACATACTTACATGGGTCATGGAGGAGTAAAAAGCATACTCACCGTCGGATGACTATCTACCATTCTTTTTGTCTACGGTAGAATGTTGTGGAAGATATTGATCATCTCTTTTTCGCTTGCCCCCTCTCCTCTTCTATTTGGAAAAGGGTCCTAGCAAAATGTTGGCCAAGAAGTCAAAGGATCTTTCCTTTTTAGAGAGAATGGATATGGGTGGATATGTCTTTTGCCGGTTCATCAATCTGGGTAATAAACTCGCCTTCAGTGCCACCATCAACCAGATTTGGATGGAGCAAAACCTCAGGAAATGGTCCTCCAACTCTAGATCCTTCAAGCAGATTTGGGACTCCATTTCCTTTGACATTAGAAGCAAGCTATCTTCAGTCTCCTCTTGTTGTATTGATTCCCCAAGGAACAGGCACATTGTTGCATCCTAGGGTCTTTCTCCTTGCACTTTGTAGCCCTTCTCCTCTGCTGCCTGTGGAAGTGGTTTTTCTATCAGCATTGTTGTCTTTGATTTTTCTTCTTTCCCTCTTGCGAGGCCCCTTGTATCTCCTTTCTCTTTAATAATGAATTCTTAATTCACCAAAGAAAAAAAGCAAACTACAGTAGCCCGTTCGAGTACTGAAGCTGAGTATAGAGTAATGGTTCACACTACAACTACGTTGATGTGGCTTAGATCCTTTGTTCAAGAGCTTGGTTTTCTGATCAGCAAACAATGGACATGTTCTCTGATAATAAGGCAACTATTTATATTGCTAGTAATCCTATTTTTCATGAGAGGACTCAGCATATTGAAGTGGACTGTCATTTTGTTTGGATGCAGTGATGAAGAAATTGATTTCCACTCCATTTGTTAGCTCTAATAATCAACTTGGAGCCTCATTTACCAAAGCCTTGTTTCAAATGTGTTTCTCCAAGGATGTTCCAAGCTGTGTATGGGTAATATCTATGCTCCAGCTTGAGGGGGAGTATTAAGTTATGTAGTTATGTGAGTCAACTTTATGGGTTTAGATGCATGTGTCAGTTCTATATGTTAGGGGTACTATTGTCATAGATGTCATATTCTTTACTTTAAGTCGGTTCTAGGTCTGGACTCAGTCTTTACAATTGTAATTGCTCTTCGATTAATATAAATAGACTCCCACGCCCAATGGCTTGAGTATTCCCATTACTCAAACCATGGGTTGTGTTCTCTCCTCTTCTCTTCTTCTCTTCAACTTCTCTCTTCTCCTCTCTTCTCTTCTCTATTTCTTATGACCAGGTACTGATTCAGGTTTTGTTATTTTTACAGATTCATGTTTCGTTGGAGGTGTTAAGTGCTCTAGTTTAAGTCTTAAATTCTTGTCTTGTCCATTTTGTATGGTAAATCACGTAAAAGAAAAAGAGTCAAACAGGTGAATCAGAGTCTCCTCTGAGACATGAAGAACAATTTAACTCTGAGAAGACTACAGAACTGCATTACCTTCCTGAAGCACATATTGATAATACATATAAACAGAATTATGGCATCATAAATTTTAAACTAAACAAACTACACTAGTTCCTTGTTCCCGTGGGGGGGGGGGGGGGAGTTGCAATTGACATTTGACGACGAGAAAAAGAGCAAGATTAAACTAACCCGATTTCCAACAGAAACACCATTCGAATCTTTGAGCTCAACAAGTCACAGAAAAAGGTTTTCCTTTTTCAGTTTACTTCATTCACAAATTCATACAGAAATCCCCTGAAACGGTAAAAAACCCAAACAGAATCCCAATAAAATCGAAAACTTTAAAGAAGCAAACTCTGAAAGCTGTATTTTGAGGACAGAGGTAGCCTGAACGAACCGAGGAAGCTGAGCTTCAATGGTGGAGACCTTGGAATCGACCTGAGGGTTTAAAGTGGAAACTGTGGAAATCGATTGGTCAGAAACGAAACCCTATATTTCAGATGTTAGAAAACGCGAAGAGATCGGAGTTTGGGTTTTGTATCCGTGGTATGAAAGGGAAAGAGAGAGAGATCCAACACAGATTTGATGGAGCAGGGAAGCCGGGAGCGATGTCTTTGGACGCATTTGTGGTTTCTTGGCAATTACAGTAACACCACTGAGATCAACCAAATTGCTAAGGTCGCGTTTGGGTACAATTCCAATTATCGATTCTAGCAGTTCTGGTGTGTAAGTTTGGCCCAAGTTCACTGAGCTAATTTTTTAGAGGGGAGGGTTTTTCATGCCCGGTAGTGGAGGGCAGGAGGCTACACGAGTAGGCAGGAGCCAATGAGCACCTCTTAATCAGTTCAATCAATGGGGGTTTGAGAAGTCATTTCATGGGAGGAGGAGATAAATAGAAAGAAGGGGTGGTAGCGCAGGATACGCCCCGGACAGGAAACATTCATCCTTCCTAGAATTATCAATAGCTAGTGAGTGTAACATTCCACAAAGTAACATTAATAATCATTTTAATCTCAATAGGATGAGGTCTTCATGCACCGCATTAGAAGGGTAGGATAAGACCGCACACGGCCATGCACAAAACCGTTTGTCATCTTAATTAATAAGAAAGAAAAGTTTACCTCCACCGAGGGAGAGGGAAAACCCATGATCTCACTATCACTGTTACTCTTTCATACTAGTTGAAGGTCTGTAATACCCCTCCCTCGTTTATGACACTTATCCCATCCCTCTTAATGCCTACAGTGAAGTTCACTGTGGGTTATTACCGGGAAAAAAAATAAGTTCATTGGGCAAAAAACCAAACCCCAATAAAAATGATACATTTATGTGGAAAAGCTCATAGAAGTTGCCTCTCCTGCCCCGCAAAATTGAGTGCCAACTGCCAACAAATACACTATGTGGCACATATTTGTGCCATTAAGAAGAAGATAAAAAGGCATCCTTAAACCAACAATTGCCTAGCTCAGTTGGTGAGCCGTGGTGCGCTTCATGCCCATGCTCACCAGGAGGTCTCGAGTTCGAGTCTCCTGGCTGGTACCTTATCTCCTCCCCGATTCAATCCCCCCCCCCTCTATACAAAATATATATAAAGCTCCTAATTTCAAAAAAAGGCATCCTTAATGGTTCGTGTAGGAAACATTATGCCAAGAAAAAAAAACTTATTCAGAAATTCATTTAGAGAGAACGAGGGAAAATGGGTTTCCTATGCGAACCATGAGTAAAACCATTCCCACAGATTACCAGAGGTTTAGAATACGTAAACATGATGGCTAATTCGTATACTTTTAGTTTGAATTTTTTTTTAAGCTTTTAATCCTCTAGTGTTAAATTTGTCTATCCATCATATTTATGATGATTTAATATGCTAAATTAATAATCACAGTCCAAAACAACAGTCAAAAAATATTGAAACATAATGGTAGAATTTGTTAGGAACGAATGCATTAATACAAGGAAGAAACCAATTATATAATCACATAAGAACACAAACATTTAACTTGGTTTGGTATGAATGCCTTCATCCACCTTAAATAACCAGATAATTTTTTACTAAGCTAGAAAACACTCTACACAACTCTCCATCTCACAGTGTGATCTCCTTTGCTTGTGTCTTAGGTTTTTCTCACATAGATAATATATAGAAAACACTAAAAAAACCCTAATCCCCACACAATTATGATTTTACATATGTACATGTAATGGATCCAAAACTTGATCAAACATATACAAGCTCAATAATTCCTATGTGGCCACCGTAGAATTCAAAATACAAAACCCACAATCTCTACTATACCTTGGATTTTGCAAACCATTATAAAAATGATGTTAATGTCGATTATGCAAACTCTGTCACTATATTTGCATGTCTGTCATACCCAAACCGATAAGGACTATACCTCCGACTAAGGTGTCTTGCACAACTCATTGTCCCGTGATGTGATGTGGCTCCACCTCTCCTACCACTGCAACTCAATCAGAGGGATCGATTCCATTAAAAAATGCAAAGCAAAATAGACATGCTTCTTTTCCAGACCTACATGTGTTCACATCCTGAATTATTTTATGTTTTCGTCATCTACCTATACTTATTACCAAAGTTCCAACAGTTGCTCCTCCTATTTCAACACTCATAGCATATTTGTGCGAATTCCCAATCATCCTTCCTCATATTACGACCATGGACCTTCTAGAGGCCATAAATTATCCACCTTCAGATGAACATCTAAAACCTCATGAATCTAGTGTTCCCAGAGAAATCAGATTTTTTTGTAGATTCTGTATACATCTAAACACAATCAAAGTTTGCACGATCCCATCAAACATGCAAAATTGAACAATTCTAATCATAACATTTTTGCATTCAACATTATTCTGTCATTTTATCATACCATTATCACATACATGATATGTAGTAAAGTAAGACCTAACTGAGCATATATGAAATGAACAACCATAATCTATAATCTAATATGAAGTTTCTATATCTTACGAAATAGTGAGATAAACAGCTCCATCACTCCAACCCTTCCGCAATAGTAGTATTGAACAATTTATCTCCATGCTTCTTCTTATCATCCCACTTTAAATGACCTTCTTCATCACAATTTTGTGATATTTCGACCTAGAAGTACCCTAATTCTTATCAAACTCTTCATTCCCTCTAACAATTGAAGGCCATATAATTAACAACCTTGATTTGTACCTGCTCTCCAGTTTTGTCCATACTTCCTCTGGATTTGTCTACCTGATGACCTCATTAAGAATGTCATCCTTAAAATACAACTGGATTGTGTTATTCGCTAGATCCCTTAATTTTAGTCACTCGTCTTTCGTCATCTTATTAAGCTTATTTGAGTTTTTCCTGAGAGCTTTGACTTTCCCCTCCCATGTAAGAATATTCTCCATATATTATTTCCACAAGATGAAGTAATTGTGGCTACTAAAGTTTTATATGGAGAAACTTTAAGTATTTACTACCATCCAATTTACATGATATATGTGCCCTTTGTGCCTGCCATCAACCTCAACGGACTTGACAACTGTTGATTTTGCACAAACTCGTATGATCTATACGAACAAAATGAAATATGCTTAATTCGCACAGTTCATTGAGTTTGCGGTACCAAAAAAACTCAAAACTTAGGACTACACACACACTAAGCTCTTAATTTTTTCACTGTGAAACACTCTTTCCCTTTATCTGGTTGTGCACCATCCTTTTTCTCACCTTCCTTCTTTTTTCTTTCCTAAGTCGAGGGGTTTCGTCTCACATTTTTCTCATTTGTGAAACCAACCTTTTTTTTTAGAATAATGTGAAAGACTCTCCTCATGTCTTACCTATTTTACTATTTATATCATTTTTTTGTTTTATTCTTCCCCCTCAAACCTAGCGCACCTACTCCTAATTCCTTGCACATCGTCCTTTTTATTTTCTTAGAAAACCATGCATGACCTACTTCTCTTAGGAAAATATATTTTATTTTACTTTCTATCAAAACAAAAAGGAAAACTCACCATGAGGTTGTGCACAAGCTCCTTTTCTTCGAATTGTAAAGTGTTTCTCGCTGTTTAGTTTTCCCTTGTATGTAAATGAAAAATTATCCAGTCACTTCCACATAGAAAAACTGACATGCAGTTGTACCTCTTTCTGCTCTCCTTGTGCACCGTATATTTCTCATATCTTAACACACTACCTACTATGATATACTAAGCTTAACTCTGATATCACTTGTTGGGAACAAATGTATAAACACAAAAAAAAAAAAAAAAAAAAAAAAACCCACAAAACAAACAATTATACAATAACATGATAATTTAATATGGTTCAACATGAATTCCTACATTCACGGGAGAGAACTAGAGAATTTTTCACCAAGTCAAAAAAATCATAATCCCCACACAATTTTAATTTTACTCACGTATATGTAATGGATCTAAAGCACAACCCAAACATATACAAAGCTAATGATAACTATGTGGGCCACTACAGAATTCAAAATGAATTGTATCATTCTAATTAGAATATTCCATACCTTAAGATAATATGATCTTTATCATCATGACTGCTATGAAGTAATACACTAAGGCCTAGTTTGTTTAAAAGGGAAGATGGGATGGGATTGTTGGAAAGATGAGACCCGCATATTGGTGGGGGTTTTATTGGAGTGAAAATGTTTAGGTAAATTTACTTTTTTCATAAATAGTAATCCAAACCCACATCAACAGACAAAACATTTGGATAGACTAAGGGTGGGATTTTGAAGTGTTATATCAGCAGACAAAGCATTTAATGTTGTTTCCCCAAACTTTTGTAAGTTTACCACCCCGGGATAACCAAACTAGGTTGGGCGGATTATAAAGTACCACATCAACATTTTACCAACCCACCTAAGTCTCCTCTAAACAAACATTTATGCCTCGTTTGTTTAAAGGGGGAGATGGGGTGGGATTGTTGAGAAGATAAGACCAACATGTTGGTGGGGATTTCGTTGGGGTGAATATATTGAGGTAAAGTTACTTTTCCCGTGAACATTATTTGGTAGGACTTTGGACAACAAAGGGGTGAGATTTTGAAGTGTCACGTCAGCAGACAAAGCAATTAATGTTGTTCCCTGAGCTTTTGTAAGTTCACCACCCCAAATTAACCAAACAAGGTTGGAGTGGTATTTTGATCTGCCCATCTAAATAAACGAGGCCTAAATGTTTGTTTAAAAGGGACTTAGGTGGGGTGAAAAAATGCTGATGTGGTACTTCAAAATCCAACCTTGTTTAGTTGATTTGATGTGGTAAACTTAAAAAATCTCAAGAGATATCATTAATTGCTTTGTCTGTTGATATAGCGCTTCAAAATCTCGCCCCTTTGTTATCCAAAGTCTCACCAAATTGGTGGATGGTGGGACTTTGATTACTGTTCATTGAAAAAATAACTTTACATTAATATTTCT